>NW_027271991.1:0-367097 GCF_040938485.1 Diadema antillarum
TATGCATAAATTAGCATAATTTAGCATAAATGATAATTTTTTGAAAAATTAACTTCACGGTATTTTAGATTACATCATAGGCAATGTGTGTGCCAATTTTCGTCGCGACCGCGCGGTCGACGGCCGAGATCTGGAGGGGGGGCCTGGGAGGCCCCCCCCCCCCCCCCCCCGGCTCTATCAACTACCTAAATAGCCCGGCCTAGTTAGGGTTAAAAATGTAGACTGATGAATGTTATAGAATTGCAATTATGGAGTTCATTACCTGTTTTAGGCTTGATGCTCTTGATCACGTATTTCGTATTTAGTGCCATTACAAATTTATCATTGCCGAGTGCAGAAGGAAATTATTTGAAGAATCCCATTCTGTCCATAATCTGCCATCTATAAAAGCTCATGTCGGGAGAGTTCATTGTTACACTCTTGCAGCACAAGGACACCGGTAATTTGATGGAAGATACATTTGTGATGATTTTTTCACCACTCAGTTCATACTAAAGGACATTTTGTGAAAATTGATAAGTATGTGTAATCCAATGAAGCACTAGCACGGCAAGTACATTGCCTTCTATTATTTACCTAAGTGAATATTAACAATTCATTAGTATTGCAAAGATCTGGCCAAATCGCCAAAGCCCACATTTTTCTTATTTTTTAGTCTACTGTAAAACGAGGAATGTTCGTGTGCCTTTTAATTTTGTGAATTTCACGAGAGGCAAGATTCGCAAAATTAAAATGCAAGTGAAAGTTCTTGTCTACACTATATGCATTGAATGTTAGAGGCAACTCACGAAAATACACGTGTATCATGCCACGAAAAGGCCATGAGCTCCAATTCACGAAAATTTCATGCCGCAAAAATATTGTTTTACAGTATTGTCCTGGAACTTTCACTCTTACACTTGTTTGAGCTCCCCCCTCCTCAAAATTAAGTTTAATCAATTCAAAACTTGGCATGATGTCAACTACAAGCAACATCAGTGCAAAGAGTGCAATGGGGGGGGGGGGGAGGGGGGAGGGGAATGACTTTGTGAGTATGGTGTGTGTGTGTGACTTTATACACTTCGTAGGCCTACAGTCAAATCTGCACAAGTTGATCTTAACAGGACTGGGGAAAATGCAACAACTTGTAATGTGATACATGTATTCGACTTCTGAGTACACAGATGATGAACATAAAGACACAAGGCTATGAATTATCGACTGCACCAATTATTTGACACATGCGCTGTCTACTTAATTGATTGTAAACATATGTACGTATTTTACTTATGTTTATATATATATGTATATATATATATATATATATATATATATATACTTGTATATATTTATATATAACCAGTAATGACACAAACACACACACAAAATTACAATTATACCAACTTGATCAATCCATTCACCATTTTTCTCACAAAAGTGTTTATTATCTGCCCTTGCACAAGAGAAATATTTACAATAATTCACATGTGAATTTATGAGCTAAAAACCGACACTTAAGCGCAACACAATTTACATTCAGAAATATAATTTTCTGCAACTAGGCAAGACCATAGAATATCATCTCTGCACAGTTGAAATTGAATCTCCGTCAAAGGCAACAGCATCATGATTGGGCTTATAAATTATCAATCTATGTCAACTTTATAAAACTTTTATTGGGGGCAGGGAGGTTTTATAAGTAACTTTAGGCACTGAACTGAAAGTGTCACAAAAGTCACAGCTATAGATCTAAAGAGAGGAAAATAACTGATTGACTTCACAAGTCTTTCATGTACTCCATTCAAACAGATTTCTATGTGTATTTGCAGTTTCACAGATCGATCAACTCTTCCAAGTATACAGTGCAATTATTCACTGGAAATAAACATTGATGTAGTATTATGAGACTAAAGTCTCTGTAAATATGTAAAGCTTCTAGAATACATGTATGTACGCTATGCAAGACATCATTATCACACACTGTTGCTTCAAACATTTTCCCCAAAAACTTCTGTCTCTCTTTCGAGACATAAAGCTACAATACACTTGTATTGTGCTTTCAAACTATCGCTACACATCTCGCATTCCATACCTACAATCGCAACTGTTCCATAAATCTTCATTTTATATTATGGAAGAGTTTCGTCAGAACAGTTAAAATCGATAAAAATACAGGATTCTCCCTTGTACGCTCATGCTTATATGGTCTCCCATGCACAACAGAATTAAGCCAGTTTGTAATTAGCTCATGTACACCTTGGTACAAATGACCTCTCTTTTTTTTCTCAGTTGGTTAGGCACTTCACTCGTTTTCAAAGCGGTATAATGCATAAGCTGGCCCGACATAACAATTCATGGAATTTGTGTTCAAACAAAGTATGAACTTGTGTTTTAGACCAGGTGACCAGAATAGTCTGTCAGTTGACGCTTTAGCAGGCATATAATTCATTGTTTTGTATCGAATGCAATAACAACCTTTTTCTTTTGATATTGCCACATACCAGGCTTGCTGTCAGGTGGATGTGCTGGCGAGCACTATTCAGATAAGGATCACTTGAATAATCATCACATCACAGATGCTTATCTCAGTGACTTAATAAACCAAAATGCCAGTTGGTACAAATCACCTTTTTCTGCTCATGCACAAAGTGGAATTACAAACTAATCTATTTACGGGAGATAAGGTTAAATGTCACAACATTAATCCCAAAATTGTCATGGGTACATTCTTCTGGTAATGAATAAATTAAATCCTTAAATGTTGCACACAGGTTTCACACAAGGTACATGGCACCTTTATGCAATTAGCTACTGATGAGTAGTACACTGTATTCCTGCTTACTGGATTACATCAACATTAACCTGTTGAGGATGAGTCTTGAGTATACTCGGGCAAGTGTCTATGAGAAATGTGTGTTGTAGCAAAATCAGCCCATCCTCAACGGGTTAAGGTAGTTCCTACATACAGAAGAAAATAACGGCGCAGAAAATGAATATAGATGCATAGTATAAGACACAGAATACACATAAACAAATAAATAATTCTTCATGAAACAACAGCTTAATTGCATACCATATAACCTTGCCTCCTAAAACTGAATGCTACACTATACGCCTAAACACCTTTCATCAACACTAATTCTAAAACATCTTGATCAAGACAAATGCCAAAATTAAATAGGAAAACAAATTAAAGACCTTCAAAAGAGTAGAATTGGTCATTCAAACTACAGTTGCAACCTATATAAGCTGGCGGGGTCATCCGCATTTCTTGTACAATTTGTAAGCGTGGAAAATGATCAGAACATATTCCACAAACAGCTCAGATTGGAGACTAGCTAAAACTTCAAGAGCAGTTGCATTTCCCATACACACGACACACACCGGTTAAGACTGTGTGTACTCCAGCTATTCAATGTACATATGCTCATCAATATTATTGAAGACCACTATTTATTGGTGAATGGGCTACCCTGACAAAAGATCAGAAATAAATAAATAAATAGATAAATAAATAAACAAATAAATGTATAAATACTAGTAAGTAAATCAATCAATCAATCAATAAATAAATAAATAAAAAGATAAACAAACAAATTGTACTAGTCCCTGGGCACTTCCAGTTCTGCTTATTAGCCTTTGGATTTCAATCTGAAAACATAACTGCACTTAGCTAACTACTTATACAGGAATTACGATTATAATTTAATAGTCTAGTGCCTTTGAGGTTACAAACTATTAACATTTTTACATGATTCAATGTCTTCAGCTGACAAACTCATATAAATACAAGACTCAATGCTTTCAGTTTGGAAGTTGATACCATAGTCTACAAGACTCTTGTTGAAACAAATAAATAACAAGGTGTTGCAAATATCAAATAGCTTACAAACATACGACATGGACAAGGTGAAAAGTCATGAACACACAGACCTCTTCTTGCTTGAGAAAATGAAGATAAACTTGCACAAAATGCACACCATGTAGCTGTCTTTAATATGGGATTTTAGAAAATGGTAAATGACATAAGTTAGAACTTGTAGGATGTGATGCATGACAATCAATTAAATTTGTGACTGAAAACCAAAAAGAGATAAAAGACTAGGGTACTCTCTACGCAAGAATCATATTTAGCAACTTGCCACCTTAGTGGTGATGTACAGTGAACTTGTGTATCTGAAATCTTGCAAAATTATAAGTTGAATACCCATTTTTTTTTTTTTAGTCAGACTACCACAAAATATGTGGGGTATACAGTAGCTGATAAAATGCTGGATGTAAAGGTGAAAGCATAAAGACTGATTTTGTTTGTAATTACATCGCAGGTAATTGTCTTTGCATTAAATGCAACATTTTATGATGGATCTAAGGGCTCTAAAATGCTATTAAAACTTCATAAAATGTCCCAGAATCGAGGTGAAATATTTGAAAAGTACAACATCCATAAATTTCCATGTTTTTTTAGTACTAGCATGATAGCTTGGTAACCTTTTCAAGAGTCCACGATCTGTGATCAAGAGGAATGTCCTATGACTTTAGTGGGACGCTGTTTTCATCCTTACAGAGGAACGAAATGATGTCCTGCTCATTTATGGCCAGGGAACAACAGCAACAACAGCAACAACACGTTAACAAATGATATGTCAATATTCAGAATGAAAATTAGCAATCAATCTTATTTCAATATTTGAGAAAAAAAGAAATATCCTCTGAATACTGAAGAATGGGGAAGCAGCTTGGAGAACGTTTTGATGTTATCTAGCATTTCAATGCAGAAGAGGAGTTTTTGCCTCTTGTAAAACTTGAAGGTTACTGGTCAAGGTCTAGCACATAAAATATCAGCCTAACATGTTGGGCACAAAAGGAGGTATTCTACAAAATACATAAAAACAAATTGAAGAAAAAAAAAAGTAACAAGTTGTGAATAAATACGCAGAAGTACAAATAACACACACATGAGTCTCAAGTCTTCACAGTATCAATGTGAAGTACATAGTCGTGTAAAAGACATCAGAACTTCAACATCAAATGTTCCCCTTTTCAAACCCATTCCACTCAGCTCTAACCCCACCCAATCTCCCCTCCCCTCCACCAAAACACACACACACACACACGTTGCCTGATGAAAAATATATAACAATATTCATATCCTCCTCTTAATTACCATTACACAATTCTCATAGTATTGCAGATTTGCAGATATTTGTATTATCATCAGACATATAGATTAGTGACGGGGTGGGGGGATGAATGAGTAGAATCTGCCACCAGAGAGAGTGAAAAAGAAAGACAGCCGCACAGACAGACAGACAGGAATTATGAGGGGGGGGGGGGGGGGGGAGAGTTGATGCCTTTGATGATCACACCTGTGTTTACATACATCCTAACCAGTATAGTGCATTTGGCAAGTGGCAACCAGGATTAGTGAAAAAATATTCTCTGCCAAAATGTGCAGTAAAAATTGCAGAACTCCCTAGTGAAAGATTCAGAGGGATGAAATATAGATAGATAGATAGATAGATAGATAGATAGATAGGTATTTAAAGGGGATGGCTAGTAACTGATCAGTGGGAATCAGTGGGAATGCTGAGGGATGATTGTTCCAATCCTTGTGGGATTCATTTAAGAGTACATTATATATCTATTATTGTGTGAAAATTACTTGCTTCAGAATGGTCTCATATTCAAGTAATGTGCAGTTTAATGTTTCCAGGTAAGCGTCCCTGGTCAGTGACGGAGCATTAATCTGCACATTACTTGAATATGAGACCGTTCTGAAGCAAATGATTTTCCCACAACAGTAGATATATAATGTACTCTTAAATGAATCCCACAAGGATTGGAACAATCATCCCTCAGCATTCCCACTGATTCCCACTGATAGGTTACTAGCCATCCCCTTTAAATAGATCATAGATAAATAGATATTTGTGAGGGATATAAATACAGATCTAGATAGACGGATAGATACACATGTAGATACATACACAGTTGTAGGTAGGTAGGTACATGTAGATAGATAGATAGATAGATAGATAGATAGATAGATAGATAGATAGACAGATATATATATAGATAGATAGATAGATAAATAGATAGATAGACAGTAAGATAGACAGATAGGCAGATAGAAAGATAGATAGACAGATATATAGATAGATAGATAGATAGATAGATAGATAGATATATAGATAGATAGATAGACAGTAAGATAGACAGATAGATAGATAGATAGATGGATAGATAGATAGATAGATAGACAGATATATAGATAGATAGATAGATAGATAGATAGACAGTAAGATAGACAGATAGATAGGCAGATAGATAGATGGATAGATAGATAGAAAAAGAGAGAGAGATGATATCTGAAAGATTTGCATGCATACCCGCCAAATGAGTGAATATAGAGAAACCTTTTACTCTGTGTATTACAAATAAGTTACAATTTACATGGCAAAAGGGAAGATGTTGCTACAGTAATTAAAATACAAAATGCAAGCAAAATTGTTTTTGAAAAAAATCCATTAACTGACCACTGCAATCTGTTTGACTCATATATTATAGACATCTTTTCCATGTACATATGTACAGTCTTACAAGTCACTGACCAATCTGGGCCCGTTTCATACAAGATGTTAGGATAGAACCTCTTGCTGGAATGGCAACTTCCCGTAGCAACAGCCAATCAAGAAACTGGATTGTTGTCGTTACCTTGACAATTGCCATTCCAGCATGAGTTGCTATCATATCAAGTTTTTATGAAATGGAGTCCTGGATTCAACATCACATCTCAATATATGTCAATTTGTCTGTGATAAAAACGACATCATAATCATCCACTAAGTGAAGCTGTGGCATCTTCTAGGTTGGCTTCATTCTCAAATTCAAACCTTCTCTCTCACAAGCCTACAAACTTGTATGTTTTTGCATAGGGAGGAAATGGTACATCTGTACATACACTGTATTTAATACATACATGAACATACACTGTACATACAAAGTAGATGCATCATGCAAAAAGCACAGAATGCACACATTCTTCCCCAAACTCATTCACGATAGTCTGCAAATCCCCGTTCCCGCATTTGAGACTCTTGAGATCTATTCACTCAGTCCCTTTCAAACACCTGAAAGCATGTTGGATTGAAATACTGTCAGTTTCATATGTTGGTAATTTGATGATGCTATACAGTCAAGTATGCTACTATTAGATGGCGCTGTTACACAAAAGGAGACAAGCTTTTTAAATTGCCCCCATCTGAGTTACAAACCTACCGGCTCATGCAATCATCAGTATTTCTGTTTGGTTAAGAGAAAAAAAAATGGACAAAGATATCTGGAAAAAGAAAAAAATCACAGACTGCTTCTTGATTTTACACTTTGTGAATGATTTTGGCTTCCCGTACAGTGACTGCCAGACTTTTTACTACACCCACAATCTCTGAAGTCACCGCTGTGCCGTTAGGCCTACGTCTTTCCCACAGAGTTGATTTGTAGATAGCTTCACTCTCACGTCAGCATCTTTGAGAGTTGTGGTGTGTACTTTCTCTTTTGTCAATGCTTGGCAGAAATAAATGCTACATCAACATGTATGTCACAGGAATTTTGGATATCATTTCTTTAAAAAAAAAGAAGTACCATTAAAAGCTTCCCACGTTCTAGATCAGTGTCAACTAACATATGGGTATCAGCACAGTAGTCTCCCCTCCTTCAAATCATATAGCCACTCCTTCAATTTTCTCACATATTGTGACTAAAATAGAACAAATAAAAGTATCTGTCACAAGAATTATTATCAAAATGCCTCCAACACTTGAATTCAGTTAAGCTTCACTACAATCAAATACACATGCATGTCTGGTCAATCTCTAACTGCCTGTTCCCGCCACAAAGGGAAGTAGCAATGATACATACCTAGTAGTGTATTCAGAATTTTACCCTGTCACCAAAACCCTGACCTTTGAACCCTGACAGTTGAGATGACTATCAACATAAAGAGAATCAAGTTCCACATTGCTGAACTTTAGGACTTCCATCTCGGAGAGAAAAAAAGACAACTTGAGACTAATAAATAAAACAGAGTCATACTTGATTTCTTGGGGTATCCCCATTTAAACCACTGCAAATTGAGATAATCCTATTTTACAACATCTTAAGTAATAGAAAAAAAAAAAAATATATATATATATATTTATACCAGTTTGGAACTGCACCAGTGGAAGGTTACTGTCACTAATGCTGCTTGCTGCAAATGGAAAATCAGAATATCATAAAAGCAAACAAAAATTAATCCATTGCAAAATCATTGTCAAATGGGTCATCTTGTTATAAAATGCAGTTTTATGAAGCAAAATATTTGACATTGAATATTTGTGGAACCACAACTGCAAAACGCCAGTGGTGTAGCATCACTGCGAGGGGTTATGTCGGAGGTACAGTCTAAAGAGGCAAAGATAGAACTGCTGTTTGTAAGATTCTTGTTGGTGCATCTAATTCTGCCAATTGGGTGTGACCAAAGGAAGATCACTTTTACCACTTAATAAACTGAACGATACCGATGGATGCACTTCCAGAACTCCCCTGTTGCCACGGTTATGGGATGCTGGATGCGGTCGTGTCTTGCAGGACCTCCTCGGAGATGCCCAACCGCTTGCTGACGACCTCAAGCATGATTTCGACCAGGGCATCGATGTCGTAGTTGTGCTTCCACCCCCAGTCCTTCCGCGCCATCCTGTCGTCCAGTCTCTTTGGCCAGCTGTTGGCTGCAATGACAAGCAAAGGAAGTAGAGGATGATAGCTGAGATGCAGCTGGCACTGGGGTACACCAATCCAACAAAACATTCGCACATTGCATTTACATGTTTAATGACTTCAAGTCAATCTCTATTTAGACTTATGACATTTCAGAATAATCATATAGACAAAATACTCTTCAATTTGGTAATGTTTGGCATTCAAGACTGATAGACAGGATCCCATACACTTAGGGTGTGTTCGAGCGCTCTAAAGCGAACCAAAGCGAACTGAACCAAAGCGTACCGTACCGAACTGTGCCAGATTTGAAGCGTTCAAGCGCTCTGTCGAGAAAGCGTACCTCACGAGTTATTTTTAGAAAAGGTCACACATTTTGTAGCAAGAATGTTATCCACCTGGCGCTTGAAATACTTGCACCTGTCCCGAACAAAGAGAATGATGTTTTTGCATTGTGACGTATGCGAATGATACGTGCATGCTTTACAGCGAACTTTTGGTACGCTTTCGGTATGCTTTTGGAGCACATCGGGAAGTGGTCCACTTTTGGCTCGGTACAGTACGGTACGGTACACTTTAGGAGCGTTTGAGCGCTCCTCTGGCGCGGGTACGGTACGGCACACTTCGCTTTAGGACAGTGCTCGAACGCACCCTTAGTTTATGTAAATGTGTGATAATTGTGTACTAGAGCTCACTGGACACTTAAATATCTGACACATTTTTTAGGTCATGCCAGGGAGCACCTCAGCAGAGCAGCTTTGTAAATGCATCTTCAATTCACAAAAGAAGAGAGAAGAATTCTTCCAGCCTTTAACATATTATATTATCAAAGGTCATATCAGACATAGAGAGTACCATCTGATAAACTGAATGAAAGGATAGAGCGGAGAACGTTCAGTGGTGTAGCCTCTAACATATGAACAGAGTCAGTCAGCAGGGTGCTATGCAAGATAACAAATACACAGAGATATTACCTACTACGTCGTTCGTTGCTGTATTTGTTTGTGAATTACGAAATGCACTGCACATCACGCTCATTCACACACAGGCAGAGGACGCCTCAGTCCATGCCGTAAGCTAGTCGCAAGAAATATTCAACCATCCTCTTCACTTACTTGCACCTCATTACTGTGATGTCCTACTCATTTTTAGCTCCATTTAAAGCCAATTCAATCCTATTCCTGCCCCAAGTAAATTATCTCATTACAATAAAAAAAAACACAGGGTCCTGCATTTTTGTCAAAAAAATATTCCATGACTTTTCCATGGAAAATCTTAGAAATCCAGGACCCTTTTTCAGAGAGTAACTTCATGAAAACCTAAGTAGTTAGTGGTAAACAAATGGAAATGACTACAGATAAATAGTGTCCATTTAAAGTGTCAGTGTGTATACTACACCAAAACTGTCAGTGGCTGACAATTTGGTCTGATTTTATTTGACGAAATGTTTCCCCTTAGAAACAAAACAATATTGCAAAAAAAAAAGAAGATAGAAAAAGAAGAATAACTGAAAAGCAAAAAATATATGAATGTATAAATTGCCATGACTTTTCCATTAAATATTCATAATTCTGCATTTTCCATGATTTTTCCAGATTTTCCATCATCGCAGAAACCCTGAAAAAAAAACCACACAACACAAAAGAAAACACTGAACACTTACCAATATCCTGCCTCTGGTCCGGATTGTACGAAACTGCAAACTCAGGGATGTGCTTCCTGATCGCCGTGGCAATCTCGTGCGGCGTGAAGCTGACGGCGTTGATGTTGTAAGTCCGCAGGGAGAGGAGCTCCGCTGGGGCCTCTAACATCTCCAGGATGGCCCGGAGGCAGTCCTCGATGTAGATCATTGGCAGAACGGTGTCTTCCTCTAGGTAGCACTCAAATCGTCCCGTCTGGAGGGCGTGGTCGAAGATGGACACTGCATAGTCTGCATGGAAAAAAAATAATAGTTGTGCAGTTTGTTATCAGTTTCTATGAGAACAAGAGATAGAAAAAATATTCATGTTATACCCAAGCTGCATTCAATAGAAATACAATTCATAGAGATTTTGCATCACAAAGAGATTTTGAACACAGCAGTTTATACATTACTGTACATACTACCAAGGTATGTATAATATTTCAAGGCTTGAAAATTTTTGTGAGTTGAGTTATACACTCCACTCAACGAGTGCAAACAACACAACATCAAAATAATTTCTTGAGATGCTAAAGTATGTACAGAAATACAGAACCTTCGCCTGTCCGATTACTGCTTAATTGTAAGAAAGTCAACTGATTGAAGTCGGAGGTCGTTCGCTGGATATGCCCCACAGTCGCACAAAACAAGTCTAACACACATCAGATTGACTAGATACTTTAATGTAACTTATGTCGACTGCCTTGACATTTATCTGCTACTGACTGGATTTGCAAGCAGAAATAGCATCTGACGGCGTACTAAGCTCTGAGCATAGTTCCTTCACCTGACGATCTTGCTTCATCGGATCACACCCTACATGTCTGACACTGACCCGATAGTCGACCAACATAAGTCGGATTCATCAGACTGCGATCCGATACACTTAGGTGGGTGGCCGGAAGCAACAAACTTTGCTTCTGATGAGTGAGCAAAGAGAAAAAAATCTCTGTGGTACGGGATTATGAAAGTGTCAGATTGCTGTCTTACCTGTTGTGCCGCCACCAGGGGTCGTATCACCAGAGATAACGCCAGGTAACCTGAGCGACCTGAAGTCTACGCCAAACTTGTGATGATAGTACTAAATTTGGAGTAAGACAGAGACACAAACTATGAGGAACTGGACAATATTTCAAAGCAAAGCATTATTCATGAATGAATTCCATGTTGTCTTTTAACTTTACATTTAAATTCCTCGACTCTAGCCACTCAGGATATTGTTAGGTCATAGGTGTTGTTGCGTGCAGCTCACTGGAAGGCCTATCATGGATGCACATTTCGGTGGCAAAAACTGGCGATATTTCAAGCTTTGCTACTTTTCAGAGCGAGCGGAGTGGTTAAATATCATGACCCTGAACACTGTGAGATTAACCCGTTAAGCACGAGTCCCAAGTATACTCAGGTAGCTGTCTATGGGAAACGTGTGTTGTAGCAAAATCAGTCTGCCCTCAACGGGTTAAGTCAATGAGAAACAGTGGATGAGCCAACTCACTATGATATCCTGATTAAAAATAAGCATAATTACCTGGCATATTGTTACTGGGGTGAAAAGACCTTGTATCTCAAATTTTGGTGAAAATCACTTTTTTGATTCTTTGTCAGACAATCTCTTAACCCTAAAAAGACTGGGGGGGGGGGCCTAAAAGGCCCCCCCCCTCGACATTTCGCGCAATTACTCTGCAACACGCAATGCTCTCGCCGCGATGCTCTATGACTTTTTTCTTTCGAGTTTCCCGCACATTTTGACACCAAATTTGTGACGCCCGGGGGTACGGTTCTGAAGTTACATAACTTTTTGTACATGCACGTGAGGCCGAAAACGGCTCAAAAATGTGATTTTGTGTACAAAGTCAATGCAAATTGAGTTTTTTTCACATGGTTCATATAAATATGCTTATTTTTACTCTCAATGGCTAAAATTAATTTGTTTTAGGAGTATTATGCTTCAAAAAGTGTCTGCCACAAATTTTGTTTAAAAAAACAGCAAAAACAAAAGGTCGAAAAAACAATGAAATACATAAGAAATTCATGAAACAATAAAATAAATAAGAAATTAATTTTGATACCGAATTTTTTTTCACGTACATTTGCTAAGAATGCCACAAAGAATAATTAGACCAAAAATGATAACTTCTGGAGCTTTATTTACTGATTTAGATCAAAGAGTCTGATTTCTCGCATATATTAGCATAATTAATCAAAATAAAATAAAAGAAGACGATTTCGGAAAATTTAAATATATGATCTTGTAGATTACATCGCACACTACCATTGTGCAAATTTCCGCGGCGATCGCGCGATCCACGGCCGAGATCTTAAGGGGGGGCCCTTCAGGCCCCCCCAGTCTTTCGAGCTACCAAAATAGCCTAGTCTTTTTAGGGTTAAAGCCTTACAGTCGTGGCGAGTGGTTTGTGTGGCACGGAGACGAACGCAACACGCTGCCTCCCCCATTCTGTACCAAATGTAGTGACACCGAATGAGAATAGCGCTGGCTCAATGGGTCAGCGAACAACACTTTAGACTACAAATCTCCTGACCCAAAATGGCTGCCCGAGCCACAAGAGCTTCCGAATGGATGCACACTCTCAGTGCGCATGCACATGAAGAGAGGCCAGAAGAGCCATGCGTCTTCTGGCCTCTCTTCTCCAATCACCGCAGCTCGCGGTCACAATGTTTGTGTATGATGTGTACACACACACGCACACACACACACGTGTCTCAGTGGCAGCATTGTCCCACACGTTTACGGATATAGCACCGAGTCTGGCATGATTGCACAATTGCATGCACAAACTTTCGTCGTTCAGGAGATTACGAAATAACGCACCATTAGGGGTGACGACCGTCCGACTTTAAGCTCATCTTATGAAGGCACAATAGCATGTCAAAGGAAAGGTGATCCCATTTGTTGTAGTGCTTTGGCTGCCATGCTCCTGAACATTTGACATTTTTGAGATACGAGGTTTTATGTCCCCCAACAGCAACATACTATTCACCTCTCCCAGAAGCTCAGCATGAACTTTGGCCACGCCATAGATGGTCCTGGGCCTCTGGATGGTAAGGTCTGGGGTCAGCTCACGGGGCGACTGAGGGCCGAAGGCGCCGATGGTGCTGGGGCAGAAAATGCGCAGCTGGTACATCTTGGCTAGCTCCATTACGTTGTGCAATCCCTGCACATTGACTTTGATGGCGAGGGGAACATCCTGGTATTGAAATGAAAGAAAAACTACATCAACAACAAAAAGGGAAACATGGTGACTTATTAGATTTGAGTGCCAATATATCATTACCTTCTTTCAAGATTTTGATTCTCTTCCCCAATCAGTAACTTTGGTCACAGTCACATATATTACATGCAAATCCGATGAGTCAATGCCTCGGAAGTTTTCTATATGCTTCCTCTTAAAGTTTCACTAAACTTCTATTTTTACATAAATTCTAAAAGTCTGCCTGCTAAATCAAAGTCTTCGAAAATTTTTAACGAAAAATTAGCAATTATCATTTTGTAAAGAAGACAGGTCATTGCAGCTGAATTACTGATATGAAGTGATACTGATTATGAGATATTATGTTACCACCAAGTAATTTATCAAAAAAACAAATATTAGGGGATGGAGTGATATCTTTGTCCTTTAATGTAATTTTGACTGTTTTACTGTATTACAAAAACTTCTCAAACTTTACATTTCCACAACTTTTCCAATCTTGTGTCCAATTTTGACACCATTTTCACCACAGTCAACTTGAACACAGATGATATTTTTATGTTTGCAGATCTTTAATTTTGGTAGTTCAGACAACTGCAAAATCTATTAACCCGTTGAAGAATAGTTCCAAGTATACTGGGCAGGTGTCTGTGGGAAATGCATGTTGTAGCAAAATCAGCCCGTTCTTAATGGGGTAAAGGTATATATTATATAAATCCTATTCATATTTCAATATTGCAAAATACTCAGTTTACTGAATCATTAATAGCTTCTTAACTGATGCATTGAAAACAAACCCCTTTCCCTACCTGTTCTCCAACTGCGCTGAGGATGGCGCTGAAATGCACCATCCAGTCGATGCTCTCGTTAACGATGATCTCCTGAAGGTTCCGAAAGTCCAGAACATCGACAAAGGCATATGGACCTGAGGAGTATACAATGTAAAGGGCAACTGAATATGAGCACTTACGTATCATATTTAAAAACTTTAAGGTTTACACTTTTTTAAAGACCTTTTAACCCATTGAGGACTAGTCCTGCGTATACTCCGGCAGGGGTCTATGAGAAATGCATGTTGTAGCAAAATCAGCCGTCCTCAACGGGTTAATGTACAAAGTGGTTGTCATATTGCTGTTGTTTTGATTTTAAAATAGCATATTTCATTAGTACATGAAGAACACTGTTGATGATTCATTTATTCATTGTTTACAAATTTCTCGGTTTGATTTAAATGACTCTGTATTCATTTTGGTACCGTGTTGATGACTCATTCATTCGTTCCTTACAAATTTCACAGTTTGATTTGACTTCAAACCCTATCAACATGTTTTGAATTCTGTTATTTCTACTAACAGGTTGATACTCTCTTTTCTGCCATTATTAATCTTTTTTTTTCTCTTCTCTTAATATTAGCCTTTAACCTTTAAGTCAATCCATGAAGAATGAATGTGTTACTGGAGTAGTCTCACGGCCAGCATGTTTCAAAATATAATCCATTTCTAGACAGTGTTCTTGGACCTCTGTTAATTCAAAGCGCCAAGATTCAGTTTGTGTCACACATAGCACACTTGAAAAGAACCGATTACTGCAGGATTACAAAGGAACAAAATGTATCACACTATACAGTGTACCTGTATGGCTTGGTCTGGGCACACAGATACAAGAGATTATAATACAGTGTATGTGTGTTGTGTGGGGGCGTGGGGGTGAGGGGATCAAAATCCTGTTTATGGAAATGCCACAATACTTTCATTTCATATCACAAGGAACTCCACTGATAGCCTGTTTACTGACCACAGAATTAGTCTGGTTTCCAGTCTCATTGCCACTTCTACCGCACAGATTTAAAATGCGCTTATAATCTAACAGTTAAATCTCTTTCTGTCTTTCATTAAATGTATCATACCCAGAAACAGTGGATTTTTTTTCTATTTCTTGGATATACAATGAAGACATTTCATTCTTTGCACAGTACTTAAAAAGAACTGTTTGATAGATCTATATCAAATGTATTCACTATCTATTCAAAGCATGTCTTCATTGATTCAATTCATGTTGATGAACATAATTGAACTAAAAGCACTCAGAGAGTGCAGACCTCTGCCAAGCCAGCAACTCATTTCCAACTATACATGCATGCAATTTTCCAATATAGTAGCCTTTTGTGTACATAGTACTGTATACGCTATATATTTCGCGGGGGTTTTATTTTCGCGAATTTCGCGAGTCGGGAGCTATTCGCGAAATTAACAACACGCGAAAAAAATTACCTTCCAAAATGAATCCCTTGCCTTGATGATATGAACATTTCAGTACTACTATACCATGTCACGGCTTGCCGAACAGACCATACTGGCTAAGCTTGTTTACGCACGTCCACGTCTACTTACGAATACTGTAGAGAGCCAATCCATTATCGCAAGGGGACCACTCGTCAGAAATCGCGATGGACTTAACCACTTCAAAAATGTTGAATTCTAACTTACTAGTTCGCAGAGTGTGGTACGTTTTTTTCATGCAGTGTATAACTAGTATCATTCTTATTTGCTAGTAAGTTGAAAATTCACACTTTCTTCGCCACTTCATATTTTCTCTGGTCCCCCAATCGCGAATTTAACCACTCGCGAAAATGTGTGACAGCGGCAATTCGCGAAAATTTATGTACGCGAAAATTATAGCGTATACAGTATCAGTTTCCAGCTCTGCTGAAACATCACAGTGGATGGGTCTGAAAAATCAGACTAGACATCCCCTTTCTGGGAAATTTCCATTGCAGACTGTCATATCCATTGACCACAAGGATACTCAGTAACATGTGATGATGTATGCATATTTTCCTCACGTAAGCCATTTCAGTTTTTTTATGCAACTTATGCACCCTGTGATATTGTAAGGCTGTAGTTTGCTCATAATGTGATATCCTGTTGTTACAAACACATACAAAAAATGTGTACACACACAAAGAAAAACCCTCCTGCAAAGGTGTATTTGGTACACATGACCATATCATATCAAGCATCATCATGCTAATATTAAAAGCAACATCATCATTTTGCATATTACCCAGAAAAAGTAGCCAATATCTCCACTGGCCACTGGAAGAATGCTCATACACAAACACATACACACATTTTATCACTTCAACTTTTATTAATTGACAATCATAGGTGTGACTTTTTTATGTCTGTGGAATGTTGGTTCACAGACTATTTTCCCATTACAGACAAGGACAACTGTGCTGGACAGCTATTAACCTGGTACCGGTACTCAACCCCAGTCTTTATACTGTGTTTGTGCATGAGCGAGTGTGAATGCACAGTGCAGATGAGTGGTACTGGTAGTGAATGAAAGATGACGAAAGTAATATGAATGCTGCACTGCAAAAGCACTGTATTATAAAGTTGTCTTATGCCCTGCTTAACATACATACGGAGCTGTCAAAGAGTCATATATTGTCAGAGTAACAGGGTAACGGCTAATTTTTTGTTGTTGTTTGTTTAATGCATATGACCCAAGAATTAACACAGTAATATCTATTATTTGCATTTTTCCCTCCTACAACAGAAATAGCATGTAAACATGTATGACAAAACAGAAACATATTGTGTCAGACCTGCAATGCACTTGAAATCGCCAAGCTCATGCAGGGATATTGGTGAAATCTCATGTCCACCATGGAGAGGTGTTATTGAGCATGTAATACTTCTTATCATCAATTGTGACTATAATGCAGCTGTCATTTGTATGACGCACCTCTTGACCCCCGGGAAAAGTGCGTCATGGTCGCGTCAAGTACCACCAATTTGATGACGCGTGGTACCGTCACGGGAGCAAAATGTCCGTCACAATACTGACCCATTGTGTGCGTCATAGTCGGTCATTTAACCAGAGTGTGTCAAAAGGTTCGTTAATAGGACCGTCATGTAATTTTGCGAGGCTTCTTGCATGGTATCCCTCCGTAACAGAATAAAACAAACTCGCGATCGCGAGCCGGGCGAATTCACCGGCTCCTGAAAACGCGAAAATGACACAATTTTCATTCAGTTTTATTATAACATACTGATACTCACTTCATTCTCGTATGTCTTCTTTTTCTATCTGATGTCAGACTAAAGGTCTTTTCAGAAGGTTTGAGCACAAATTTGCTCAAAAAACCACACTACCAAACACGATTTGTGATTAAAATCATCACATACAGCCCGCGGCATCGCGAAGCTCGCTATCCTTCAATCGCATTCACTGTTGTAGTGTAGCATCGACCGACCGTCGACCGTGAAATCTGCTGCAAAACCATGTGCGTGATGTGGACCGTGTTGTACATGTATACAGTACGGGCGTACATACACGTGTATACAGAAGACGAGGCATGGCAGAGCAGAGGCCAGGGGTGGTATTCTGAACACCGTTTTATCTCTGTTGTAACTTGTGTTGTAACTTGTGTTGTAAGTCTGTGAGTTATAACACCGCTAAAACAGTTGTAAATCGGTATTCTGAAAACTGTTTTAACGGTGTTGTAAGTCATGATAACCACGCCCATCGCAATAATCATATCCAATAGGAAATATTGTTAGAAGTAGCATCTAAGACATTTCAACCAATAAGATTGCTCCCTTGGGCAAATGCGCCTTGCTTAACTCTGCGCGTTTTAACAAGCGCTCATTCTCTGGCGTGCGCACAAATAGGACAATGGTATGCGCAGGTAAAGAGAGCCAGAGATAAAATAAAGTTACAACAGAAGCTTGATCATTATGCCTTCTTACCGGTTTTGACGTATAGTTGGTGCAGTAGGGGATTCGCAAAGCTATCTCAGATTGAGTCTTTTTATTTGAAATTTTGTTTAAAAAAATAAGAAGATATCTGGCGTTCATAAGATGAACCCAAATTTCATGGTTTATGTGGAACTAGACGCTTCTATATTACGTTAAGCCCTTGCAATGCCATGTTATTATTATCATTAAATATTATTATTGTTGTTGTTGTTGTTGTCACTATCTTCACAAGATATCTCTTGGAGATCATTATCACGTAAAGTTCCATCATGGAACCTTAGACTTCTAATACTTTTCTTAGGATTCGCGCCATCCCCAGCAATAAATATTTTTGAAACACCCAAAGGTACTGATAATGAATTCTTTTTGGTGAAGATAGTGAAATCATATTTAAAAATATTTGATATTTTGAAAGATATTTTTGAAATGAATAGTGCTTAAAACAAGTTAGTGCCGACGGTGCCGGTAAACTTTCTGTTCATGTGTTTGTGTTTTTATCTATGTGCATAATTATGCTACGCGTATGTACTTGCAATGTTAATGTTACCAAATTTTGTATTGTGGAATGAGTTTACATTTTGTCAAACTGCTATATCATTTGCCTTTCTGTACATACATTGTTGTTATTTTTTGTATATCTTTTTTATTTTGAACTCGCATACCACAATATTGAGTTGGTGAATAATCTCACTATCTAACATAAGTTAAAACGAAAGTCACAACGGAGTTATAACACCCTCCACCCTGTTTTATCTCAGAAGCATAAATTTGCACGGGGCATGACTTACAACAGAAGATAAAACAGTTTTCAGAATACCGTGTAATCTAATGGGTGTTCAGGTTTGCGCCCACTGTTACGCGCGTGCGCATACCCTAAGACAATGGTATGCGCAGGCAAAGGGTGCGCAAGATAAAACACTAGTTACAACAGAAGTTACAACAGAAGTTACAACAGAGATAAAACGGTGTTCAGAATACCGATTTATTACAACAGACTTACAACAGAGATAAAACGGTCTCAGAATACCACCCCAGGCCGCGATTATTTTTTCCGTAACCCTAACCTGCCGATCGACACACAAACGATTATGGAACTACTGAGAGTCTTATTCATATTTATGAACAAAATATTTACGTCGATGTAGGGCAATTTGTCAATCAGTTGCAATACTGACAGTCTATTATATTAACTTAAAATAGTAAATTCTATTCAAACACTAGCCATATAAACCATGTACCTAACTTAGGGTTTAATAAGGTTCGTGTTTAAATATAGGCAGGGGCTTCAATCAGGGAGGTGGAAGATTCCACCTCCCTGCTTCAATCAAGCTGTTTTCGAATCGGGGAAGGGGAGGCGGGAGGTTACGGAAAAAAAAAATACTGTGGCCATGCCAGGCCGTAGTTTCGCGAAACTAGATATATAGTTCGAGGACATGCCATAGCAACGTGTAGGCCTATATATCAAAACACGCGTTTGTATGGAGTCCATGAACTAGGGAACAGTTTTGAGAAATTCGAAGTCATTCGAAGTTGAAGTGGTCTTTTCCTATGCATTTTTAGGCGATCCGAGTATCCTCTCGAATCACCTTCTGTATCTGTACGGATTCTTTCTTTCTTTCTTTCTTTCCTTCTTCTTCTTCTTCTTTCTTTCTTTCTTTCTTTATTTCTCCCCAAAAGTTGTGCACAGGTTAGCTCAGAAAGTGCTATGCCTATCGAGTTCATACTTATACCATGTATGTATCGTGTCCCAAAGACGACAGATCTAGTTATTTTTTGTTGTTGTTCATATCTCAAAAATTCGATTTCTTATTTTTTTTTCAACTGGTATTTGGGAGTCTTGTAATATATTTAAAATGTTGATAGAAATTTCTGAATATATTCAGAAAGTACGCCTAGGCGCCTACTGTTTGGATAAACGGTAAACATAGTCTACGTTCGATACGAAGAAATCATTACGTCTTTCACTTGAGGAAAAACATACAAAACAAACAAACAAAAAACACGTACGAACGAATGTTGATAGCCAAAACTTTGATAAGTAATAAGCAGTTATGATGAGCGTGAACTGAAATTAATTGTCACGATTTTGCTAACCAGGTGATGACTGCATCTCATTGAACCTACTCGTAGTGAATTTCTCTGGGCATACGAGACCTTTTCATTTCTGTGATTGCATTTTTAATTGACTGATTAATCGATCTTTTTTTTTTTTTTTTTAGTGTTCAGGGAACATAGGATATTCGATCAAGTACACTATATTCGACTGTTTGATGTTTCCTACTATGCGCCAAAAGAAAGGCTATAGAATCACGATATCTTTACAATGATTCCTTTAATTCAACTAATGAGCTGGTTCTTCGATCGATATTTCCAGGATATTTACAAGTGTACACGCTGTTTATTCCAGCGCGCGCATTCTTTCGTCTGGCACGCACCTGGGTGTGGCACCTGCTTTTGTGGAAATTTCCACAAGGGGAGAGAGGTGGGGTGTCAAGTTTCTTCGAGCCGAAGAGACTGCATGTAACACAATCTCTTCGCTCTGATTTATTGTCATTCGTGCTTTCCCCTTATTCTTTGCTGATGTTGAACATTTAGATTTAACTTTACGAAGGTTGGTAGCATGTGGTTCTTTTTTGTTGTGAGGTGTACTAGTATGTAATTTCTTTTTTTATCATTCTTGGGAGGGAAAAGAAGAGTAAGGGGGAAAGAAGAATAAGAGGGAAAGTGAAATAAAACAAACGGCACGTACGCTCAGCATTCACAGTAAGCCGTCTTTTTCCACCAGCATAGTTATCATCACCATCAGACATCACTCAGACAATTTTAGCCTTTTCCTATCAACATTAAGAAACACGCATACAATGTAGTCCCTCGAGACAAACACCTAGGAAAATAAATAACAAATACAAAGTATCAACACCTCCCAACAACACAAATACCGGTACATGTATTTAGAAAGACAACCCACAGCACACTATAGTAAGCGGCTGGTATCAAACTTCGTCGCTTCGGTTCGAAAAAGTGATTGCAGCAAGCGGAAAAATCGCCGTTACGAAAATAGCAGTGCGAGACACTTGAAAGAATTACGTAAAATACTCCAAAGTACAAAGGGAAAGGATAAAGTGATATAAAATGGAAGAAATCGTACCAAACAAGGTGTGAGAAACGACAGTGGAGAACGGTAAGTTTAGTGTTGTAAATTTGATTAGGCCCTAGCAAAAGTTGGCAGCACTGAAAGCTACGCGAAAATAAATATAGACATTGGAAACTCGGTATTGCGACGAGATCCTTAGGATCAAGTCAATAAACGATACAAAACAAAGGAAATCAATTCATTTTGACCGGAAAATAGTTTGTTATAAGTATTCTGTTATATGAGATCTCTTTTGATAGGCCTAGAAATAGGCCTACATCGAATTTCCACGATGCTCGGCCTCGGGAAAGAAAGTTCGAACGCTTTTCATCTGCACATACTGCAGTGCACATCAATACACGAACAGAAACTCACCTCTTCCTTGCAGAAAAATGATGCTATAACGTTACAAAAAACACACACAACACTCTAAAAATCACATTTCGTACTTGAGAGGAAAGGGACAAGCGGATGGAGAAGAAGAGAAATACAAGCAGACATTGCACAACGGAACGCTTCTACCCCGACTCAAAACGAAATAGGGGACTGTAGTGTAGTGGCAGCTGGCTTGTGCAGCTAGGCTACTATACTCACGCTCCCCAGCCGCCCACACATGGGGATACCACGGCGATCCATGTAAACATCCGAGGGTCCGTAGGCGACAGGGATTCACGCGCGCGAATTTCCGTTCGGTGCATGCACACAGTTCGCAGGCAGCGAATTGCGTGAGCGCACACTTTTCCAGTCTGGTACGTACCGCGAATAACATGTGCGTCAAGGGTTAGTCATTTTCACGAAGAGGTGCGTCACCATTTTTCATGGTTAATGCGTCAATGTCTCATAAAGGTGTGTCACTTTTTGTGACGGAGGGTACGTCATGGTACCTAAAAGGTATGACGCACATTGGTACTTTGACGCACCTATCCCGGGGGTCAAGAGGTGCGTCATACAAATGACAGCTGCATAAATGCCCCATTTATACACAAAGCTGCACCGCACGCCCTTTGCACAATTACTTCCCACTCAGTGAGTGGCAAGATTTTCTTTATGTATCTCTTCGTTGAGCCCATTGCACAATTACCCCCCACTCAGTGAGTGGCAAGATTTTCTTTATGTATCTCTTTACCTGGGGCCATCATCCTCGTCAAGCTTAGCTTATGATGATGGTCCCCTGCATTTCATTTTTATCATTTCCTATTGCTTCCTTTCATATATGATATTCGTTCTTGAAAAAAAAAAAGAAAATGTATGTAAGATCCAAACGTTACGAATATTAGCTGTGTAAATGACTGTGTAAGTATTTTGTTGATTTGTTGATTTGCATTGATTTTGAAATGCAGAAATAACTAGAAATGTCGCTAAGGCGACTGGTATGCCTCCGCCATAATGCATGATTCTCCTAATAGGTCTATAGTTCAAGTAGACAATGTGTGATTACATTGTCACAAAATTGGCAAAATATTAAAATGACAAGTTTGTCACAAATATGTTGAATATTCACCTTCCTTGACCTACATTTGTAGGTTTAATTGGATGAATAGGAGAGCATGTATTTGGGGATTTCAGGACTTTAACATGACTTTGACCCATTCATAAGTTTATAATGCATTGAGTAATTTTCAAGGCGTGGAGAAAAAGTGCAATTTCTGTATTGCAAATTTCATTGTTACCATTTTCATCTGGTCTTTGACCCTAAAATTCATAGGATAATTACTGTCAGGCACAACATGCATAAATATGTAGTAAGTTTCAAGATAACTTGAGCCACTTCTGAGATATGGAGGAAAAAGTTAGTTCAGCACTTTCCCTTGATCTTTGACCTTTTGACCTTTGAGGCAAACAAAAAAAAAGAAGAAAAAAGAAAGTTTCCAGAGAATCTCTATTAGGGTATACATGCATACACCAAGTGTAAAAAAAAAAATGATAATCCTGCTGGCATTGCATAAATATGGGGGAAATAGTAAGATTTCAAAGTGTTGCCCTTGACCTTTGACCCCTGACCTTTGACCCATGAACCCTAAATTCTCTAGATAATCACTGCCAGTCAGTACATGTATATATACTATGTTCCATGAAGATACCTTGAACAATTTTCCAAGATACGGAGAAAAAAGTGAAGTTTTAATATTTTTACTTGACCTTTTGACCTTTGACCTTTGACCTCATGACCCCAAACTTTCACCAGAGAATCTTAATTGGGTAATACATGTATAAACTAAGTTTCAAGAAAATATCTTCAAGCATTGCATAGTTATGGTGGAAATAGTGAAATTTTACGTATTTGACCTTGACATTTTGACCTTTGACCTTGAGCATGTGCACCCAAAAGTTGATAGGCACAACTTCACCCCCTAATACACATACATGCCAAGTTTCATTAGGATACCTCGAAAGGTTTTTTAGTTACGCTGTCCACAAAATTCATTACGGACGGAAGGACGGACGGACGGAAAGACGGACGGACGGACGGAAGGACGGACGGACGGACGGACGGACAACCCGAAAACATAATGCCTCCGGCACCACTTCGTGGCGGAGGCATAAAAACTGAACTGAACTGAAATTAAGGAGCACCCGGAATATAACATACATAGGCCTAGATGTACAAAGGGTATTCCTCTGACTCTGTTCATACAGAGAATCATCACTCGCTGAGACCTTGACACAAAGTGGATGAGAGGGCATACGTAACTGTCATGGGACCTTTGAGTATTGTAAAACGAGGAATTTTCGCGTGCATTTTGATTTCGCGAATTTCGCGACGAGCGCCAAGATTCGTGATATTAAAATGCACGCGAAAGTTCTTGTCTACACTATATGCATTGAATGCCAGTGGCAGTTCGCTAAAAATTTCATGCTGCAAAAAAGGCCGTCGGCTCCAATTCGCAAAAAATTCATGCCGCGAATATATCATGTTTTATAGTATGAGTGTGCTGGAACTTTGAACATTGAACATAGGCCTACAGGCTGTATGCACAGTGCGTACCACATTCAACTGCTGGAGCACTTTGGACATTGGTGGCTGTTTATAGAGTGTTTAGAACACTTCAGGAGCGCTCCTGAGTCTAGCCTCAAGACAGGGTTAACATACAGTTGTAAGAGTGCTCCAGGGCCAGACCTTCTGTTTAAACATGGGGTTTAGAGGGGTTCGGGAGTGCTCCCAGGGTGCTCTTTAAATGGCCTGAAGAATGGGATGCAACACCCCATTTATGCAGTGATTCCTGCAGCACTCTATCAAAACTCTGTATAAAGAACAGACAATCGGGCCCTACAGCACTCTAAAGTTAACCCTCTCAAAGCTGGGTTTAGAAGCTCTCATAAAAAAGAGCTCTACACTCTGGTCACCAACGTTTAGAGCACTCTGGAAGTGGTAGGTATGCGCTGTGCGTGCACTCAAGTGTACATTTCAAATTCTCCGCACTCTCATCGGTAACCATGACAGTTACCAATCTCTCAGCCACCTTGTGCGTAATCTCAGTGGTTGTTGTATGAACAAATTCTCTGGAGTACAAGTCATATCACTGCAGGAGGGATAGAACACCTGTGTCTAACTTTGTGTGTCCATGGGGTATATTTCTTCTTTGAGCAGCACCACAAACATTGCCCCTAATATTCTGACCTGGAGGTCTCCTTTCTCATCATCATCGGAACAGCATTTGATCTAAAAATCCGACACCGGCCTATAGCAGTATCGATGTAATTCTTCTATCTCAAAAATAACATTCTGGGCCATTAGAAACTAGTCATGTTCAAGTTTTTTTTTCAGAGACCGTCCATTTTAACATTTAAAACTCCATGAAATAACTGAGGATTGGAGGAGGGAAAAGTTAAACAGAACATGAAAAGAAAACAGTACAGAAATCGTAAAAAAAAAAAAACAGACGAGAAAAATAGGAATTCATACAATGAAGGAGAAAAGGGGGAAAACAAGACCTTCAAGTTCAAATATATAAAAAGATAACAGAGGAAAAGACAGGAAGAATGGATGAGGAAGGACAGGATTAAGAAAAGAAAGGAGGGATATCATTGAAGCGTATAAAAAAGAGAGAAATTTTGTTTTTAGTGTATACGGACCTGCATCGACGATATGCCTCGGTGGTTTAACGATGTCGGTCAGTATAACATTATCCCGGCCATATTTACTCCTCAAAACTTGGGCTAACCCTTGCCCAAGCTGACCTAAGCCACCTGTGGGGAAAAAAAACAAACAAATAAACAAACAAACAAAATACACAAGGTTAAATCACAGCAAAAGGAACAAATAAACCCTCAAAGGAATATTTATCAAAAGTAAACATTTACCGGTATCATAGCAATACATAAAAAGTGTGAGATAGCAGAACAAAGTAAGTTTGTACTTCTAGCCCAAATTTCATCACCATCCATCATCTTGGTTTCTCCCAGAAATTTAAAGGTGCCATTGCATACAATAGTGGCATTCACACCACTGCATATTTGTAGAATCCAAACCTCGTGATTTGCACTATGATCCATAACTGAAGATTTGTGATAGTGTGGACATGAAAATGTATTTACTAGATAGCATGATCAACATTGCAATCCAAGTCCCAAAGAATCTTTCAATTTTTTCTCACACAATAATCATTTGATTATCTGAGAAAAGGCATGATGATTTTTCACAGCGGCAAGTGATTAAACAATGCAGCAAATCATCTTGATTAAGATCCCGCTATTTTGTCTGTGTGAATGACACTATCGATAGTAACACTTTGATCCACAATGCGTAGTTCCTGCACTACAAATTGTACTGTACAGTGTTAATGAATAACAAAAACAAAATGAAGAGCTATAAAGCTAGAATCAACAAATACAATATATGTAATATACAGAGTGGGAGCATGCATTTAAAAAAAGTAAGCCCTACAAGGTTATCTGCCATGTAATCAGTGTATGACTGGATCACAAAAGTTGTATACGTGTAAATGCTATTGTGTTCTTGCACATGCGATAAAGATGTTGCATATAAATGTGCAGAAACATTTTGCAGATGAATTGAAAACTTTTGCCATAACTGGAGCATAAAAGGCATATGAAAATCTCTTTCCCCCCAACCCAACAAAGAAAAATAAGAATGGAAGAGAAAGACACAACAAAAGAAATGATACCAACTCAGAATGTTTCGACACATATCACTGCGTGCAACCTTGCCATTCTGGTCATGGATGGATTAATACAAAGTACTTCATTATGTCTTTGTCAACTGTATGGTAGCACATTGTAGACATTATTTGGACAGATCGTGACTTGTTTTCACCTGATTTGAATTCTATACTCCAGCCCCATTTGACAAAAACATTCTGGAATAAACAGAAAAATATTTGTCATCCATTGTGTGTTCAAAATATTCAGAATTCATCCAACAATCGGTTACAGGTGGGCCTCCCTCCCCAAACAAAAGAGAATAAAATTAATCCATCGTAGCTGCATTAACACATACTGAGTATACAAAATAGTGGGATGATGATCACGCTCCCAATCTCACATTTTTTGGCAAGCGTTCACACATGAGAAATAGTGGGATAACAATTGCCCTCCAAATCTCAACATTTTTGCAAGCGTTCATACAGACAGAAATACAATGTAGCCCGCTTCATATTGGCAATCGATAAATCTATTGTTCTTGTGCATCACAGTGGTGTGGTTTCCAATGTACACATGTACATGTACATGTTGTTGTGATGTGCGCTTTAAATGATGGGATATAAAATCTCAAGAATCTTTGCTCCAGTGTTCACACGGTCACTGCGGGGCAAATTAGCACACTAATTAATGCAGAAATATAAAGCGATTTTATGATTTCAAGATTTCATGGGATTAGCATCGTGATGCTGATCATGCTATACGTTTGTGGGATTTTTGTGCCCACACGTGCACAAATCTCGAGATTCATATCTTGCTAATTTGTGACATGTGTGAATCCCACCCATATTGGTGGATTTCCAGTGAGAACATTTTGAATGAGAATGTCTCCAATCTTTCTACTGATTTCTCTCTCTCTTTCTTTCTACAAGCCATAAATATGTTTATCTGTTGGAATGCCAATAGTGAATGGTGAATGTACTTCTTCTCTGCTTGCAAAGTGCAATAACACTGCAGCAAACAATAAATCTCACACTTCCATGACCTGTATGAAAATGACAGCTCACTCATAAATCCATAACTTAATGGATGATAAGTCATGCAGAATGTTTTAATGTCAATCCAGACTCATCCATATATCAAATGTGCACACAGCTACAGCTGTACAATTGGTGTATAGTCCATTCTTGCACAGGGAGCAATGAAGCTAAAAACCATATTTTGCAGTGTTTGTTATATCAAGTTGCCACATACACCTACCGTACATCATATCTTCATAAAAGTTGACTGCTCAGATTTCGGTCAACTTTGCTTGTTTGCAGCTTTGCAATCTAGCACATGCTCCATGGCAATTTGAACTACGATTGCAAATCATTATTTTTGTGATAGCTCAGAGAAGCACTGAAACTACAATGAAAGAATGCTGCAAGAAACACTCCCATGTTTATGGTAACAGTAATACAATACTGTATCATTCTCATCTAGAAAGAAAAAGAACAGATGATGGATATAGACCTGTTATGAGAATCCTCGGGTGGTCTAAACTTCCGATGGGTGAGTAGGACTGTGAGCGGGATGAGGACACTGAAAGCAGACGCAGCTGTGGCGCCCTCACACTACTGGTCTGGAGAATCTTCTTGGCAAATGTGCAGAGCGTAGGTCTCCACATGGTTGATGTCATCTCAGCTTGTTGTCACAATAACAACTCTGCAATTTATGGAAAGAAAAAAAGAAGAAGATTATCAATTAGTTTATACAAAGTATTCATCAACATGGCCCTTACAACCATGTGGTTTTCAACCTGTCGAGGATGAGTCCCGAGTATACAAGTACTCGGGCAAATGTCTTTGGGAAATGCGTGTTGAAGCAAAATCACACCGTCCTTTGGGGATCATAGTTTTGGTCACTTACTTTAATTCTCATGCACAGGAACATCGCTGCAATATGATACGACATTGACAATCTATATTACAATTTAGTAGCACTGAGTATAGTGCACCAATAAGAAATACGGGGTAGAGTCTTTATAGATTTGACGAAGAATCTTCAAGTGTACATTTACTGCTATTAACAATAATTTGCAAACACAGCCATTGAGTAGTCATAATGCCAGGCAAAGTATCTCTGCCCGACATAAAACAGTGTTTGTCTTCATCTCTTTGAAATACACTGTGCTCCCAGTTTTCCCTTGCCATGCAGTCGATGTGGGTCAGGGATCTTCTTCATCTTGGCAAGGTCGTCTTAAACCCATTGAAGACTAGTCTTGGGTATAGGCAGGTCTCTATGGAAAATGTGTGTTATAGCATAATCAGCTTGTTCTCCATGGGTTAAGGAAGTCAGACCAGACCTTTAATAATCTGTTCCGTAGCATAAACACAATGACCAGCAGAGCGTGTTTTGTAATCAGGCAACCTGTTGTGGAGATTGGAGGTGTTTTTCTGTCTCATTGGTCAAATCTCAAAATAGTTTGGTACCTGGGACGCTTGGCACGTGGGTGTAAGAAATACCTAGTGCTCAATCAAGATATGAAAGTCACTCCATGCATGATAAAGGGATCTAAGATTTCACTTTTTCCTTTGCACACAGTATACGTAAAGTACACTGGAAGATGGTTTGATCTAGACCTTTTTACCATGGTATCTATTTTTCCTCATGAATCTTGAGAAACACATTAGTAAATTACTGGGAGAAGAGGAAGAGGTACATGTACATGTCTTGTTCTGGAATGAATGTTAAGGAACAGCTTTCAGACTTTAATGGTAAATCCAGGAGATGTCTAGGTTTGGAGCGATGCTTTGATTTGAGCTTGTGTACATACAGTAGGCCTATTATTGACACTTCAAGACTTAAATCTACTAACAGTCAACACAACCACACACACGTACACTAATGGGAATAAGTTGTACATGTACGATGAGAATTTAACCAGCGAGAACCTGTAATATTCATCAGTGACTCTATAAAGCATATTAAGTGAGGGCGGGGTTGACCACAGAATTAATACTACAGTGTAGTAGCACACAAACTTGTACAATGTTATCACGCGTTACAAGATAGAAATACTAACAGGAAGACTTCTATTGTGCATTTAGAATGACGTAAACAGCCCTCGTGTGCCACTAGCGGGAGAAAATAGACAGAACTGAGCAGGACAAAATCACATGTCAGGGGACTGTTTCATGAAACTTTTTGTCAGTGATTTACACTGATAAATGTTAAAAGCTACTGAAATCCTTGCGTCTGATTGGCTGATAGTAAATTTGTCAGTGAAAACCTCCGACGAACTAGTTGATGAAACGCCCCCCAGATGTACATTGTACATGTACCGTACATTTTGCACATAGGTACTATTGGAGAGTCCTTTTATTGTGTCAAAGGTAATACAAAGGACTTCCTTTATAATGAAGTCCTCGGGATTGGCAGTTTTCTTTCATGATATCACAATTTTCATCAAAACCAAACAAATGAACAATAACAGACACAGAACAGATAACGTTGAGGCCTCAAATTGCATGTATCCCTGGTATTCAATGGCAGGGCCATGGAATTGACATTACAACATTTCCAAGGACTGTACTTCGCTGTTTGTGTACAGCAGGGGCACTTAATATTTCAACGTCTGAACATTTCATAATTTTAAGCATGATCCAATATGGCAGAACCAAAATTACAAGTATGGAAATTTGTAATCTGCGAGTGGACTTTACTTGCTATTGTAGTACAGTCAATACACATCTGCAGCCAAGCTGGAATGCAAAGAGAGCTGTTCGGTATGGTAAAATAATCTGGTTTTCAAGCCTAAAGAAAACTGTATTCATCTTTTCAGCAAAAATAGAACTCTTACAGATGAAAATATTTCATAGCCTACATCACAGGATCATACAACCAAGCATTTCACACTGTGGCACAGCTTCTTTTCTCTACATTATCATGTGCTATCAAAAATAAGAACACAATCGACCGATGTAAAGAAAGAAACAAAGACAAAGGCTCACAGTTTTACAATAATGCTGAGTCAGAAAACTGCTGTAGTGGTGACATCATCAAACCAACAGCCACGCTGACTTCTCACATCCTTGCCTTATAGTACAGACACATGTTATATTCATCATATCAGACATACCACAAAGTCATCCTGGACATGGTTCTGTGGACACACCCCTGTCATACCCCCACTTGGCTAGTCTAAGCCATCCAGACTACTCCTTGCTGAAATGTTTTTTAGGTGTGACTGCAAATACATTGTATTATGGAAGTGTAGTATAATTTCATTTCAATTTGGCCGGTCCCCATGATGGAAAAACAATACATACAATGTTGTACACGTACATGTATGTCAATGTTCGAATTCACCTCTTTTAACCTGTTGAGGACGGTTTGATTTCCCGACAACACAACTGCCTGAGTATACTTGGGACTCGTCGATCTGCTAGGTTTGGGAAAGAGCGAAATTTTATCATAAAAAAAGTTTTTAAAAATGAGCCATTGAAGACCCCTTCCCCCAACCCCCAACCCCTTTACCCTCACACTCCAGTCCCACCCGTTTCTTATCCAACTGGGCATGTATTTTTTTTTCCATTTGTTTGTTTGCCTTCATAAAGATTGGCTCCTACTCCCAATCCATCACTATTCACATTAACTTTAGAGAGTGCTGGCTGCCAGTATGTTCATGAAATTAATGTCTGCTATTAATTATATGGCATTCATTGAACATTTTGAGAAAGAGTTGTTCTGTCACAAGACTATGTGGCTTGTATGTCTCGTAGAGCACTGCATGCACTAATTATCAGAAGTGAATAATACACATCACATGTGATTTACAGCAAAAACAATCTTGAACAAAACCAAACAAAAGTACCGGTAGTCTTCTCACTTCTGTGACAAACTGCTTCAATATTTTCCATTTGATAGTCTACAATGTACATTAATGCTGCACTGTATTGAATGCATTTACTTCCACTACAGCTGTGAATACATGTAGCACGTAGGTTTACACAACTCTCCCTAAAATGATGGTTATACTTTAAGCAGAAATACAATATCCTGGACATGTTAACAATAGCTCATGTTGAAAAAATAAACAAAACAAGGAAAAGCAGAAATTACGCGGTGCGTAATATATGTCCCCGCCGGAAGTAGCATTTACAACTGTAGTAGCAAAATGTACAATATAGGTAAAAAGATCAAGGTCAAAGGTCAAAGAAGTCAAAGGTCAAAATTCTATGTAGAAGTTTTGAAGCCCTCACCTAGTGCCATCACATAAAGCAAACGGAATCGAAATCGGGTTAGAAATGGCGAAGGAGTAGCATTTTGTAGCCAATGTACAATATAGGTAAAAAATCAAGGTCAAAGGTCAAAGAAGTCAAAGGTCAAAATTCTGTGTAGAAGTTTTGAAGCCCTCACCTAGTGCCATCACATAAAGCAAACGGAATCGAAATCGGGTTAGAAATGGCGAAGGAGTAGCATTTGGTAGCAAAATGTACAATACAGGTAAAAAATCAAGGTCAGAGGTCAAAGAAGTCCAAGGTCAAAATTCTGTGTAGAAGTTTTGAAGCCCTCACCTAGTGCCATCACTTAAAGCAAACGGAATTGAAATCGGGTTACAAATGGCGAAGGAGTAGCATTTTGTAGCAAAATGTACAATATAGATCAAAAATCAAGGTCAAAGGTCAAAGAAGTCATAGGTCAAAATTCTGTGTAGAAGTTTTGAAGCCCTCACCTAGCGCCATCACATAAAGCAAACGGAATCAAAATCGGGTTAGAAATGGCGAAGGAGTAGCATTTTGTAGGCAATGTACAATGTAGGTCAAAAATCAAGGTCAAAGGTCAAAGAAGTCAAAGGTCAAAATTCTGTGTAGAAGTTTTGAAGCCCTCACCTAGTGCCATCATATAAAGCAAACGGAATTAAAATCGGGTTAGAAATGGCGAAGGAGTAGCATTTTGAAGCAAAATGTACAATGTAGGTCAAAGGTCAAGGTCAAAGGTCACAACTGAAATTCTGTACAGAAGCTTCACAGCTCCCATGTAGTGCTATCATATAAAGCAAACAGAATCAAAATCGGGTTAGAAATGGCGAAGGAGTAGCATTTTGAACATTTTGATCACACACGGACGCAAAGACGGACGGACAGATGGACACACGGACACACGGACACACACACGTACGGACAACGGCGTAGCCAGGATTTCATCTTAGGGGGGGCGATTAGTCTGCGAGGGAGCGAAGCGACCGAGCCCGAGCGAGCGGAGCGAGCGTGTGGGAGGGGGGTTTCCCCCCTCCCACGGTAAGAACTTTTTGCATTTTGATGTTGTAAATGGTGCGATTTGATGCATGTTTTTGCGCGTTTTATCGACGTGAAACAGTCCCACTTGTTTATGGTAGCAGTTTATTTTGATGTAGATTATTATTGAACAATTTGCCTATAAAAGGGTATAATTTAAATACACTTCTTGTATTAATTCTTTTCACTGAATATCATGAACGCGACTGAACCCGAGCGAGCGGAGCGAGCGAGGGGGTAGGGGAGGGTGTGGGAGGGGGGTGTCCCCCCTCCCACGGTAAGAACTTTGTGCATTTTGATGTTGTAAATGGTGCAATTTGATGCATGTTTTTGCGCGTATTATCGACGTGAAACAGTCCCACTTGTTTAAGGTATATAGCAGTATATTTTAGTGTAGATTATCATTGAACAATTTTCCTATAAAATGGCATAATTTAAATACACTTCTTGTATTAATTCTTTTCACTGAATATCATGAACGCGACTGAACCCTAGCGAGCGGAGCGAGCGAGGGGGAGGGGAGGGTGTGTGAGAGGGGTTTCCCCCCTCCCACGGTAAGAACTTTGTGCATTTTGATGTTGTAAATGGTGCAATTTGATGCATGTTTTTGCGCGTATTATCGACGTGAAACAGTCCCACTTGTTTAAGGTATATAGCAGTATATTTTAGTGTAGATTATTATTGAACAATTTGCCTATAAAATGGTACAATTTAAACACACTTCTTGTATTAATTCTTTTCACTGAATATCATGAACGCGACTGAACCCGAGCGAGCGGAGTGAGCGAGGGGGTAAGGGAGGGTGTGTGAGAGGGGTTTCCCCCCTCCCACGGTAAGAACTTTTTGCATTATGATTTTGCAATGATGCAATTTGATGCATGTTTTTGCGCATTTTATCGACGTGAAACAGTCCCACTTGTTAAAGGTAGCAGTATATTTTAGTGTAGATTATTATTGAACAATTTGCCTATAAAATGGTACAATTTAAACACACTTCTTGTATTAATTCTTTTCACTGAATATCATGAACGCGACTGAACCCGAGCGAGCGGAGTGAGCGAGGGGGTAAGGGAGGGTGTGGGGGGCCCCCCTCCCACGGTAAGAACTTTTTGCATTTCGATGTTGCAAATGGTGCAATTTGATGCATGTTTTTGCGCGTTCTATCGACGTGAAACTGTCCCGCTTGGTTAAGGTAGCAGTATATTTTAGTGTAGATTATTATTGAACAATTTTCCTATAAAATGATATAATTTAAATACAGTTCTTGTATTAATTCTTTTCACTGAATATCATGAACGCGACTGAACCCTAGCGAGCGGAGCGAGAGAAGGGGGAGGGGAGGGTGTGGGAGGGGGGTGTCCCCCCTCCCACGATAAGAACTTTGTGCATTTTGATGTTGTAAATGGTGCAATTTGATGCATGTTTTTGCGCGTATTATCGACGTGAAACAGTCCCACTTGTTTAAGGTATATAGCAGTATATTTTATTGTAGATTATCATTGAACAATTTGCCTATAAAATGGCATAATTTAAATACACTTCTTGTATTAATTCTTTTCACTGAATATCATGAACGCGACTGAACCCTAGCGAGCGGAGCGAGCGAGGGGGAGGGGAGGGTGTGTGAGAGGGGTTTCCCCCCTCCCACGGTAAGAACTTTTTGCATTTTGATGTTGCAAATGGTGCAATTTGATGCATGTTTTTTGCGCGTTTTATCGACGTGAAACAGTCCCACTTGCTCAAGGTAGCAGTACATTTTAGTGTAGATTATTATTGAGCTATTTGCCTCTAAAATGCTATAATTTAAATACACTTCTTGTATTAATTCTTTTCACTGAATATCATGAAAGCGACTGAACCCGAGTGAGTGGAGCGAGCGAGGGGGGAGGGGAGGGTGTGGGAGGGGGGTGTCCCCCCTCCCACGGTGAGAACTTTTTGCATTTTGATGTTGCAAATGGTGCAATTTGATGCATGTTTTTGCGTGTTTTAACGAGTTGAAACAGTCCCACTTCTTTAAGGTATATAGCAGTATATTTTAGTCTAGATTATTATTGAACAATTTGCCTATAAAATGGTATAATTCAAATACACTAGTCTTCTTGTATTAATTCTTACACTGAATATCATGAACGCTGTCTGTTCAGCAATCAAACAGAACAAGCATGCACACGAGGGTGTAGATAGGGGCATATCCCCTGCCACACGAAGGTGATTTTGCGTTTTCAGACCTGAAATTCAGCGATCTGGTGCAAATTTTTGGTGCAATACTTTTTCATCGAAGTGTTAAAATCACGGAATTTAGCTCTTATTCCGAATGTGCACCATCTGTGTGTATATGTATAAAGTCTAGTGATGTAGAGCTTAGGGGAAGGGGGATTCCCCCTCCCGCTCGCGGAGCTTTTGCGTTTTTAGAATTGAAATAAAGCGATCTGGGTATAGCCACAGTCTACTTCTATGCATCGCGGGGGGGGGGGGGGGGGGGCGAGCAGGGAGAAGGCGTGGGCGAGTGTTATCTCCACCCTTCCCTTCCGATGGAACTTTTGCCTTTTTAAGGTTGAAATTGAGATATCTCGTATACGCATATTTGATGGAATCAACATTTGGGAAATCACCAACAAAAAAAAAAAAAAAACTGATGGGGGGGGGGGGGCTGAGGGAGGAAAGGGTCGATTAAAAGGGGAAATTCCCCTTATAGATGAGGGAACCTTGAGTTTTCGGAATATAAGTGATAAGTCTTGTGCACTCAGAATTATTCATAATTTTTTGCAAATCTAAGAAGTGTACTTAGCTAGGGAAAGAGGCACAGAGGGGGAGGGTTTGGGAGGGGGATACCCCCTCCCAAGCACGAGAGATTTTGCATATTTTGAATTGAAATTCAACGATCTGGTGCACACTTTGAGTGAAATATTCAAAAAAAAAAAATATCTTATTTGATGAAGGGTTGCAAAGGAGACCCGCTTCATGTGCATGCATACAGTATACACGCATTTTTTTTCCGCCTCCCAAATCCCCGGTCCAAATCTTAGGGGGGGGGGGGGGGGGCGACCACCCCCATCGCCCCCCCCTGGCTACGCCAGTGCGTACGGAGCCCGTTTCATAGTCCCCTGCTCGAACTCGTTCGGCGGGGACAACAAAAAATGTGATAGGTGCATTAGCTACAATGTAATTTACATCAGGGAGGTGAGACCTGCCTGGCTACATGAAGGCCTATGAATACAGTACAGTACAAATGTGACCCGCTACAACAAAAAGGTCCTAAAGTCGCGCACGATCGAAGCCGTAAATATAGAGTTTAAAGTCAGAGCATTAAAATTGGTCAAAACTTACGATTTTCTGATTTTGACATATTATTGGAGTCCCACATGTCTTCTATCATCTGTCAAAATTTTGAAGCAAAATGATCAAAGGAAAGACCAAAAAATAGCGTTTTTCTGAGCCATGTTTTTTTGGCGTTTCAACGAAGCAGAAACTGGTTAGAAAATTTGGATTGAGCGCCACCGATAGGTTCCGCCCCTAACAACGACCAGAGTGATCTCATTGGTCAGTTTGCTGCTTGCTGTTAACCGAAGCGTGAAGCTCGCACACTGCCCAGTCGACTGGTGCGTGCGGGCTGGGTGCGCTATGCTCAGCCGCTTCTCACATCCTGGTCACTGATTGGTTGGTGAGGAGACCGCCGACGCTGATGTGCTTGAATGAACTCTTCGGGGGTTGCTAGGGCTTACCTTCTATTGTCCAGAGATGAAAACTAACTTGCGTGTCCCTTGATCGCGATTGCGTCGAAAGGAAGACTTTTAGGGCGCTTTTCTCGAAACAGTGATTTCCAGACGTCTAGACATGCTCTCTTTTAAACATCGATATCTCCGCAGCCGATTATTTTTATAAAATGTGTTATATATCAATCTAAAGCAGAAAGATTAGGGGATTATATTATGTAATTTTCAAATAATCGACCTCGCCCGACTTTAGGATCATTTTGTTGTAGGCCTACAAGTAGGTCCTACCAGGGAGGTGAGACGAAAACCTCCCTGGTCCTACGGTACCATGGCAAGGACTAAATGTTCAAATCTTTAAAATATCAGATTTTGTTGATGCACACCACGACACGTATTCCCATTATTGTGACTTGACCTTGGAACAACTGACAAAGAACAATAACAGACTACCAGGCACCTACAGTTGTATGTTGAAGATGAACACTGCTATTTAAACATCTTTTTACCTTTTGGCACCTCAAGGCTCCCAGCAGTTGACAATGCCAGACTACACTCAGAAGGAAACAACAAATTTGTGTAGGTAACTCCCTTTAGAAAACAGATTAGTTGCATTCTCACACAAAAGATATTCCCCCCTTTTTTTTTTTGCATTTTGATTTGCATTTTGATGCAAACATATGACTTTATTTGCCATCATTCTCAAAAGAAAAAAAAAATAACTCTGCTGCAAATGAAACATTTTGCACTGTTCACACACACCCTAAAAACTTGAGTTTCGTTGAAGATACATTGTATGTTGACCATCGATTCATGTGTGTGGACACACATAAAAGCCTTGTTAATAATTATCATGACCCCAAAACTGATCCCACTTGGGTTTTTGCTTTGTTTTGGTTTTTTTTAAACATAATGATAATTTGTCCGGAGTTGTATATGAATAGCATGCATAGAGAAACTCAAAGTTTTATCAATAACTCCCACAGTGCAACTCGCCACAGTACGTCCACACACTGGTATGCCCAATGTCACATTACGGTCACTGTACAATCTTTTTGGAACATTGTAATAATAAAACGTGTATGTCCTGCACAGTGTGTGTGATCAACGGCAAAATAAAACAGTTAAGTTTTATCATCACAAAGCAAATATGACCCTGGGAACCTGAGGGTGCGGGTCTAGTATGGCAAAATGCATTACTGTTAGGATCTTTAAAAATTGATGGCTTTGCACATCATTCATAAAAAATGTAGGCCTACAATGAACAGGACAAATTATCATGTATGCTAATTCTCATCACTTTATAAACGGCACAGTCATTTTAATAGATTGAGTATCCTTTATGACAATATTTTTCATCACTGAACATAAAAACAAAACAAACAACCAGCTGAAAAAGGTTTGTCAGTCAGGCAGAAAAACAAATTGAATAAAAAGTACATTGACCTTTACAGTCTATTGCTACGTAGCTGTACTTGTTTAAACACTTTGTAGGCCTACTACCGTACTTCAATCTTCAAGTTTATGGGCATTTCCACGGTAACTCACGTTACATTTTGAACTCAAAATTAGGTCGTTGAAATCAATATCCTTAAAACCTAATTAGTGATATGAGTTACTATATGTGAATGAGTATCATGCACCTCCATCCTACCTCACAGCAACATTACATCCACAGACTCTTATGAGAACTATGAGAAAAAACACTACAAATGTCGGTAACTCACGTTACATAATTTGGACATGCAAAAATTTGGCATGTCTTATATTCAAAAGTTTCCTCAAACAAGAAACAGAGAGACTTTAAAGTCTATTGTGTCAAAGTCATGGACTAACAACATACATCACCGAGTATGGTAAAAATTCAAATTGTCTTACATTCTCCAGGTATCGTCATGTGAAGCGGTAACTCACGTTACGGTAACTCACGTTACAGTTTGTCCACATGATCACAAGACAATTTTTTGTCTTAAGAATCCAAAGAAAACTTACCAAGACAACTTTTTTTTCACAAACAAACTCCATGAATAAGGAATCTAATTGATTTGAACATTGATCTGACAGTAATTAATCCCATTTTATCCATGAGATTACCAAAAGGCAGGAAACTTTACATTTTAGAATACCAACTTGAAGATAAATTTCATTTTTAATTGAGTCGTTTTCCAAGCTTTCATTTGTACTGAGACAAAAATTGTATTCAACAAAATGATATGAAACAGAGTCTATGTCATTAAATTACACTCTTTTCCAGTTAACAAATGCATCAGAAATTGAGGATTTAATTGAGAATTTGATTTGATTGTTTTCTTATTTTACTAGATTTAAATGGATTTCAGGCTATCTAGATAAAACAAGTCATCCATAAACTATTCTGTTTAATACACTGAGTCACGAGACTAGAGACCTGTACATGTAGTCTGTGGAGAGTTTAAAGGTTCAGAAATGAATATTTCAATAAATCTTTTAACTTTTAAACAACGCAATTTATATTCCAATTATTTGATAATTGTTTGAATTACTCAATAATCAATTGTTTGTATGTTTGATTTGTTTACAAATTCTTATACTAAACTGGTACAGAAATTAGACTTGAATTACAGAAACTGCAGATTAATTTTAGTTATCTGCTACCAGTATTGATCAGTTTAATAAAACATTTTCATAAATGTTTAAGCCTTAAAAAACAATGGCTTTGGTCTATGAAATGTCAAGTAGCCATTATTCAAATTGCACATGTATACATGTAAAAAGTATACCAGTATTTTCTAGAGTAATCAAGCAGACTGAAGCAGTAAATCCCAATGAAAAACATGAATAGTAAATATTTTTATGATCAGGAGGCTAACTACAATGTATTAATATCACAAAATGTTGATAGTTTGCTTTACATTTTGTACATGACTGTCCAGCTCTTAAAGAAAATGTCTGATAATGAGGTTCACATTCAACAAGTTTTTGGTAATAGATCAGCACGTAAAGTAAATTATAGTAAACATGGAAAAGTTTCATTGTAGGATTTTGCAACAATATAGCTAAAACCTCAGAGTAGAATAGTATAAAACACATAAGCGTGTCAAATTCACAATGTTCAGTTCTCAAAAATCTCAGAAAAAACAGCAGGAAGCGAGCTCCAATCTTAAAATTCTGTTCATACATGTAAATGTTTCAGCCTCATAAACAATGGCTTTGGTCTATACAGGTAGGTATAAACTATGAAATGTCAAATAGTAATCACTTGAATTACAAAAACAAGAACTTTTCAAGAGTAATCATGCCGTGATTATCCCAATCAGGAGGCTATGAATAGTTATCACAAAATTTTGATAATTTGCTGGAACAAGGTCCATGCAGCTTTAGAAGAAATTTCTTTTAATAACTTTCGTAACAGATCAGTATACGTGCACTGTACTATTAAATAGTAAATATGGAACAGTTTCTTTCAGAAGTTAACATGTGATGAACATGTGTAATTAATACATTGTACATGTAGACCAGTTGGTTTGGTGATAGAGAGAGACCAAGAGAATAACAATCTACTGGAAATAGAATCTTAATAGAAGAGTTCAGTAATCATGTACTCATTGGTTACTTACAATCACAACCTTCATATTATTTCTTGGTATTAAAGAAAAATCATGTCGGTAACTCACGTTACATTGTGGTAACTCACGTTACATGGTAACTCACGTTACAATCTTAAGACCTCTGTTATGAGAATTTGAAGCAAAGACTAGAGGTCCCATCATATTTCTTGGATGTGTGCTGCATAGTTATTTGATAATCCAAAATACCATGTCTCAGTTGGGCATAGTAAAATTGCTAGGTTAAAAAGTTCATGTTTCGGTAACTCACGTTACAGCAGCTTCTCGAGCTATGTAAGAGCACGCTGGTGTCCGAAGTACATATCTTATATCGAGGTCTCCACTTTATTTACTGCTAGATTAATATATTTTTGATTTGTAAAACCAAACAAAGTTGGATTTGAGCCTCAAATATAAAAAATAATCACAAAGAGCAACAAAAATGCATTTTTAGGGATTTTTAGGTCAAAAAATGCTTTCTGGTTTCAAAAGGTATAAAAATGCACAAAAGGGAACTTTTCTTAAAGGTAAAGTTGGTTTCACACACTTCAAACTATGGCTAACAAAGTAAGATTATCAGTTGTCCTGAAATATGCGGGTAAAATTTTGGTGGTCATGTCGCACAACTCACGGAAATGCCCTTATGTACTGATGATACAGACTACAATGTATATTGTGTAGAAACTTGATCAGTGTTTACTTTGCAAGGTTGTGTCAATTTACATGCGATGATAAGTACCACTCAATGGGGGGGGGGGGGGGGGGGGTGGTAGTTACACGTACTTACCATAGACTGTTAATTCTTGTAGTATGCAGTGTAAATTGACAAATACACACACACACACACACAGAAGGGACACCCACATGGATTTTAAAGGGATGGTACAGTATAGTGTTGGTTGAGGTTGAACCTCAACCAACACTATACCATCCCTTTAAAATCCATGTGGGTGTCTGGTCTCTATGTGTTTGCAGAGGATTCAGCCTTTGATTTTTCGGTGAGATACTTAACTCTTTATGTGCCACGTTCGCACGTCCAACTCAGTCTACAGCGTGCCAACCTCGCATACATGCATTCTGCTCAAACGCACAAACCCGCCAAGTGCCACATTACAATGAAAGCATTTCTCGCGCTTCCGTTCCTCTCTCATTGTACTTGTGTAGCTTGAATCTTACTTGGTGATTGACTATCAAGCAGTGTTCTTTACTGGATTTGTGTTGTAAACTGAAAGTTTCTGTCACTGTTTTATATGCAAAAGTTATGCCGTTTTATTTTACAGTAATGTAGCTATACTAGTCATGTGAAAGATAAAACATTCACTATACATTTGTCGTACAATACATCGAAGAAAAGTTTGGCATTTTCTCCACAACTTTACTCACTATTTGTCCAGATCAACAGAAATCTATAAAAGTTTACATAGACTTGAAAAACAGAACACTATCTCAAAGCATGACTACGTTAGCATCTCAGAAAAATGTGGCACATACTGGGTTTCCACCATGGCACATAGGGTGGCCTAAAGAGTTAATAGAAACTACATTATGAAATATTACAATTCTGAGAGGAATTCAAAGTCTGTTCGATGGAAATCATTTTTGAAATGACCGAGATATCAAAAAACAAAGTAAAACAAAGTGCTCAATCCCATAGGTGGGTCCAACCTTATTTCAATAGGATCACTTTTTTTAATATATGTGACCCTGCACCTCAAAACAAACAAAAAGTCGCCAGACATGAATTTTTAGTTAAGACCATATTCTGAAAGAGCAGACTTTAAGCTTTAAAATGATGTATAACTCAAATCAAATGGACTCTCCTAACCTATCTAACTATTGGAAAGAAAGCACAAACTCAGGAAAAGTGTGAACTGAGAAAAGAGGCTCTGAAGTACAGTGTCTATTCAAACGCTTAATCTTTACCAAACCGTGCTGGCTGTGCGATGAATGGGACAAAAAAACAGGAAGTAAACCACCATAGTAACAACAATGAAGGGATTATCAGATTAAACTGAAATTAAGCATGCCTCATTAACAAATTCTGTCCTTAATCAATGCCAACTTTCAAAGCAGTAGCACTATCCTTTCAAAAGTTAATAGAGTTGTAGGTGAAGAGTGTGAACAAGGTTTTTCAGAAATGAAATAGGGATTCTAAAGACACACCTAATCACACTATTCTACCAAAAATGTTCGAGATAAACTGCCAAAAAAACCACACTTTCCTGCCCGTTTTATGATACCAAATTTTAGCATAATTTTAAAGAAGACCCGCTCTTTAAGAAAATATGAAAAAGTCAATTTCGGCTAGGTTGACCCATTTCACTTATTTTCAGTCCTCACGCAAAATCAGTGTGTGCGACTTTATGTTCGTTTTGAGGTGCACGGTCACATATTTCGGCCATTGAAAAAAACAATTTTCATCAAACAAACTATGAATTCCTCTTGAAAGTATATGTTTGGGTTTTTTTTTTCATATTTCATAAAAGGTTTCTCATTATCTAAGAAAAGCCCTGACAATAAAATATCATAACTTTAAAACCTGAAGCCCCATCTCAACCAAAACTGCACCATCCCTTTAACCCAATGAGGACAAGTCCCCAGTGTACTCGGGCAAGGGTCTATGGGAAATGCGTGATGTAGCGAAATCAGCCCATCCTCACCAGGTTAAAGGATCGTAGTTCTCAGAAGGGTTCGAAATTCATTTTCCACCATTTGGATAGGATTACATATGATTTTATACCTGGTAGGCCTACATTTGTATACAAGTACCTTCTTTAAGGACAAATTTGGTATACTACTTATGTAAAAATAAAAATTTAAAAAAAAAAAAAAAAAAAAAAATTCTGCCCGACACAATTTGCCAGGATTTGATTTGGAGTACCAGTATTTTGAGATGAAATGTTTAATTTCATTTATAGCAAGTTTGTATTTGTAGCCAGTAAGCAGAGATGGGGACACTTTTTATATCTTTGATACATTAATGACTGATTTCTTGAACTGTGAACTCTTCAAGACCTCAAAATCTATTTTTTGATACATGTGTAATATAAATACTGTGTTGCTTGTCTTGGCCATGCCAAGCTAATAAAGACCATGCAAGCCCACGTTAATCTTCATTTCCTTGTAATATAATTTACAACAGGAAGTGTGCATTATAGGACTATGTGTGCCACTTGTATTTGGTAATGAAATTTGAAAGTGTGGTACATCCCAATTTTGTGGAAGACAGCAACTGGTTTACAGTTGTCAACCAAAATTTTGACTGGGATAACTGAAAGACCAAACCTTAATTAACTCTTTATGTGCCACGTTCGCACGTCCGACTCAGTCGACGGCGTGCCAACTTCGCATATTCTGCTCAAGAAACAAAGCTGCCAAGACCGATCGATAAACCGCTAATTACTGCTAATCCCATGACACAATGAAAGCGTTTCTTGTGCTTTTGATCCTCTCGTATATGACTTGCATTCTATGTGGAGGTCGACTATCAAGCGATGTTCCCAACTAGATTTGCTCGTACATGTACATTCTAAGTTTCTGTCACGGTTTAATGTGCAAAAGTCATGCCTTTAGAGTAATGTTAGTAGCAACTGGTCATTCAAAAGAAAAATTGACAATAGATTCGTCATACAAGTTATATCGTAACAAAGCTTGGCATTCCTCTTTGACTTTGCCTACGTTGTATTATGCCCATCTTAACAGACATTTGTAGAAGTTATACAAATCGGAAAAACATAATTCTTTCTCAAAGCATGACTACCTTCGTGTCTCAGAATAACGTGGCACACAGGGGGTTTCCACCATGGCACATGAAGAGTTAATGCATGATACAACATCATTCGTGAAGGTGACTGGTTGGAGCTGTACCATTTCTCAGATTTATTGGGTTGGGCAGTTGTCAACAGTATGCATGCAGTATTGTAAAGAGTTGTTTCACAAAGGGATTAAATGGCCCTTGTGTGCATACATGCATTTCAATAACAAAAGCGGGGTGTATACTCATAGCTCAGCATCTTGGGACCATGAATGTTTTTTATACTTTGTAATACATAGGCTGGGGATTGTATTGTTTTGAAATGAATTGTCACCCTGAATGTAATTAGCTCTGTACATAATGGGGATTCATTTTAAGGGCATTGTTAACTTTTGTTTGAACTTGTCAAGGATTAGCTTGGTTTTTTGAGGGAAGAGGAGTCTGAAATTGGAGTTGAAGAAGTGCAGACATGGGTTAACCGTACAGTAGTATGAAGTCTGAGGGAGAACAGTGGCCCAAGTGGGGGTATCCCCTTTTACATGTAATGAGCTTTAGGGAGCTTTTATCTAAACATTTTCTTAAGGCAGATTCATGATCCTAAATGCATTTGAGGCATTTTCAGGTGATAGGCAAATGCAACTGTGTCTAAGAACGTGTTTTGAGACACCAAACTGAGACGCAACTCAAAGGGCAATATGAAATGCATTTGAGACAATGGCCTCTGTGCAGGAGATATAATACCCAATGCTGTTTTGAAATACGTTTTAAATATAATATATGAGCTGCCCAGGTCAACTTCCAGCTGTTTTCTGTTGTGGAGAAAAGTGTGTGCCATTTGTGTGTTTGTGTATCTATTGTTTGTCCATGAATGATGAAGGCATATTCTTGTGGTAATCAGTTGACCTCTACTTCCCAGGTCAAACGGTGCAAAGCAGCAGCACAGTGACAACACTCAAATCGCGATTATATGATGGCTAGATAAACGCGGCAAAATGAGAATTGCGTTTCAAATCACGTTTGTAAACGCCATTCGAAAAGCATTCTGTATCGCTATTCTCCCTCTCTTGACTTTTCACTTTAGATAAATGCAGATAATAGCACTGTAGTGTAAAACTGTACAGTGTAAACCATGCAATCTGGTGATATGAAATGCTCTTTAATAATCTGATGCAATTTCTTTTTAGGCCAAAATATTACATTTTGGTGGTTGGAAATCCATGTTCCTCTGTTTCTGTGATAAATCATTATCGATGTAAGTAGGCCTAATTTGTATGTAGTTTTTGTTTGTACTGGTTTGTATTGTTTTGTCTGGATTTCAAATTTAGTCACTTGCTATCTTTTATTAGGGTAGAAGCCTTGACATGTTAATGGCCTACAAGCATAATGCTTCTTCCGCCACACTCTGTAAGCCTACTGCATATGATTTCCATGCCATTTGTATGGTTCATTCTTTTTACTCAAGTTGTGCTTGCCTTGATTTCGGTTTCTTTCATTTTGAGAGGTGTGAGAAAAGCTTGTTAGAAAGGCGAGTTATAGGGTGAGAAAGTCCCTGGTGCACAAGTCTCATGCTTTTATAAATCATTTGGGGGTCTGCATTCTGGAAATCACTAGCCAATATTGTTTTCTTGATGAACGATAGTTTTTGCTGAAACAAAGCAGCCAACACCAAGTTGAGACCTCCCAGGTCGCATCAGTAGGTGCGAGGAAATTAATTATAAACCAAACAAAGACAAAACCCCAAGAGGTACAGAATAATAGTCCCAGGGGGGTCTCTCTCACACCTGCCTGACGGTGATAATTGTACCCACTCTAATTGTATCCTACTACTACTAGAGTCAACTGTACGGCAGAGTTGTGTACCACACACGGAGATCTATAATTAATAAACCGAAAGTGAACCGGCTATGGAACAACCTACCCTAATAGTACTATCAGTATTAAAGAGACTTCATTTCTACTTCTACCCACAGTGGTGCCATCTGATCATGGGAGGAACAGACTACTGTACAGTAAGATGTGAAACTAAGTTCAAGCTTCTATCACTAGCTACCAGTTTGGCAGTAGCACCACACCATCCATGTAATAATGCATAGAGCACACGCCCTTTTTCCATTCCAGGCACTAACACACAAGATCTGTGCTTGAGAATTCGATAGCAATAGATAGCTCACTTGCTAAAAAAGCCAGTCAGAGAGGAACTATTCCCAATGCAAAATGTAAAGTCGACCTGAAAGTATAGAAGGCCAAAAAACACAGGGTCTAACAGTTAGATCTAGAAGTAGAATCAAATTATTGGTAAACTATAAACACAGCCATGTCGCTGTACACAATTAGCACAAGTGTCACATGCTTCACCTGGCATCTGGTCAGGCAAGAATCAAATATATTAACCGGTTGAGGACGAGTCCCGAGTATACTCGGGCAAGCGTCTATGGGAAATGCGTGTTGTAGCAATATCAAACCGTCCTCAACGGGTTAAAGGCATCTATTCAAATTGGTATTTGTACGTTGTAGGACTGGGACATGAGCGAGGGCCCTACCATACTTTTCTTAAGGAAGTTTTAAAAGGAGGCCTTCCCTGTAATATACTCGGCCTAGGCCTACATACAACTTACAAGTACAACAAAACACAAATTAACTTTTATTTTACCGAGTACCAGTGGGCAGTTAAGGCCTCACTCTATAATTCAGTTATTGACTTTAGATGGCATTGCTACCATGTACACTGTAACGTTACACTAGTTGTTCGTGGCGGTCCCTTTTGTGACTTGTGCTTATGGTACATGCAGTCCGGGAAACCCGAGGACTGCCCCGCCTCATGAGGACCCCCCGTACGCCTCATGAGGCCCCCGGGGGAGGGCCTCAAGAGGACCCCTATTCACTTCTTATTCATCTCACATCTGACGAATACAAATTGTTGCAACTTTGTACGGTGATTTTTTGTTACACACACATGTCCACTATCCATGATGAAAAGAAGAAAAAATCCTGTCTGTTTTTTTCTTTAAAAATTGAGTTTTAATCAACCAATGCAGAGCGCCCATCAAAACACGGGCGCCAGCGTGTTCGCACAATGCAAGACTGCCGCACCAAGTGGCCTGATCCGACTGAATATTTTCGGTGCTTTTTTCTGCGGCTCTCACCTCTCCGCGCGCGAATCAGCCTCGTGAAGCTGAAGTCTGACATCTTTTGACACAAATTCATAACGAGAATTTTAAAATCAGTACTAACCTGATCTTGCGCATATATTCCAAATTACTATTCCACACTGATAGAGTAGGTGGGTATTCCAGTTTGTTAGCAAACTAATCACTTTGTAGGTATGATGGGTTCACTTTCTTCCTCAATTCCGCTAAACTTTGGGCGCTTTTTCTGGAATCCCACGACGAGACGTCACATCACATCACGCATCCCCATACTCATTAGCACATACAGACAGCGCGCAAGCTGAGAGATTTTCAGAGTGAGGATGCAGTATCCTTTGGTGCGTGCGCAAGCTGATTCGCATGCGCGGAGAGGTGAGAGCCGCAGAAAAAAGCACCGAAAATATTCAGTCGGATCAGGCCGCTTGGTGCGGCAGTCTTGCATTGTGCGAACACGCTGGCACCCGTGTTTTGATGGGCGCTCTGTATTGGTTGATTAAAACTCAATTTTTGAAGAAAAAAAAAAGACAGGATTTTTTTTTCTTTTCATCATGGATAGTGGACATGTGTGTGTAACAAAAAATCGCCGTACAAAGTTGCGACAACTTATACGTCAGATGTGAGATGAATAAGAAGTGAATAGGGGTCCTCTTGAGGCCCTCCCCCGGGGGCCTCATGAGGCGTACGGTGAGTCCTCATGAGGCGTACGGGGGGTCCTCATGAGGCGGGGCAGTCCTCGTACGGGGGAGCAGTCCTCATGACCAGGTTTCCCGGACTGATGTAGAAAACTAGAATTAGAAATTTCTCCACTTAGATTCTACTCTTTAGTTTTTAGTAACTACACTAGGCTAGGTAGTGTAGACTTTACTATTACTACTACTACCATGTTAGGATTCATTCTACTAACGACACAAACGTTAGCTGTTCAGTGTTAGGCAGTGCCATTTACCTTCGGCTTTTAGGCACATCCACAAGCACAACAACTCGTCAACATGCACATCCCCTACTCATATCATGTACATTGTACTAGTCTAGTACAGCCAACAGGATTAATTAGATTCTACACACTCAACACTCGACGGACAATCAGCTGTGCTCGAATGTGATGCTCTCGATGTCACTAACATAATCCGTAAGGCGTAACGTAATCGTCAGCTCCTAAATATTTGTGATACATCATACCCATAGCTAACGTTAGGGGCTAGAGAGCATCTACTGAGTAATCAGCATGATCAGTGATCACTGTCACTGAGTTTTCCACCAGTGGACAAATTATCCGACGACATAGCATGTGCGACACACATGTAAAAGTGGATTCGATGGACGATGGAATGACAAATCTCACGTCTTCAATTTGGACAAACCTGATTCGACGACACGATCTCTAATCGTTACAAGGCTGGGAAGATTTCAGAGAGGAACTGGATCATTCACTGGCCGGATGACGACTGAAAGCGGCTTTCATACGATTTCAAGTAAAATGAGGGTATGTAAATTTACTACTAATATGTTTCTGTTGTGTCGTCCAAGGCGCGGCGAGGTTCACCTGCATGCACGGTCGAGCGAGAGACTACGTACGTACAGTATTGACGGAATTCCGTGCTGCGACAAAAGTGCAGGCCCGGTGACTGTGTATGTGACAGCTAGCTAGCTACAGCACAACAATGCATGCGTGAATTCGAAGCCCACACATACAAACACGTGAAGCGGATTTGTCTGTGCAGCAGAGGCAGCTGCATGCATTTACGCATTATTGTCGGCATGCACTACGTTGCATTCCCATCGAGCGTACACAACACACCGAGCGCGAGAGAGTCGGCGAGCCCCCAGAATATCGACCAATCATGAACCGGCATTTGACCACACCACCACAATGAACTTCTTGGCTCGTCGCGCATGCATGCAGGGCTTCAGTACACTGTCTTGTACCTTTACAAAAGTTTTACATAATTTTTGTCATTATCATCCCAATAAGCATGCGTCCGGTTTACTGACATGATATTCAATGAATAACCAGGCAGGCGATGGAATTGAGCTAAAAAGGTTGCTGACAGCTTACCTGCTTGGTAAATTTCTTGACACACCGTCCTGCAGCCAGCAGCGATGAATACGTTCCAAATGGAATAACGTCAGATATTTTTTTTCCATGTAAATGACATTTAAATACGTACAATATTAAGTTCAACTTGATTCTACTTCATTTTTCAGTCAAGGGATTTTTTTTTGCGTGCATAAACTAACATGTACATACACATACATAGGTAGAGATAAGCCTACTAGAAACATACAGCAATAAATAAAACCATTTTTTTTTATTATGTTATATTATAAGGCCTTACATCGCGATTTGTTGAAGCATATGCTCACTCCGTCGAGAAAATACCCTAGTACCGGTACTCACTACTAAAATGCACGTGGCATTATAAGCTTGATTGTGTTGCATTGAGGTATTTATACCATATCAGGGGCGGATCCAGGGAGGACCGCAACCGGCGCGCGCCCCCCCCCCCCTTTATTTTTTTTTTGTTGAAACAAAAGAAATAAAAATAAATAAATGGGGGAAGGGGTGCGTGCGTCCCCCCTTTAATTTGTAAACGCGCCCCCTCTTTATGTAATTCATGGATCCGCCACTCATGACGCAGGAAAAAAAATAACGCTGCAACGACAGATTTTTACATCACAATTGCCCGAGTACAGCATCTAGTCTACAGTCATTTACTTTGCAACTGATTGACAAATTGTCCTACATCGACGTCATTTACTTTATGCCCATTTCGAACTTATACCAACAGAATCATATGAATAGGCCTATTGATACTCTTTCTTTTTCGTTCTTGTCCCAAACACTCTTGGCAAACTCTATTCCAAGGGGGAACCTTTTCTTTCTTTCTTTCTTTCTTTTTCTTTCTCTTTCTTCTTTTCTTTCTGTCTTTCTTTCCCAAATCCTTCCCACAGTGAACCCACCCGCTTGTACGTGTGTAGGGCCTACTGTATAAAGTTTATGGACGTGGACCAAGGGGGCCCAGGGTACGGGGTGTCCCCACCCTCATGAGGGAGATTAAAATATTTTTTTTTAGAATTGAAATTGAGTGATCCAGGTCCAATTTCATAAAAGGTTGATATGACATCAACTTTTGCTGGACTCTGATGGCAATTATCATGGTAACGACTAGACAGAAAGATCCGTCTGTCCGGAGGACTCTTTTTATATTTTGCCATTAACGCTGTCCTCCGTATACGGAGGGGATCCGTGAAGCCAGACGCAGTCTCCGCGGAACATTCCCCGACGGACAGATACAGACCGATCTTTCGGTCAAGGTAACGACATGTATTCAGCTTCCCAATTGATATGGAAATTCGCCATTCCAGCAAAAGTTGTTATCCCACATGTTTTATGAAACGGGCTCTGGTGCACACTTTGGCAGAATATTTTGCAAAATGTTCAGTCAAAAAATAAGAGAAATGAATATTCAGAGACAGTGTGAATGGCTAAATCAGGGTATTAATTTCCACCTCGTGATCGCAAATATGCATCGTAAACAAAATTAGAATACCATCTTGTTATAGAGGTGTACCTGAGGGTGGGACGGGATGTCCCCCTATCATTATAATAAACATGCACGGTAGGGAGCTCTAGTATTTTTTGAACCGGGTATTGAGATATCTACTGTGCACTTTGATGGAGCTATTGCGAATTTATCAATCAAAAAGTAAGAGATGAATATCCCATTAAGACAATGCGATCGGCTAAATCATGTACATTCATCTCTCGTTCCGCACATGCATTATTTTGATAATTATGGAGATCCGACCGAACTGGGGTGGGAGGGGTGTCCCGCCACCTTCCCCTCCTCCCCGTCTCTGCCACAAGAGGAAGCTTTTGCATTTGTGGAATTGATATTGTTAATGAAAGGTCTGATACACATTGGCCGGATTCTTTGCCTTTTTTCAATTAAGAAGTAAAAAATAGATTAATAAATATCCTGAGGCAATGTGACAGACTAAAATTAATCATATAGGACAGCGTATTAACATTTTGATTAGCGTATGATGATAATATAAGGACTAATTTTACCCAGGGTAGCCTCTTCAGTGTTGCCCCTGCTCTTGGTCAGAGGGCCCTGATATTGTTATTGCCTTAATAGAGCGTTGCCATGCAGGTGACCATTTACACCTAGGTCGAGAGGGACATGATTGTAGGTAAACATCTTGTCCAAGGACGTAAGCAATATAGTATTACCGTCTCTCGTTTCTATAATGACACTTTTGGTCTGGATTTGCCCTTTAGCAAAAATAAGCATTATAGACTGACATTTTGATGCAGTTTAGAAATTGTTAATAAGATTTGCTGGGATGTAGGAGGAAGAAATCCTCACTGCATGGGATGGTGAGTTGACGGTGCGGGTGATGGTGTATTCTGTGCCCGAATAGCGAATAGCGAATAGCGAATAGCGAATACCGAATACTTCTATGCGATGTGAACGCAGCCTAATGCCACATTTTGCAGCGCACCACACAATGGAGATGAACAGAAGGGGATGGGGATGGGGATGGCAGACCAGGGGTGTCCTCCTCCCACAAAAGAGCTTTTGCGGTGTTTGTTGTTGTTGTTTTTGTTTTTCATTGGAATTGAATGATCTGGTGTACACTTTTGGGAATAACTTCTTTTTCCATTTTTTCCCAAAAAGTAAGAAAATTAAACATTTAGATGCAATGCTACTGACTAAATCATGGTAGTATCTGTCACCTCTTGATCCGCATGTGCATCTGCACAGTGTCCCTAAAAATGATATTTATTTTTACAACCTGGAGAGAGGGGGATCATTGTTTAGCCCTCCCCCCATAAGAGGGCGCTTTTGCATTTTCGGATGTGGGATGTCGGGGATCTCGATCGACAGGCACACACATGATGTTTGGTGCACTATTCTTTCTGGAAAAGTTTAATCACTTTTTTTTAAAAAATAACCTTTTGAGCATGCTCGCCGTTATAAAATCTAGCAAAACTCTTCAGTAAAAGGAAAAAGAAAAAGATGAATATTTGGTGGCAAAAATCAAGGGGGGGGGGGAAGCGTTTCCCTCACTGGATAATCTAAAGAAGTCGGTACCACACTCTTAAAAAAAAAAAGAAAAAAAAAAAAAAAAAAAAAGAGTCAGAACTGACCCGGAACTGGGTCCGTTGGGGTTACACACCAATCCGGGTCAAAAATGACTAGGAATTTGGTCATGAAGACCCCAAATGGGGTCACCCTGACCCAATTCATGACTCTGAATTGATAATATTTGACCCCATTCCTTGTCATTTCTGACCCGGAACGGTGTGTGACCCAAAAAGGACCCTTTCCAGGTCAGTTCTGACCCGGATGTTTTAAGAGTGCACGGGTACCCGTCCCCCATCAAACCTCTTATAAAATATGAAAGAGCATCTTATTCCAAAAGGAATTCAGAGTTTATTTGATGAAAATTGCTTCTGAAATGGCTGAGATACCCCAAACAGGGCGATCTGAGTAAGTATGATGGCTTTGTCTTACTTTGTTTTTGAACCTATTTTCATCAAATCAATTTGAATTCCTCTTAGAATGGTATGCTCTGGTGTTTCATAAGTTAGTAGTTTCTTGGTATCTCACAACAACAACAAAGTTAAAAGCCCAATCCTCACCTCAACCAAGTATGGTTGAGTGGACCAGTGCAAAGGACAGTTTTTTATGTTTATTTCATATATATTTTGAAAAATATTATGTTTATGATAAGTGTGATAAAAATATAAACTGATGTCTAAAAATAAAACAATAAATTGTTTGGCGTGAAATATTCGAATTTGAATGCAACGCCAAAAATTATAACAACAACAACAACAACCAATACTATGCCATATCCCTTTAAAGCAGTCGACATTCGAAATGTTTAAGAGGCAATTGACTGATTGCACATTGTCAGGAAAGGTCCATGCTGGCAGCATGATGTGCATGCATAAACCGATTGCCCATGAATTCTTCGTTTTGGGAACAACAAGCAATCTACAATCGAATGATCTTTAATATTTGGGGGATTATAAAGTTTCAGTAAGTATTCTGGGGCAGAGCCATTAAGACTGAAGACGTTCGGAAAGCTCATGCGCGAAAACAGTGATGTGCGTCCCTTTATGAAAAAAAAAAAATCCTCTTTATGGGAAAAAACCCAAACAAAACCATTGCGAGGTGCTTGTAACGAAAGCTGCGTAAAGTGGGTATCCCAACGTACTCGGAGACTACTAGTAGTTGGCAACATAGTGGCACTCCGCTGACTCCAGTCTCCTTATACTAGTTCTGCCCTACTTTGGCAGTACAATGCTACGAAGAAAATATGTCTTTGGGTGGGCCCTTCAACATGGAGATTTAGGATGAGAAATAATGTTGGTATTCGTGCAAGTCATAATACAATTATGGTGATGCATTTATGACAATTCGAAGAATTTTGATATTCCCATAGAAACTCATCATTATGTAACTTGCTTCCTTTTGCCAATGTATTATAGATTTGAAGAGTTTGTTTGCAAAAACCGATAAGTCCATTTTTGAAGATTTTGAAGTAAAGTCTCTGTCATAAAGTACAAAATAATACCTTTTAAATGACATATCGGTCACTACATAATAACAATAAAGGTACATTTTTGAAGTTATGGTCAAAAGAAGCAAATATTATTTTCTTATTATTCTCTTTATTTTTCCTGACCTTTAATCGCAAATATCTCCATTTGGCAAATATGAACTTATCGGTTTTTGCGAATAAACTCTTCATTTGTAGCAAACATGAACAATCTGGCAAAAGGAAGCATGTGACAATCATATCATGATGTTACTTGCTTCCTTTTGCCAAAGTATTATAGATTTTAGCAAACATGAAAAATCTGGCAAAAGGAAGCATGCATGTGACAAACATACGTTACTTGTTTCCTTTTGCCCAAGTGTAGATTTGTATCAAACATAAAAAAATGGCAAAAGGAAGCAAGTGACAATCATATCATAAGGGATGTCACTTGATTCCTTTTGCCGAAGTATTTTTGATTGTGTGCAAATATAAATAATTTGGCAAAAGGAAGCAAGTGACAATCATCATAAAGTTGTAACTTGCTTCTTTTTGCCAAGGTACAGATTAATTAGCAAACATACAAAAATTGGCAAAAGGAAGCATGTGACAATCAAATCATAAGGATGCTACTTGTTCCCTTTTGCCAAAGTCGAGTATAAATGATTTGGCAAAGGGAAGCAAGTGACAGTCATAATGAGTTGTTGCTTCCTTTTGCCACTTTTTTCATGCAATTTTGTGCTCTTGCTTCCTTTTGCCACCCGAATATCTCAAAAACGGGCCAAATTGTAACTTTTGGATTTTTCCGGTAAATAGAGCATGCCTCAAATATGACAGATCAATAAAAAAGTTAATATTCATAAAAAAAAAAATGTCACTTGCTTCATTTTGCCAAAGTATAGGGCAAAGTTTTTAAAACGTTTCCGCGACGTCTCCCAAAATCTTACCGAGTCTTTTGGCAGTCGCGCGAGAATCGAACATGCTCGATTTTTCGGAGATATTTTTCCAGTCTCCAGTATGATCTCGGAGACGTCTCCGCGACGTCTTCGCGGTGCGGCCAAGTTGCGGAGACTAATATTACATGTATTTTGTCTGGAGGTCACCAAGACGGCTCTGCGACTTTTAGGAGAGTGACCCATTGGCGACCAGACACGGTGCGGAGACATCGCGGAGACGTTTCTGCCACTTGAGGACCAAGAAAATTACCATCTTGTTTGCAGACGTCTCCGAAGTCACCCTGGAGTCGCCTTCTTGCAGCCGAGTCGCGGTGACTGATCTCCTTACCACACGAGTTTGCGGTAGTCGCTGCGGCTGCGACGTCTTCTCCAGTCAACACCAAAGAGAAAGGCCCTCTAAGCTCATGGTATACCCCCTTTTCTTGACCTATGCACTCCTATTGAAAAACCATGGCAAAGGGCCTGAGAATTGAGTGTTCACAGACTTCTGTTACTTTGATTTTCTGACTTGTGTTTGATTTCAGTTATTATGCAACAGGGCCCAGGTAGGACCAATGATATTGTTATTGTATTCATAGTTCAAGGTGACACATGATTTTTTTTTTCTCCTGCGGCAATTGCTCCGGTCTTATTCTTCTCTAAGGACTTAGGGTTATAGAACGTGTAAAGGGTTAGGATTGCGGTGGATTTTAGGGTTATGTGTGTGAGTAGAAGTTATGTCTATGACTTAGCTTGCAGAATTTTCGTAGGAGCTTTTGTATCATTTTTATTTGTTTACCAGGTATTTATTCATATTTTATTTATTCATTCATTCATTCATTTATTCATCTATTTATTTATTCATTTATTTATTTATTTGTTTGTTTGTTTGTTTGTTTGTTTGTTTCTTTCTTTCTTTCTTTCTTTCTTTCTTTCTTTATTTCTTTATTTATTTATTTATTTATGTATTTATTTATTTATTTAATTAATTATTTACATTAATTATCTTTTTTTTTTTGTCGCAGGACCAAAACGTAGTTCCAGAGTGAATGTGGGTCAATCGCGTCTTACCATTTTCTTCAAGGGCGCCCTCTGCTGACTTGCAGTCGAACAGATGCACTGAGCTGCATGATGCACTTGCATGCTGCAGCCACGGCTGCAGCTCATCGATCATTGAATCAGCGTCCGATAGAATGATGTGTGTGTGTGTCATTCATCGACAACGAAGGTATCACAATTCCTGCCCGATGAGTCAAACTAGGTGGAGATGTTCTGCTGAAGAGATTCTTTGCATTCGACCGACTGACAGGTCATCTTACGAAATAAGACAGGTAAGTCTCACCATATTCAATGATGGTTGTCGCTGTAAGTTTGCGTATCGTGTTCATTTCATCGCCAGTGACAACGCTGGATAGATGATTAATGGGCGTTAAATAAAATCCGCAGGTGTATCGAACCGTAATAATAGTCCCACCTATATGAAAGTATGTAGGCTAAATGGCTCAGACATGTAAAAATTTTAATGTAAAGACGGGTAGAGTACCCACTTCTTTGTTGTTGTTGATTTAAGTCGGAGAGACGGCAATTGTGCACTTTACGGCCCTATTATTATCGATGCGACATTTTACCTTAATCGAGCAGTGCATGCGCTACTAAAGTATCAGATTCTCCTACACTACAGCCTACACTCTCCAGGGGCAGATCCAGGGGCCCGTTGCATATCAGTTCGGGAAACCCACTCACAAGGGGGGCCCCTCCTTATAAGTAACCCGTCCCCCTTATAAGTAACCCCGTCCCCCTTATAAGTAACCCCCGGGGCACCCCTTATAAGGAGTCTCCACGCTTTTTTGCAATGCAACGCGACTGAGTACCGTACTCAGTCGCCACGTCTGCACTCAAGCATTGCCGCGCCGCCGCGCCTGGCGACACTGACGCCAGTAATCGCTCGCATTTCAGCATTCGCATGGGTCGTTTGACACGCATTTAAATCCATGATTTTAGATATGATGCCTCAAACCGATTTTGCTCAAATTTCGTGAGTAACTAGGAAACTTGTGAAGCTTTATGGACATAATCAAGCGAATTGCCGCAGTCCTTTCATTTTCGCGTTGCATTGCAAAAAAGCGTGGAGACTCCTTATAAGGGGTGCCCCGGGGGTTACTTATAAGGGGGACGGGGTTACTTATAAGGGGGACGGGTTACTTATAAGGAGGGGCCCCCCTTGTGAGTGGGTTTCCCGAACTGATATATATTATATAAAGTTAAAATTGTAACTTTGCCATCCAATGCCAGATGCCATGCCCATGCGGTGCCATGGTAACTACCACCCATGCCATGGTAACAATACTCAACACTACAGCCAATCAAAATCAAGAAATCCATGGAAGTTGCCACTGGATGGCAAAGTTACCATAATTGTAACTTTTTATGCAACAGGCCCCAGGAGGGGGATGTAAAGGGAAGGCGCCTTTACAAAATTAAAGGGGTGCACATGCCGCCATTTTTTCTTTTTATTTCTTTTGTTTTAACAAGAAACAAGGGGCAGGGGATGGGCCGGGCCGGGGGGCATGCACCCCCTCTGGATACGCCACTGACATTGGGCATTGAGCCCACACCTTTCTCCAGTGAACAATGATCCAGGACAGGTGTTGAATTAATCAACCTCTTATTATTTGTAACTGTTCCTTATAATAATACAGTTGAACCTCTCGTATCCGGACAAGTCGGGACCGGGGCTCATCCGGATAAGGGATGTGGCCGGATATGGGAGACTCAATGCTTTATACATACATATAAACGTGTACTGATGTAGCCCATTGTAGTACCACATGTAGTACCCATGTGTATACTGCAACCTTTTCATTGTTACATTTGGGGATGTTTCGGGATGTTGAAATGTCTGAAGGTAAGCAATTTGGAAGGAAATTTGATGCAATGTATGTTAATCATATTGGAAGTAATATGTAATTCATGTGTGTTTGGGTAGGAGTTCTCAAGGAGTTGGGAATCCCCCTTTCTTCCCGTAATCATTAAAAAAAAAAATCACGGCGAGATTGCGTCCGGATAATAGAGAGATCCGGATAAAGGGAGGCCGGATAATAGAGGTTCAACTGTAGTTTAAGTCTGCTGACTGTATGCAGGCACTCCAGGCCAGGAGTACAACAAGCAGAGGAACAAACAAAGCAACAACAATAACAAAGAGCTGCTTATACTACAGTGTGGCAGAAATTTCTTTCATTTATGAAATTATTTGCACTTCTCTCGACCAATATTTGTTTTTCTTATTTACAGATTGTTTAACTGCAAAATTCCATAACTTCTGAAAATCTAACATGCCTCTTTCAGACCCAGTTTTAATGTCACCTCAATCATACTGATTTTCTAGTGTGTATTTAGTACTGTGAAATTCATTGGTTCTTTTGGATAAACTATACAATTCAACCTGCTATTAAACAGATAGTCTAGCCTAGGCAGTGAAGTACAGTTGTTGTTCGTCACTTCAAGGTTCTTTTGTTATATTGCAAGTGGACCCATTCTCATATTTTTTTTTTTTTTGTTCTAAGAAAGGCCTTGCATTTTGTTTCATATATTTTTGTGCCTTTACCCGAGATGAAGCTGGAAGCTTTAATTGTTTTGTTTTGTTTTGTTTTGTGTTTTGTTGCTCACTATCTCACATCTTGTATTAAGATTAAAAAAAAACAAACAAACAGACAAACAAACTTTAAACAAACTGCACAGTATATTGTTACCTGGTCCAGGTAGGCAACATGAAATGCAGATGACTACATTTTAGGCAAATCTTGCTAGGGTACAGGTCAGAGATAATGGGTTTCATCTTGAAGGATGTCTAGTGGTACCCCATGTTTTTGTAGAAAGCGTAGAACTATAAAATCAGGCAAATATTTCCATGGAGTGATAGTGCTAGAAGGTGAAGGTAAAAAGTCATACACTTTTTGATGATCCCAAACTGATGGTAGATCAAAGGTCAGGGTCAGTGGTTACTTTGGTGTAAAATAATATTCTTTTGAAAGTCTTGCACTCAGCAAAAAAAGAAAGTAAACACTTTTTCAAGTTTATATTTCTCATAGAATATTAAGGTTGAAGTTAATGTATTATATACCATATAGAAGGTAATTTAATTGGCTATCAGCCTAGTAGGTCAATAAAAAGAGAAACTTTACGCATGAGTGAACACCTTTGTTTTTCTCTTCCAAGGCACAAAAGCAAAAATTGCAAAAATGAACAAGTTGTCATTCATGTGCAAGTGCTCTTCCGTGGAACAATATTAGAGAACAAAAGACATATTTAACACAATTAGATACATTACTTAAGTTGATAAAACAAACCTTTGATCTCTATGATATCTTTGAAGCCCAAAATATCAATAAAGGCCAAAACGAAGGGAGAAAAATGAAGAATCTTTGGTCAAACCCCAATTCAAATGAAATAAAGAGAAGAAGCAATATTAACAAAAATGGTAGAAATTTCAATTTTTTTTGAAATTGGAAAACTTGTAGATAATATTTGGTTCTTGAATTTATCTCATGAATCCTTAAATTACTAAATAGAGAAGAATAAAATAAAGAAATTCTGTTTATTTAATCATCTCTATGCCAGTATTCCCTATGTCGTTTGAAGTTTAAGCTGACAGAAAATTCTTATTTTCCCCCTTTAGTTTCCCATTTTGTTTTTGTTTGATGTTACAAAGAGATAAAGAGAACAAAACCTTGTTTTTGCTATTTCATTCATGTCTCTCATTGTGTTAAACTGGCTTTTTGTTGTCATTGTTATCTTGAAGGACATTGCCAAATGAAAGACAACTTGTCAAATTTTGCAATTTTTACTTTTGTGCCTTGGTGGGCAAAAATGAATATGTTCACTCATGCGTAAAGTTTTGTTTTGATTTAAGCTGCTAACTTGATAGCCAATTAAATTACCTTTAATATGGTATATGATACATTGATTTTCATCAAAACCTTCTATGAAAGATATGAACTCGAAAAAGTGTTTACTTTCTTTTTTTGCTGAGTGTATATCGATATGCTACGAGTGTCCATGGTGAGGATAGAATGAGTCAAAAATTAATGGCCTGAAAGTACAGGGGTCACAGTTTACAGTCAAAGGCCACCAAAATCAAGCAAAAATGTAATTTTGTGGCCATAAATTTACATACAGCATGTCTAATGATGATTGTACTTGTAATGGTAAAATGCAGAGTAATAACTTTGAAAATGCCCCTTCACTTGCACAGTTTCTTAAAGGTAAGTCCTCTGTATAGTCAAGATCAATGAGCTTCATTGAAATGTCCCTGGTACATGTACATGTACATGTACATCAATGGCCCTACATATATTTGTACTATAAAGACAGTCTTTTAAAATCTTTCAGAAGAGGGGGCATCATAATAATATGAACACTTGTAATGCGCCGGTATCCATCATGAATAGATGCTCATGGCGCGAGAAAGAGAGAGGCAGAAAGCAGTGAGAAAGAGGTATGAGAAAAGCAATAAAGGAAATGTTCGCAAAAAAGCTTGTCTAAATAACCAGGTTTTGAGTGAGCTCTATACTCATTATGAATGTTTTGTGGGAGTCTATTCCATAGGAGTGGGCCAGCATACAGAAATGATCGATCATCCCAAGAATTATGAGTTTGTGGTACACAGCAAGTAGAGATGAGTTTGAAGACCTACATGTATGAAAGGCGCCTAGAAGGATTGTAAGGGGTAATCAAGCTACAGTCGTAGTGAGGAGCAGTTCTATGTAGTGAATGAAAAAAAAATAGCAGTAACTTGAACATGATTCGATAATGAATGGGTAGCCAGTGTAGAGAGATAAGTAAGGTAAGGGTGTTACAAACATGTTTTCTCGTAGGTGACAATAAAAACTAGGGAGCCAACTGTGTGGAAGTCACCGTGCTCTCATAAAAAATCAATCTGATGTAGTTTACCTTTCCCTGAATCCCTGCACCACTAGCAGCCCTGTTTGTTATGTCACAATCTAGGCCAATTTTTTCAGTTTCTGCTTTGTTGTGGTGTTACACTGTATGATTTATTTTGTTTTGTTTTTCTTATGCTGAATTATTTTTTTTTTTTGTGACTGTCTATGTAGAATCATTTCAGTGTGGAGTAAAATGAATAATTGAATTTTTCTAAACCATTCTTTTTGGAGTGTAGTTCCTTCTTCATTACAATTAAATATGCAAGACATGCTTGTTTTGTTCTTCATTTCTTTTTTTAATGGGGGAGGGGGAGGTGATTTCTATGATACGATTCTGTGATATTGCAGATCTATGTAACAACATAATTGCTTGCATCTCTGATCTCATTAGGAGAACCTATAGTAAAGACTGAAAAGTGTCCCAGTCATGCGTGCAAACTGTACAATGGGACCCCAAGATTTTGGATTCATGTATTACATAATACTCGGGACTCTTTGATTTAATTCCATACAAGAGTAGATGTGCACAAAGGGTGACGCTTTTTATGGCTTTGAGCGATTTGAATCTCTGCGATGTTTACCTGTACTGTTACTGCAGCTAAAGTCAACTGTTGTGTTTATGATGTGACAATAAACTGACCAGACTGAGGTGGAAACTGGTATTTCATGCAGCATTGCTGCACATAAGATGCTCTGTCTTTATTAAAGGGATACCGGGTGTATTGTATAAATTATAACAGATAAGACTCCCTAGGAAATGCTCTGGGTTGTGTTTGAATTTGTACATGTATCAAAATGCAGTTTTGCAAGGCAGCAGATGCATTCAGGTTTTGATAGTCCTGAATCCATGAATTGAACTTTTACTTATTGAAAATATTCTTGCAACCCCTGGATTTATTTGAGCAATAACTTTGTGTTTTGTCTTTTTTTTTTCTTGTTCACAGATATGCAGTAATATAGACTGTACAAGTTAAAGGACAAGTCCACCTTCATGATACATAAGGATTGAGAGAACACAGCAATATTAGTAGAACACATCAGTGAAAGTTTGAGGAAAATTGGACAATCCGTTCAAAAGTTACTAATATTTTAAGTATCTGCGCAGTCACTGCTGGAAGAGAAGACTACTACAGTGTATGATGTCACATGCGTACAACTATATAAGGAAAATAAAAAAAGAATTTCACAAAACTTTACTTTTTGAATAAAGTGCACATTTCTTCGACTTGCTACTGACGTACATGTATGCTAAGGGTAATATTATTTCCCCTGCCTTCTGAAAGAGAGAAGTCGAGTGTTCTTTTGTTATGCGAGAAGAATGGAAATATGTTGAACTTTCTTTATTCTTTCTTTATATCGTTGTACTCATGTGACATCACAAGCTATAGTAGTCTTTTCATCCAGTCGTGACTGAGCAGAAACTTCAAAAATTCATAACTTATCAACGGATTGTCTGATTTTGTTCAAACTCTCACTGATGTGTTCTACTATATTGCTGCATTCACTCAACCCACATGTCTATGAAGGTGAACTTGTCCTTTAAAGTACTATAACATTAACAAATATGTTACAACGCACAGTTCTCAGGAAATTAATTATTTATAAATTCTGAATAGATAAGTGAATTAAACAAAAGTAACCAGTTTCACTATTGAGATATGAATCCTCTGTGCAGTAGTTTCACCCACTGGATAAGAGCCGATGTTTTGAACCATCACAATATAATTTGTACAATACATGCAGAGATTAATTCAATAAGCCACTCACATGATTGAAAATTAGAAAAGATGTTGATATGTCCAGGGCAGGCGGTGCGTTTTCAAAAGTGTGAGGGCCCACTTACGGGTTTTATGAGCTTACAAGCAAAAAAGGTCCTCAACTCATCTCTCCACTTTCATTTCCGGGTTTCTTCAGCTGACAAGCAAAAAAAAAAACTAGAGATTGTAATTTGTCATTACTGACAAATTAAGGTGATCCGATTTTTTTTTAATCAATGATTCGAATCATGATCGCAATAGGCAAGACCATACATGTTTCATCTGTGTTTAGAGACATTGGCCGTGTCATGTTTGGATTCTCATTTAGAAAAGGGAGTCATGTCTGCCATCTTTGGTACTAATTCTGTATACACTAGATAACGAAGATACAGCAACAAATACATATGACCTTTGACCCACCTTTACACTCCCAAGATGGCATCTGAGGGAAAAGTGGTTATTTTGTGAAATGATTCTCACAATGTGGTCTTTGCGTGTGCAAAATATGGGAAAGATAGGACATGTATTCCCCAAGACACAAGATGAAACATTTATGACCTTTGACCCTATTTTACATACCCAAGATGGTGTCCAATCAAGTAGTTGTAATATTATGAAATAAGGTACGTGACATGAACTAAACAGGTGCAAAACATGGAGGTGGTAGGGGCTGTTTTTCTTGAGTTATTGCAAAGAAAGTTGCACAAAGAAAGAAATATCTCAATACATCGAAGATAAGCTTTAATTTCAACCAAGTTTTTAACATGATTCCGACATTGTATGAAAAAACGAAGGCACACTCTCGATAGCGTAACGTCTCAGCTACAACATAATAAAATCTGGGAGAAATTCACTGATGGGTAAGTGAGCTAGTGCTCGATAAAGACAATCATGTTAATTGTCACATTAAAAAAATTCCCTCCCATAGAGATAACACGTCATAACGAAGATAAAGAAAGAAGTACATATGACCTTTGACCCCAATTTGCACAGACAAAATGGCATCTGAGCAAAAAGTGGTTATTTTGTGAAATGATTCTTGTAACATGGTCTTTGCGTGTGCAAAATATGGGAGAGATAGGACATGTATTCACCAAGATACAGGATGAAACATTTATGACCTTTGACCCTAATTTACATACCCTAGATGGTGTCCGATCAAGTAATTGTTATCTTATGAAATAATGTACGTGACATGAACAAAACATGTGCAAAATATGGGATTAATAACCATTGTTGTTGTTCATCTATTGCACAGAAAGTAGTAGAAAGAAAGAAAAATAAAGAAAAAATTATGTTAATCTTAAAGAAATTTGAAGGAGAAGCATGAAAAAATCAGAAAAAGGTAAAGTTAGGAAAGGAGATTAAGACTAATTAAAGAAAAAGAAGAAAAAAGTGTTTAAAAAATTTAAAAAAATATTGGCAGGGGTGAGCCTCGAACCAGGGACCTTAGGATTACTAGTCGGATGCGCTATGCTATGACCTATTTCATGCTCCATAGGCCCTGTGTATTAAGCAAAATGACGTTGCATCGAAGCCAAGTGCCATTTTTCAACCAAGTTTTTCGACGTGATGCCGACGTCGTACGAAAAAATGGAGGGCACACTTACGATAGCCCAAAGTCTCAGCTACAACATACTAAAATCTTGGAAAAATTCACCTAAGCATAAGTGAGCTAGTGCTCGAAAAAAATAGTCATGTCAATTTTCACTGCCAGAAAAACTGCTCTCCCATAGAGATAACACGTAAACTGGTCAAATTTTACAAGGATACTTTCAATACATTTTTACGAGGTGATGACGTTATCCAATCAAAATGTTGTTTTTACATTAATGAAAGAACATTTCATAAGCTACAACATACTGAAATCTGGGTGCAAATTGGCGAAATTTAAGTGAGATACGCTCGAGTGAATTTGAAATTTGATGACGTCATTTTGAAAATGTACTTTTTTTACTTTATTAAGAAATTTGATATCTTTTAATCATTTTGTCAGCAGAGCCAGCCCATGAAATGACATGTACAACTCATCAGCTTTCAAAATATGTAAAGAAAATGGGGGGTCACCGTTCATCCTGACGAGTAAAATCAGATTTAAAATCATCGGTTTTTTGGCATAGTTGCACTGTATATCGCCATTGACGCGCACGCGGAATTTCAACTTTGATTGGCCCGTATGACGTCATATTGAGTCAGATTGACTTGAAACTTGGTAGAAATATACCTTGACATTTGAGACATCTGATCCGTGTGAAGAAATTGGAAATTTTTATTGCATATGAGCTGTGCGTGCGTATATGCGCGCGCGCGTACGCGTCCGTCCGATTTTTTCAATTTTTCAAAAAATGCTCCAAATGTTCTGAAACGTGTGCAAAAAAATTTTGAGCTCGATTTGAGCATACAAATATTTCAACGCGCGCGTACGCGCACGTTTTAAGGTATAGATGAATTTTTTAGAATATGAGTAGAATGCGTTTGACTTGAAATATATGTGACGTAAATTTCATTGAAAAACTCCATTCCATTAATGAGATATAATTGAGAATGTGTTTTCATATAATGACGTCATAGTGACGTCACGGTCGACTGATCACTTTGATTTTAGTTCGATTGCCGTCTTTGTGACACGATACATACATGGTATAAGTTTGAACTTGATAGGCATAACACTTTCTGAGCTAACCTCTGCACAACTTTTGGGGAGAAATAAAGAAAGAAGAAGAAAGAATCCGTACAGATACAGAAGGTGATCCGAGAGGATACTCGGATCACCTAAAAAAAAAAAAGGTCCTCAGCTCATCTCTCCCCTTCCATTTCCAGGGTTTTTCAGCTGACAAGCAAAGAAAAAAAGGGTCTTCAGTGGAAATATTTAGTGCCACTTACATACTTCCTGGTTAAAAAAAGTGTGGGGGCCCAAAGTGATGACACCTTATGTATTCCTTTGTATGGTGCACAAAAAGAAAAATAGTGGGGGCCCGAGCCCCCACGGCCCCCACGGTTCAGCCGGCCATGATGTCATTCCTTCGAAGTGCTTTCGTTTGTCTTATCAAATACATACAATGTACAACGTTTGTGTAAATGAACAATGTTGTAATGGTTATAAAATTATCTCTTGGTAATGATGTTTACCACAACTCAAACCCTTCCCTTTTACAGAGTCATTTTTGCTATTAAAATTGTACAACTCTGGAATAGTAGAGTAGACCTCCATGTTTATTTATTTTTTTCCCACAAAGGATCCATTTTTTTTTTTTTGTCTCGCCCACCGGAGGTGAAGGCGAGACTAAGGCCTCACGCTCCTTTTCCGGGCTCCCATATAAACCTGTGTTAAATGCAGCATATTCCATGAATCATGAAAAATCAATCGAATCATGGAATTTTTTTAAATTGAAGCAGATGAAGGGAAATTTTCTCTGCTTTCAAGCAAACAACATATTTTGGGATGTTGTCCAGCTCTAAAAAAAGTTAGGAGCCTCCATACGAGACTAGTCATCCAGTCACTCTCAAAAATGATAAAAATAGCAAATTACCTCATACATCAATAAAAAATTATTAAAAATACAAAAACCCTGATTCATTCAACTTCTTCATAACCTGCAGAAGCTCCTGTCCTCAAGCAATGTCAAACACTACCAACAGTGGCAATTTTCCACTTGACTGATTTTTAATGATTTTTTGGGTAAAAAATAACATTACCTCATCTTTGTACTGCCTTCCCGGTAGGCAATGCGCGAGTTGAATTAGGAGCGTGAGGCCTATAGAGCAGTCAAGTGCTTCCAAACACCTTTTGAACGCTTTCATCTTGTAGAGATATTAATTCCGACTACAACGATATAAAACTTTCTACATTTCATGCTTGTTTTCAGCAGAGTGGACCCCATCAAGCTACAATGCACCATGTACTGAAATCCAATCAATGCACCCTTGCTGGCATTATACCTTGGGTTCGGTGAAATTGGATGTAGGGCCCAAATAGACAATAATTCAATGACATTCATTCAGTCCAATTTGAAGGTTTAAATGCTGGATACCCTGAAAACCTCCCAAAATATCAAAATAATTATTCATATTATATCAAGGTAAATATTTAAGTTCAATGAGCAAGAAAGGCAAGTTCAATTTCACTGTTCCATGGAGCATTTGAGCCCACCACCAGGCCATAAATATACTATGATGTACTTTTAAAATACATATCACTGTAAAACTCGATATAAGGGAGGGATTAGAGTTCACAGAGGTTAGAATATGAAGGATAGAATAAGATAGGATGGGAAATGCGGGGGGGGGGGGGGGGGGGGGTTCCAGGACATGCCTACAGAATGGCCCTACATAAGGGCAACAACAGAGAGCATGAGTACAGGTTTATACATTTTATGTTTTGTGGGGTTAGTTAGATGCTTGACTGCTTGGATCTGGAGTCAGAATGCAAGTGTTCTTTATTCACTGTTCTCCAGTATTATTATTCCAACACATTTACATGGTCACAGCCTTATTGACTCGGCCTGTAAAAAGCCAGCATACCACTGGATCATCACCCGCATTCTTGTCCATCTTAATTTCTAACTGTTTGGAATAATGTTTGCTCCACTCTTCCGCATTCATATCCAAATCTTCTTGCTTGTCGCCATAAAACACCCCCCCCCCCCTCAAAATACAACAACAAAGAAAGAAAGAAACAAAGAAACAAACAAACAAACAAAGAAACAAACAAACAAACAAACACTGTTGTATAAAAACGTTCATGAACAAACCTGCTGGCTCCCTCAGATCCAGGACCAGAATATTGTGTATGACAGCCTGCAACACAGATATATTATTCATTAAATGTCAGTAAATGACTATGATACTTTGAAAACTGATAGTCCTGCTACATTTTTCTGAGAGAATCATGCTGAGTTCGTTGTTAGAATGAAATGCAATGGAGTGAATGTGTAGACCATGAGTGGTGAATAAATGGCACAAGGCTGGTGCGTGAACATGAATTCGTACAGCAAGGAAACTTCCAACACAAAAAACCACGGTCTGCATTTGACCAAGCACGTCCATCACAGTTTTTACACACATAGCTCTCCATTTTCACAGTAAAAGTGAAAATAATACAGTTACACTGTCACTGGGTGCTAGTTTTGAGGTGTACAAGTAAACTTAAGGATATAGGCCCACAGTTAGGATGAGGGGAAGCTAGGCAGGGTGAGGGCTAGGGCGTAAGTTACTCGGTCTAACTTTAGACTAGAGTTCTACACTAGCTTAGACTGGGTTAAATTTGAGCCTTGTTCATATTACTAGGCAGCTAGGGTTAAATTTGGGGTTAGAATCTGATTTTGGGCTGAAATCTTACTTTGGGTTGGCATTTAGGGCTATGGTTTGGATTATAGGGTTAGGGTTAGGTTAGGGTTAGGGTTTGGGTTAGGGCTAGTTAGGGCTAGTTAGGGCTAGTTAGGGTTAGTTAGGGTTAGGGTTAGTTAGGGTTAGGTTAGGGTTTTAGGGTTAGTACAGGGTTAGGGTTAATAGGGTTTTAGGGTTAGGGTTTTAACAGCTAGGGTTAAATTTGGGGTTAGAATCTGATTTGGGGCTGAAATCTAACTTTGGGTCGGCAATGGATTCAACTTTAGGGCTATGATTAGAGTTGGGTTAGGGTTTGGGTTTGGGTTAGGGTTAGGGTAAGGGTTTTAAAAGCTAATGTTAGGGTTAAATTTGGGGTTAGAATCTGATTTGGGGCTGAAATCTAACTTTGGGTCGGCAATGGATTCAACTTTAGTTCTATGGTAAGAGTTGAGGGCAAGGGCTACCTTAGAAATAGGACTACACTTGTTTACTAGTGGCCTGACTTACCCCTTAAAGAATATTTCCGAAGTTAAGCTAGCAGGTACCATGGCAGTAACCCCGGGAACCTTCCCGTACACTCTGCATGCCGTTTGCTGGCGAGAACATCGCATTCTAGCAGACGACTCTCATGCCCACTGCCTGCCAGTCTCACAGTATAGGCCTCACGCTCCTTTTCCGGGCTCCCATATAAACCTGTGTTAAATGCAGCATATTCCATGAATCATGAAAAATCAATCGAATCATGGAATTTTTAGCTCACCTGAGCCAAAGGCTCAAGTGAGCTATTGCGATCGCCCTTCGTCCGGCGTCCGTCGTGCGTCGTGCGTCGTGCGTCGTCCGTCGTCCGTCGTCCGTCGTCCGTCGTGCGTCGTCCGTCGTGCGTCGTGCGTAAACTTTTTACATTTTCATCTTCTTCTTGAAAACCCCAAGACCGATTTTCATCAAACTTGGCAGGTAGCATCCCTAGGGGGTTAGGAACTCAATTTGTTAAAATGGGCACCATGCCCCACCCAGGGGGCCCCCAGGGGGGCCCAAACCCCCCAAAATTAAGGAATCTGTAAAAATCATCTTCTCTAGAACCAGAAGTGATAGAGCTAAGTTAATACTATGAGTTAGTACATTGATGACTGTAGTTTCAAGTTTGTTCATGGCAGAATCAGGGGTGCCCCCCTTGGGACCCAGGGGAGGGGGGTGGGGAAGGGTTCTAATGGGGCCTAAATTGTACATTTTCATCGTCTTCTTGAGAACCCCATGACCCATTTTCACCAAACTTGGTAGGTAGCATCCCTAGGGGGTTAGGAAATCAATTTGTGAAAATGGGCACCATGCCCCACCCAGGGGGCCCCCAGGGGGCCCAAACCCCCCCAAATTAAGGAATATCTGCAAAAATCTTCTTCTCTAGAACCAGAAGTGATAGAGCTAAGTTAATACTATGAGTTAGTACATTGATGACTGTAGTTTCAAGTTTGTTCATGGCAGAATTAGGGGTGCCCCCCTTGGGACCCAGGGGAGGGGGTGAGGAGGGGTCCTAATGGGGCCTAAATTGTACATTTTTATCTTCTTCTTGAGAACCCCATGACCTATTTTCACCAAACTTGGCAGGTACATTGTAGCATCCCTAGGGGGTTAGGATCTCAATTTGTTAAAATGGGCACCATGCCCCACCCAGGGGGCCCCAGGGGTCCCAAATCCCCCTAATGAAGGAATCTTTATAAATCTTCTCTAGAATCAGAAGTTATATATAGAGCTGAGATAATACTATGAGTGAGTACATTAATGACTGTAGTTTCAAGTTTGTTCATAGGAGATCCAGGGGTGCCCCTCTTGGGTAGGGGGGGGGGGGGGTGGTGGTTGGAAGGGTCCAAATGGGGGCCTGAATTGTACATTTTCATCTTCTTCCTGAAAACCTCATGATGGATTTTTGTCAAACTTGGCAGGTAGCATCCCTAGGGGGTCAGGATCTCAATTTATCAAAATGGGCACCATGCCCCACCCAGAGGGCCCCAGGGGGCCCCAATCCCCCCAAATTAAGGAATCTTAAAAAAATTGGGCCCTTATTGTACATTTTCATCTTCTACTTGAGAATGCCTGGTCAAATTTTGGTAGAGCTGTGAATAATTTAGATTAGTGACTGCGTGAAAGGTGAACTTGCGATACTCAGGTGAGCGCTAGACCCGCGGGTCTCTTGTTTTAAATTGAAGCAGATGAAGGGAAATTTTCTCTGCTTTCAAGCAAACAACATATTTTGGGATGTTGTCCAGCTCTAAAAAAAGTTAAGAGCCTCCATACGAGACTAGTCATCCAGTCACTCTCAAAAATGATAAAAATAGCAAATTACCTCATACATCAATAAAAAATTATTAAAAATACAAAAACCCTGATTCATTCAACTTCTTCATAACCTGCAGAAGCTCCTGTCCTCAAGCAATGTCAAACACTACCAACAGTGGCAATTTTCCACTTGACTGATTTTTAATGATTTTTTTGGTAAAAAATAACATTACCTCATCTTTGTACTGCCTTCCCGGTAGGCAATGCGCGAGTTGAATTAGGAGCGTGAGGCCCTAAGGGATCCAAATGGCGTCCGTCCGTCGTCCGTCGTCCGTCCGTCGTCCGTCCGTCGTCCGTCCGTCGTCCGTCCGTCGTCCGTCCGTCGTCCGTCACAAATGTTAAAGTTTACCTGCAAGACTCTCTTATGATGCATAACTTGGCATCTGTTACAGCAATGGCAGCCACACTTGGGTGATAGAAGCACTAGGGGTATCTTCATGTTATGTTGTTGTCAGAGGTCATGTGATGATGTCAAAGGTCATTTGAGGTCATAAATTAAAGAGTATGTGCAAGACTCTCTTTTCTATGTTAAAGTTTACCTGCAAGACTCTCTTTTGACAAATAACTTCACATAAGTTGCTTGGATTACAACCTAACTTGGGTCATAGATGCACTGGGGGTACCTTCATGTTATGGTGCCGTTGGAGGTCACAGGATAAGGTCAAAGGTCATTTGAGGTCAAACGTTAAAGTTTACTTGCAAGACTCTCTTATCACATGTAACTCGACACATGTTGCTACAATGGCAATCAAACTTGGGTGATGGATGCACTAGGGGTACCTTCATGTTATGGTGCCGTAAGAGGTCACATGATAAGGTCAAAGGTCATTTGAGGTCATACGTTTAAGTTTACTTGCAAGACTCTCTTATCACACGTAACTCAGCACATGTTGCTACAATGGCAATCAAACTTGGGTGATGGTAGATGTCTCTTGGGAAGTTGAAGGTAACCACAAGGTCAAAGGTTACAGACAGGGGTCAACGAACTTTTAGGGCCCAATGTTAAGTTTTTAGGGCACATTTCGTTTATGGCTCATAACTTTTGATCCCTTTGTCCGTTTGTGACCAAACTTCGATGGAAGATGTCCCTTGGGGAGGTGAAGGTCGTCACAAGGTCAAAGGTCACAGACGGGTCAACAAACTTTTAGGGCCCAATGTTATTTTTTAGGGCACGTTTTGATTGTGGCTCATAACTTTTGATCCCTATGTCCGTATGTGACCAAACTTGGACGGTAGATGTCCCTTGGGGAGTTAAAGGTCATCACAAGGTCAAAGGTCACAGAAAGGGGTCAACAAATTTTTAGGGCCCAATGTTAAGTTTTTATGGCGCGTTTCGATTATGGCTCATTACTTTTGATCCCTTTGTCCGTTTGTGACCAAACTTGGATGGTGAATGTCCCTTAGGGTGTTGAAGGTCACCACAAGGTCAAAGGTCATAAGCAGGTCAATTAATTTGTGGGAGTTATAAAAAATATTAATTCCTTGTACGCGAATGGGCGAGACACAATTCGGCGATTGCCTTGTTTTTAAAAAAAGATTTTGATAGTTAGGATTTGAGAGAGAAAGAGAGAATATTAAAGATATCTTTGCTAGGGTGACAAGACCTTGTATCTCAAATTTTGGTGAAATTGACTTTTTCAGATTAATGGTCAGATAATCAGTTAAGTGATGTCCTGTCCAAATCCTAGATGTCTTACCCAAAAAATAAAGCCACCATGGCATGTCAAAGGAAAGGCTATCCCATTTGCTATACAACATTTGTAGTGCTTTGGCTGCCATGTTTTTTTGTTTTTTTGTTTTTCTCCAGTTAACCCGTTGAGGACAGTTTGATTTTGCTACGCCAAGCATTTCCCATACATGCTTGTAAACCCGAGTACACTTGGGACTCGTCCTCAACAGGTTAGCATTTGGCAATTTGTACAAGGTCTTGTCGCCCCAGCGACGATATTCATGATTACCTTGAAATCATTCTCTCATCTAATCTGTGTATGATGCAGGGTAATGAGAGAAACCCACCTGCCAGGAACTACAGATTATTTTGGAGAAGAAAAGTGAGACAAGTGTGGGGCACTTGCTGAAGTCTGAATGCCCCTTATAAAGTGGGGAAAAGATTTAAATGTTTTGTAGTCAATACCATCATACATGACTCTGAAGGTTTCTCAGTCTTCTGGAAAAGCACATGAAACTGTAGAATTCCCTTGAACTTTAATGTTTTTGTTTTTATTTTATTTATTCATTCATTTATTCATTTATTTATTTATTTATTTTTTTATTTTTTTATTTTTTTTTTGGGGGGGGGGGGGGCAGTGGTCCTTTTTTACACACTGTCACTTTCTGCCTGTTCTTATAAGTACAGATATCACGTAATTGTGGATACTCTACTTATCAAAGTCAACTTACTAAAAAGTGCTTTGATTTTTTTTTTTGCAAATTTTGCAAGGAGCCAAGATTCACAAAATTACAATGCATGCAAAAGTTCTTGTGTACACTATGAAGCCATGAAAGAGGCTGTCGTCTCCAATCTGAAAATTCTGGCTCCACCGAGTACTGTGAGTGCAAATCAATGTCTAGCTATTAGGGTTCTACCTGTAGGGTTCCTATTGACCGGATTCATATTGATGGACCATCCATATGTGTACCTCATCTTCCCAGGCATTGGGTGTGTCACATTGCACATCTACAATGTACCATTGTACACAAAAATAAGCACACACACGCAAACACACACACACACACACTCACACCCGCTCACACCATCCCACACAGTACGTACAATGTGTACACACACTGCTTTACCAATCAGGTGTAAAAGCTGTGCAAGGGTAAATTGTATGCCGGTATGTCTGCAAGTTGTGCATTTGATGGATGAATTCTTGGAATGAAACCTGCTTGTGGATCAATAATAGTCTGCACGGCTAATGACAGGTGGGTATAAAGGCAACTCAGCCTACAATCTGCAAGATTATGAACAGTATACATTTGTAGTGCCTCCTTGAAATTGATTATTGTTTTGCTTTTGATTGGGAATTCATACACATGTCGGAATTCTATTTGAAGCAAATATATGTAATGTATATTTTACGTTTTGATAGATCTTGTTTCAAAATGATATCTAGGTACTATTTACTTTTTTTATAGATGAAATGCAAAAACCCAACTTTAGGGCTTCAAAATAGTTTTAAATTGTGAGTTAGGGATAGAAACAAGCAATGTAAGATGTAAGAATTTCAGGCTCTACAATATTAGCTGTATTTTTATGCCACTGTGTCAATTGTATTATGCATTTAGTGCTTACAACAACTACAACAATGCCCTCACCATTCATATTTTGATACCAATTGCCCCATTAGCTTGACTCATTTATGCTATACAATTGTATAATGCAATGTTAATGCTACACAATCGATGGACTAGCTCATCACAAAATATGGCATGATTACAATAGACCAACCATGAAAATGTAGATTACACCATCTATTGGCTCTTCATCAATTTCAAATTTCTTCTTTTCCCTTGGGCAGAAAAATGTTCTTGTACTCATGTCTTGAAATTATGAACAACCATGCCAGGATGTGTTGTGTGAGGGCAGTTCCAGCATTGCAGGCATTACATTTCAGACAGTTTTTTGCAAAGTTCATTAGGTCATTATAAGATAACAAAACATTTTCATTCTCAACTCATCTTTGCTTGTGTAAAAGATGGCAACTGTTGTCCTTTAAGGAATGAATGAGAGAATGTTCCGGGGTTTATGATTTAAAGTCACTCAGTCCCTGGGAAAGTTAAATGCAATTAGGTTTCTTGACTTAATGTTATGTTGCATGTCTTTATATGGACTGCATAAAGATGATGACTTCACTAGACTAATATTCTAACCCTTTTGGATTTAAAGGGAAAGTCCAGACTATTTTCACAATTTTACATCATGTAGTCCATTAATTGACAATTAATAGATTTGTGAAATTTGTCATGATCCTTGAGCAGGGAAAAAAAAACACCCCAAAACCAAAACCCCGAAACAAATTACACCAAACAAGGATGATAACATTTTACAGCAAGTGTAGGAAGCTCACATATTTCAGAAATGTACATTGTTTAAGCAATGTTATTCCATTACAGTACTGCTTGCTTTTTCAAGTTCACCCAGGTGTAAATTTTATGCTTGTTTTAATCATTTGTCCTGCTTCCTTGAGCCCCCACTCATGCATTTTTATGGTGAAGCTGCCGTGTCATCATCCTTGTTCATGTTGTGATTTTGTCTTATTCCTCATCCCAGTCATGATAAATTCTGAAACTCTGTATACTCAGAACAATCAAATTTCATAGTTGTTCAAATGTAAAAGTCTGAAAATCATTCAGAGGTCTCCTTTAATAGATGGCCCCTCCTCTGCTTGCCATCTATGTGGTGATGATATCTTTTCATCTTTTTGCACACCCTTTGACAATTTTCCCCATCAAGGATTTGAGCGGTAGTGCATTGAACATTCCAAATGAATGTACAATGTTTTGACAGATAACTGTGCAATTAAAAGGAGACTATTGCATACACCTGTACACTTGTTATGCAATGTGACATCACCGAACCCCTCAACTAATTAAATACAGGGCAGGAAATGACTTGTTTGGCACTCTGTACACTCATTAGTGGATCAAGTATACTATGCAGTGTACCTGTACATTGTAGTAAGGCACTTGAATCAGGGAGGCGGGAAGAGATCCTCCTTGCTTGACTCTAGTAGGCCTACATGTGTATATTTCTCCATTGACTGCATGTAATACTTGCAAGCTGTAATTGGACACAGGACAGGTAAACATGTACCAACATTTGCATTACTAGCAAGGATTAAAGATGTAATTTTTTGTGGAATGTTCAAGTTTGAGATGTCTTTGATTGATTATTACCAATTTTACTCTATGGCATAGTGTATTTACAGGGACTCCAACCCAAAGCACCTTCTGATCTGGAGATTCTCCTGCCTGAGACCCCTAGCAAACGGGAGACTCCAAATTGATGTGTGCGAAGCGCGAAGTTCCTAGGGTTCTAGATGCTCTCTGGTGCTATCTAAGGCTTATTTTGTCAGCATACAATAACAATAAGTAAGAAATCCTTTCCAACGGGAGACACAGAGCCAGGGCGGGAGAAATTAAATCTCAAGCGGGAGAGCGGGAGATTCTGCAAAAATGGGTTTTTGGCGGGAGATCTCCCGTCGAAAACGGGAGAGGTGGAGTCTCTGTATTTACTAGACTATATTGTACATGTATGTTTTTAAAATTTTGTTCAGCTCTTTGTCTACATGGTCAGTTTACTATTTATTTCAAGATAATCAAAAGTAGATGCTGTGCACAGTCTTCCATGGTCTTTTATTGTCTTACAAGTGTTAAAGTCCATGATGATATATTCCTATTGAAGTGCCCTGGGACACAGATTTGAACTTTCAGTTTTGTTTCTGATGTCTCGTGTGTGTCATTTCTTGATATAGTGTGAGAAAAACAATTTATTATTAAACAAATCCACAAGTAGATAGAGATTGTTTCACTATCTACGATATAGTCTGCATCAAAGTGGATGGTAGCATTTATCTCTTTCATCTCATCATACTTGACACTATAAACAGGACTATTAAAAAGGGAAAATACTGGCAAATAATTTAATTGATATGCATATTTGTGCATATTGATGATATATAAGAAACTGTGCCTTCTGAATACAGTCAACCTCACCTAAAGTACTTCTGTACTCATTTTACTTCAACATACAGAATTAGAGGTTCTACAAAGGTTTTACCAACATATGTATACAATTTCACAATTATTAGGAATGCTTCATTATTCAGTACGTGCATTAGAATTCTACATGGTTAACTGTAATGCAGGGCTTGAGATTGGCAGTGACCCAGTGGCCTGGGACCACCAAAACTTGATTTTGGGCCACCAGATCTCTAAAAGGCTATCTGATGGTGGTCCAATTGGGCAGCTAAAATTTAAAATGAATCTTTACTAGGTATATCTTTTCCTTTTGGGCCACTACATTTCCTTCTTTTTTTTTTTCAAATTCAAAGATTTCAGTGTCTGGTCGGTCTGTGAGAAAAAAAAAAGTTAGTGTCAAACACTGCATGATGTCTCGCATTGCATTCTAAAATTTTCTCTTCTGTGGCTTGCTCAATTCATTTGATGTCTTGTTGGATTTTGTTTTCTTTGTCCAGCACAGTATCTATTGCTGCTGTACTTTATTATACATTTCATACATGTACCTTGGTACAATGTACTGATAAGTGGATGATATGATACCTAGCGAGCAAGATATTGCCTTGAAAGCAGCAGCTGGCCAAAGAATTGCTGGTCATGCCGACATACAAATGTTAAAAATTACAAGTAGTGACCTTTAGCATATAGCGATGAAGTGACTGTATCCAGCCATCCAGCATTTGAAAGTTATACTGTGGTGTTGTGATGCAGCTACTTAGTACATGTATAAAAAGAATGGAGAGAGAGAGAAAAAAAAAAACAGGCTTTTTAATACATACATTGTAATTATGTATACATTCAATATATACAGTTGTTGTTGTTGTTTTTTTTTTCAGAAGAGATTCGTTACATTACTGGCTTCGTTCCAGCCTGTAATAGTGTAAATAAGGAAGTGGACAAGTGCTACATGACATGATCTTGATAAACTACACTGTAGCCGTTGCTTAGTTTTGAACGTGAAGACAAAATGCAGTTCATCGTTTCTGTAATTTATTACAATTTAGATGTTTCTTTCCTGTGGCCCATAGTAACGAAGCATTTCATTCACCTTCTCCCTCCCATTAAGTTTCATCAATAGGCAGAAATCACTTATAATTGAGTATATGAATATAAGAACGACCCAAGTCTAATTTTTGGCCAAATTCAGTTTGACATGGGAAATTGTAGCTTATGCATGGACTCATCTTGTGTGTAAATGATAAATCCTAATTACCCCCGGAAGTGCCTGAAATGAATGAGTTAAATCTTATATTAATGTAAGAATGAAGGACTTGGGTCATTCTTACATTCATATAATAGCACCCTCTCTCATCCTTCTCCCATCTCTATAGCAGAATATCATGTATATGAATCAAAGAACGACCCAAGTCCATATGAATCAAAGAACGACCCAAGTCCACCACACAAAATGGCCTCTACACAATTAATGTAAATGTTAATTGTCATAATAATATATGTTCTAATTTGTATATACAATGTTGCCTTCCCATCACAGTTAAATAGAATATTATTGGACAAATAAAAAAGATATGAAGTTTTTTTTAGTTTACTCGAAATGATCTTCCATGGACTTGGGTCGTTCTTATATTCATATACTCAATTGTTGCTAGGTTTGGCAAGCCTCCGGTAAAGCTTTGAGGTTGTTAGGGCAACTTTTGTGAACAGAGCATGCATACAATTTGAATACAATAACATTACAGAACCGGTTTATTACACATTGTATACAACTGATGGCTCGTTTTAGGATGAGAAGGTAAGAAAGTACTGACAGTAGCAACTTGCTAGGGTACTTCTGTGTACATGCATACAAAATACAAAATTGTAGGTGCCTTCTTGTCCCAAGTACTGTGGCAAGGTGATTATCTAGTAAACTAGTGAAGACTCGTTTCACCTTGATGTCCTACATTATATATATTTAAAACAAGGTACTCTACTGTAGATGAGGTGCAATATTAAAAAATCACCTTCTCACCACAATTTCAGGCTTCTGTAGTCTGAGCATGTGTTTGTTGATTGAGAGACAATCATATTTTTTATGACTTTAGTTCCAGAGAAAGTAGTTCTCAGAATGTCCCCTCAGACATCTGCAGGGATGATATACAAAAAAGAAAAAGGGGGGGGGGGAGGGAAGAGTTGGGCGTGTTTTTGATAGTGCCTCGAGAGGTACGTGTAATTTTAGAAATGACCATGTCAGATTTGCAGGTACAAGTACTGTATATGCAGGCCCAAGGATAAATGTACAGAACAAGACTTCATTTTCCAACATTAATGCAAAATATCCACCAGTTGGGAGCAATGCTGATATGCTTGTGAGGTGGTATCATTTACAGCCCAACAGAGATTGTTTTGTCTTTTAATTGTCTCTGTGTAGTGTTTGATTAGTTCCATGTTACAACTATCATTGGAGAAGAATGAATTCTTGATCTTACTCTGTGCTCCTGTCATAATTTTGACCTACCAAAATCTGACTTGTCAGTTTAATGTCACATTTTTGTTCTGTGTTTAAATTGTTGCCTTTCAGGAGGAAGGAAGTGGCATGCAGACGTGGGAGAGGAGCATTGCAGTGGGGACTTCCTGTTTCCCAAACTTGGAAATGTTCTAGCCAGCTTCCAGACCTACTTACATCGATCAGTAGGGCCCATGTACAGTACAACATACCTCCCCAGGCATACTGTATAACACAGAATTGGACCATTGTCATAGTCTAGGTCTAGTCACAGGCAAGATATCTGTGGAGAGAACATGAAAGACATTTGAAGTTAACAACCCTTGATGTCAACACTGAATCAGCTGACAAGGAGAAACATTATGCCAAAGACGCCCACAAATGCCATGAGGATTAATCCTTTGGGGTAACTTGACTCCTGTTTGGATTCATCGGAGGAACTGTGTATCGCCATGACGACTGATAACACTGATATCGGAGATTCCACCAATGCACTGCGGAAGACACCATCGCGGGAGCTGGAGTTGGAATACCCGACACCGCAGGAGAATGGCAACAGTGCTCCTCCTGAGTCCAGGGATCGCGTCCAGAGTGACAGCTCTGAGACCACGAAGGTGGAGGAGAGCGGTGGGACCGGTTGCTTCACCTGCATCAAGGAAGGCCGCTTCACCACATTCGATGTGGTCTTCATCCTCGGTGGGATGATCATGTACGTTGCCGACCTGGTGACCGATCTCCTCGTTGGGGTGCAGTATTTCCGCGGCGACTATTTCTTGTGGGGCATCATGACCTTCATCTTCGTGCTCTTGCCATCCCTCGTCCTCCAGTATTTTAGCTTCCGGTGGTTTGTGTCCGACTTAGAGGAAGATTCCAACCACCAGAACAAAGGCTTTGGAAAAAAGTTGCTGTGCTGGTGTGATTGGCTAGCCACACATGTTCTCCAGCTTGGTGCGCTGAAAAGGTAAGAGCAAAAAGGAGAGTTAAACTATTCTTCACTCCAGCCCCATATCATATCATTTTTTTTTTTTGCATTATTTTCCTCTGCCCAGTAGGATAAGGAGGTACATAGTATTTGAGTTTTTGATCCTTCAAAGGTCACTATTAAACATACTTTAGATATCAGTTTGTGACCAAGAATGTGGCTTAAAATAAGTGAAGAGTTTGTTTGCAAAAACCGATAAGTCCATTTTTGAAGATTTTGAAGTACGATCTCTGCCATAAAGTACAAAATAATACCTTTTAAATGATACATTGGTCACTACATATAAAGGTCCATTTTTGAAGTTATGGTCAAAAGAAGCAACAATTTTCTTATTATTCTCTTTATTTTTCTTGACCTTTAATCGCAAATATCTCCATTCGGCAAATATGGACTTATCGGTTTTTGCAAACAAACTCTTCAAGTCCAGTCATAATACTTGATTTACCAGATGGAAATAGATTTACAGATCCTCTGTGCAGAGAGTGTGTAGGGTAATCTTTAGTGGTCATGGTAGTGAGCTTCATCAGATTGTCAATGAGTTCCTTCAAAGGCACATTATATTCTGTAGCTTGTGGCAGATATAGTGATGTACAGTGTACATCCACATGAGAAGCGGAGGTATCCAATTCAACTTTCTGCAGCATTTGAATTTTTTCAGTCTTGTCTACTGTGCCAGATCTTTCTTTCACAATTGACATTACAATTTTTGGCACACAAATGATATTTACTTCAAAGACAGAAATGCACCATCCCAGCATTACAACTACATTGTATTCCAAGTTTTTTTTTTTTGTAGCATTAGGCCTTTGATATTGAAGTGAAAGTGAAGAGTCTTTTAGCTAGACTAGGCACAAGCCAGAGGTTCAGAAAAGATTTATAGGAACTTGCATTGCAGCGGATTACAACTGACTGCAGCTGTGTCTAGTGCGTGGCTGGTCAGAGGATTATAATTGCACTGATTGCCATCAATCACAACTCTGTTTCGTTTGATGCTTAATATTCAAGTTACATGCTCTAGAAAAGCTGTGATTACTTTTGAAAGAGCCCACGTACAATGTACATTGATGGATCTGTAATTACAAACTTACTTGTCATTGCTGAGCACATTTTCAATTTCTTTGATGGTATAAAAAAGACATCAACAGAATATCAGCATTTTTTACATCTATATGTTTATCAGACAGCTTCATGGCTGTGGTCATTACATGATGCAGATTCTTTCTATATCCCCACATCTTTGTCTTTTGCATCTTCACATTTTCTTATACATTTTTTGTGTACCCTCTGTTCTCTTCCTGTTCCCCTCAAGGTACTGGCGCACCCTAAAGTTTGGCCTGCGGAGCCGCAAGGAGAAGAAGTACTACCGGATGATGATCTATGAGTACCGGGACATTACCATGCTGCGCCTCCTCGAGGCCTTCATGGAGTCGGCTCCACAGCTGGTTCTCCAGGTGTACATCATGGTTGAGACAGAGGAACTCTACTGGCTCACAGGTCAGCAGTGATTGAGATCCACACCCCTTTTCACTTTCTACACTCTCTTTCCCACACAAATGACTTACTGTGTACGCCACATATTTAGCGAATATTTAAGTTTGTGTGAAATTGGGACTTCCAGACGATTTTGCGAGTGGTCAAATTTGCGATGGAGGAGTACTGTACTGAATGGAGAATGAAATGTGTGCGTCACATTGATATTGGGATCACAGTCATTTAATATTTTTGTATGTCTTTAATTTGATGTGTCTATAAGAGCACCCAACTCACAAAATTTGCAGATAAAAACCTCGCAAAAGATTTGGCATATGCAGTAGATTTGCCTGAGACATTTCCTTTTCAAGGATGCTGTATTGCAGTATGGCTATCAATGGCTTTAATCGCCACAAATTTTGCGAGGTGAACAGTATTCACAATAATATTGCCTCTTGTTAGGCAAACATGTTGGATATTGTTAGCAAGTTGAGGATATCGTTTTCTTTTCTCTGGAAAAGGATGGTACTTGTTTCTTTGATATTCTGTTACTGCAGTACTGCGTGCAAAATTGTCTGGCAAGTACCAATTTGTGAAAAATAGTCTCCTACATGATACTACGTGTAGTTATACAGTACAGTGCACTCCCGTTATGATGAAGTGAATATTCATGTCCCAAAAGTATTATATGTATATCTTTGTAAATACTTTCTTTGTTTGGGTATAACAAAATTTCCATAAAAGAAACTGCAGGTCCAGAGGATGTTGTTACAATGAGAGTTGCCTGTATTCATGTACTAGGTGTTTCAAAAAACATTTCCCACTTTTGATCATAAATATTTCAAAAACTATTCATTCGATAAAACTGTCATTGATATGAGTAATAGCTGGATAGTGTACAATTTGGTTGGAGGCAATTTGCATGTGAAAGCATAAATCAGTTTCATTAAATCTAAGATTAATTTTGAAGTAAGGTTTCAGATTTTGGTCAAATTTTAACCCTCTGTACAAAAATTGAACCTTGCACAGGAACCAATGATGTGTATGTGAGTGTGTGCTGACAATGGCCCTGAACAATGGACATGCCTGAACCACCTGTTGACTAGGCAGTCAGTCTGGTGCTCCCTGGCACATGAATGCTTAATCAATAATTCATGTGGATTGCCCTGGGCACTGCTAGTCTGAATTCATGCACGGTAAAGTGCTTGCAAACACCACATTTCATTCCAGCTGGCAATCATTTTCAAATTTTGCTTCTGACATATCACTAAATTTGGGATATAAATAAGCATGAATGATCTAAAGTTCCTCATTTTGATACAACTGTCTGCTAATTGAATAGATTGACAAATTTTTCGCTTTTTCGATAAAAAGAGATCATTTTTGGTAAAGAGTTCAGCAGCATTTATCATTGGGGCGATTTGTTTCAGAGTAGATTTATTTAAGGCTCCATATACACAAGTGTATATATACTCTAATTGATTTTCTTTACTTCCTCACCACGTTTACGATGGAACAGAAGGTATTCATCGTGATTTTGTTTTTCAGAAGTAGGGAGAGCACTGACGCGACTCAACGACAGTATCGACTGGCGTTTGACTTTACACAGATACTGCCAGAGGCTGAATAAAGACTAGCTGTGATGGTGGAATTTCTCATGAATGAATAATGAAGCATTCAAACCCTGGTCATTGTTCAGGACCATTGTCAGGGTGTTAACCACACACTCCCATACACTCCCATTGACCCCTGTGCAAAGTGAAATTTTGTACAGAGGGTTGAAAATAGAGCAAAGTCTGGAAACTAACTGTGAAATTAACTATGGATTTCATGAAACTTATTTATGCTTTCATATCTAAACCACCTTCAACCAAATTGTACACTATTCAGCTATCACTCATATCAATGGCAGTGTTATCCGATATATAGTTTTTGAATTATTAAGAATCAAAAGTAGGAAATGTTTTTTGAAACACCTAGTACAATGCCTGAAGAAAAATTTGTTAATACTCCAGTTTTTATTTAAATCTTTGAATCATTTGCATCATTCAACTCATTTGTCTGTACTGAAAATGGGGGAACATGATGCCCAGTTGTATTGATGATTAATAGATTCACTCAGTTTGCTGTGCTTTTTGTTCTACAGCTGCCTCTGCTCTGGTTTCGCTGTCATCGCTGGCATGGGCCTTGGAAGCGTACCACAAAGCTCTGCGAGATTCCCGCACCGACCGGAAGAACATCACCTACGTTGCTGTGGCATTGCGTATGGCTTGGAGGCTCTTTACGATTACATCCCGCGTGATCGCCATGGCCCTCTTTGCCGCCATCTACGAGTGGTGGGTGTTTGTAGTAGCCGGCGCCCACTGGTTGGTCATCACGGTGTGGCTGGTCTGGCAGGAGACGACCTTCTGCGACACTAAATTTGAGGAGGTCCTCTTTGACTGTGTCATGGGCTTCATCCACATCTTCTGTTTCTTCAATGTCAAGGAGGGCGCCACGCGATACCGCGCCCTGCTCTTCTACACCGTCATCTTTGTGGAGAATACCGTCATGTTCGGGCTGTGGTACAGCTACCAGGACTCGCGGGAGCAGATGTACGGCCTGCCGGCGCTCGTGTTCGTCTGGGGTGGCTTCTTCCTGGGCATCTTCCTCATGGCCTTCTACTACCGGTTTTGTCACCCCAACGGGCAGCTGCCGTACTGCATCTCACCCACCTGTGGCGGGGAGAGTCCAGACACTGAACCATCAGACGAAATAGATGGTGCCATCAGCCTGAGAGCTACTCAAACACCTCAAATGAGTGTATCGGAGCTGCCTCCATCCAGAGTCAACCTTTTCTCGTACAAATGCCGCAGAAAAGTTCATCCTCATCTCCTTCTTGGGCCTAAACACAAGATTGTGAGCAGCATAGTCCTCAAACCTCCCCGCTCAACTCAAGTACCTGCCCCCAAGACACAGCCTGAAATCATAGACACATATGCAGTACGCTTGGTAAATGGCGAAGTCACAACGCAAACTGTCTCCGAGAACACATTGTAAAGCCATTACCATTGTGGCGCTCATCGGCCAATTACTGTTTGCTTTTGTCAAACTTACTGCCGCGCACAGCAAGTGCGATGCCTAAATCACTGGTCTGAAATGAGTTCACAGATGTGCCAGTGTTGATGAGCGTTTGAATTTGTGATTCAGATGCCTTCAAGCACGAGAAATAACAGCCAAGAGAATTGAGACATGCTGCGAAAAGATATGACCGTGGATGTGTCTACATGCACCTCTTATACTGTGAGTAAATGACTGTTCCAGACTGCTGTCATAATGTCTAAATGTTATCACGTGTCAAGTTCTGATGTTAATTCTACTACTGCCCACCTGTTTTGTTAGCGTAAATATAACCATAACATTTTAGTATTGTTTATCAACATATGGTATATGTGTCATATTTTTGTGGAATTCCCAAAGAAACTATGGAATTGGTGTCTTGTTTGTGTGTGTGTGAATGAGATTTTTGTGTCAGCCATATATTGCTGACCTTCTACCACAGAAACAGATGCCACTGACACTCTTTGTGTCAAGTATACCTTTAATGCCGTCTTGCTATATTGAAGCTTATATTCTACCTGTGATTCATGAGCAAAGAATTTAATTAGAGTCGGCACAGACATAGCTGAATGTAGTGGGCTATCCAGCGATCTTCTCAGATGGAAATGAAGAAACAAACAAACAAACAGACACAAAGAATAATAGGGGCTTTTGGTCATGTGGAAGACATCCTTGTGTTTACGAGCACTGAAGATAATAAATTATGATTCTCTTGAAGTGTCAATGACGGACAAGTAATTCTTATGGAACACACACAATATGGTCAATATCGCTTTCTTAACAGTAAATTAATGTACAATGTATATGTAATGTATACTATGTAGAAAATTGTGGGTGTTTGTCTGTGTGTGGGCAGTAAAGTGTACATGCTGCCTATCATCTCCTAGCCATCGACAATGACTGCAGGAGACTGCTGATATTATCTAATTCCTCATACATCATATGACTATCATCTTCCGTGGTGCCATATTAATCTGTTTAATATTTTGACAGGTACAAAATAAATCTTAGTCTTAAACACCTACAATACGTTGTTTAAAAAGGGATTTTTGAGGGTGTGCTTTTTTTTGGGGGGGGCACACAATTTGATATCAAATATAATATGTACAAGGTCGTATACATGTATAAAATTAGTTGACTGGTAGTCATTGCTATTTGAAACATACTTCTGTGGTAGTGGCATATTTTGTTATGATTATATATGTTTGATGGAATGTTCTGTTATACTGAGTATGAATAATAAAAAAAGAGAACAGCTCTTATTTAACATTGGGCCTGTTTCATAAAGATTGAACATACAGATGTACAATGTAAGTTGCAGTCAATCGCAAATTGCGTTTCATAAACAACTTTACAATTTATCGCAAGTAACACTCAATCTACTGAAAGTTACGCTTGATTTGTCTTGAAATCAAATGTAAGTGTGGATATTAAAAAGAGGGCTTACACTCAATATTGAACTTACGCTTGATCCAACAAGTTGCGCTTAATAAATCAATTGTAAGATCAATTGCAACTCTTTATAACACTGGCCCTTGATCACATATTGGTTGGTCATGATACATCGTGATTCCCCCCTGAGGAGAAAGGCATTGAGAGTGGGAGAGCATTATTGTATCAGGAAGCAGTACCTACTCCAGGAGGTTAACACTACAAATAAAATGTGGCCTTGTTGTTGATCTGTGAACACTGGCAGTGCAGAAAATTCCATATATTGAAATGAATGTAACTCCCAGAGTTCTTGACTTTAATACCTGTTTGAAGCATGGCATTGATGATGGCTTTTGTCATGGGGAATTTATCAACTGAATGTTCTAACCTTAGGTATTAACAAGTAAGAAATTTTATGCCACTGCGCTTTGTATCTTTTGAGTCATAACCTTCTTCGATAGCATGAGCTGTCCTTTGGGGCAGAACATTCTGCATGTTGCCGACACCGTGAGTCATTATATCAGTGTTGCATTTCTTGATGCATTGATCTGATTTGATCAAATACACATGATTTCTTTGCTGCTTCAGAAAAAAACAAACAACAACTTATTGTAATCTACATTGTATGTTCAGTAAACACATAACCATGAATACCTCAAGATATGCCATCATCATACTTGATGGTGTTGATGTTTGAAGGTGAATGGTTCATACTCTTCATTGAAGTTTTGGTTTGCAGATAAAAAGTGACTACACCCATACACATCATGCAAGATATTATTTCAGCTGAAGCAATGTGCTTGCACAAATGTGAATTATCTATTTGTTTGTTTTGACTATCAGTTTTCTGTTCTGAAATCTACTTTCACGGGTGTAACATTTCATATTTCACCAAGCTGTCCTTGAAATTGAATTCGTCTTGTAGATACTTTCTACACTGTAAATTTAGTTTGTTCTATGTCAAACCGTTCAGCAAAAAATTTTAGGATGGAGTGAATGGTAATGAAACAATATTGTACTGACATTTTATTTTGGAAAAATGTCCTGTAAGCTACAAGTTGTAACACCCTTCGAACTCATTGTATCAATCAAAGCTCTGTTTGTGTCTTGTGGCAGTATTCCTCTGCTTATATTTCAGATTTTGTCAAATGTTTAAAGGCATTTTGACTTTTCATGCCAAAAGAACACAGAAAAAAAAAGAGAGAAAGAAAGGAATGAGAGCAAAATAAACAGAGTGAGATCTACACTGTACAACTATGCTTTGTTTTTCAATTCTCCTGCTTATTATGATTCTGTAAACAGTGATTAGTCATAGTTAAGCAAACAACTTGACAGCACTGTCCAAAGAGCTCAACCTATCAGATGTCAAGGCAGGTACAATGTACATGGACTGCATGATATGGTACCCATAAATTGCAGCTGTAGATAGAGAATAGGTGAACACACATATTACTGGAAAGGTTTACAGTGTACTAAGATGTCAATTCTACTTCTCGGATTAATCAGTCAGCAGTTATTTTAGTCTGTGGCATACAATGTAGTTTGTCTGCCGTGTTTTAAAGTCTATCTCGCTATTGTGTTTGTGTCCATGAGGGTCAGTTTACATTATCATGAGAAGTGTGCAGTCTCTCACAGTCTGAGTAAGTAATTGATTCACATAGAAGTGCCCTGGGACACGAAGAAACTTCATTTCTTTGTTCAACGTCAGGAGGAAGAAAGTGGCATTTAGATGTGGTAGAAGAGTGTTGCAGTGGGAACTTCTTGTTTCCGAAACGTGATTGCTCCAACTAGCTAGCAGACCTCTTGAGATCAATTATTGATGGCCTGAAGATACAACACAACTCTTTGGGCATACAACACAAAAAATGGACAGAAGTCATTGTCTACGTCTAGTCTCAGGCAAGTCATGTTCGAGAACATGAAATGCATTCAATTCAAGGAAAACTGCAGTTGTCAACCCTGAACCAGCTGATAGCAGGGAGAAACATCATGCCAAAGTCAGTCCCTAGTTTCTAATTGGATCAATCGTAGAGGGTTTACTGACTTCTGTTTACCGGTATATGAGCCTGGCATTACCATAACGATGGATACCACTGATATTGGGGATACTGCCAATGCACTGCGCAAGACGCCATTTTGGGAGTTGGAGTTGGAGTTGGAGTGTCCGCCACAGCAGGAGAACGGCAACAGCTGCTGTGAGACCACAAAGGGGAAGGAGGGCGATGGGTCCAGGTGCCTCGTCTGCATCAAGGAAGACCACTTCACCATATTCAACATCACCTTCATGCTCAGCGGGATGATCCTTTATGTTGCAGACATAGTGACCGATCTCCTCGTCGGGGTGCAGTATTTCCGCAGCGACCATTACTTGTGGAGCATCATGACCTTCATCTTCGTACTCATCCCATCCCTCGTCCTCCAGTATTTTAGCTTCAGGTGGTTCGTCTCCGACTTGGAGAAAGACTCCGACCACAAGAAGAAAGGTTGGGCAGGGAAGCTGGTGTGCTGGTGTGATTGGCTAGCTACGCATGTTCTCCAGCTTGGTGCGCTGAAAAGGTAAGAGCAAAAGGGGAGTAAAGCTATTCTCTCCATCCCAACATCACATACATGTATGCTTGTTGTTGTAGTTTTGTTTTGTCTTGTTTTTTGCTTCTGTCCCGGAGGATGCAGGAGGCTTTAAATGTTTTTGGCTTTTGTGGTCATTCAAAGGTTACTAAAAGTTACCTTGGATGTCATTTTGTTACCATGAACGTAGCCTGAAATAAGTCCAGTGGTAATGATATTTGTTTTAATGGATGAAGTTCAATTGGAAACTACTCTGTGTGCAGAGAACTTGCAGTATAATCTTGTAGGTTTGGTGCGAGATGAATGAGCGTCATCATAATGTATGAGTTTCATTGAAGAAGCCTTTAGCACATACCGGTATTGACCGATTCTGTGATGCGCTATGTGTATTTTTGGCATGGGCGCAGCCATAGTGGGTGTCTCAGCCGACCCCCCCTTCCCACTCCCCACCCCTTTCCCTACACTAGCACGCGCGCAGAATGAAAAACTGCTTTAGCCAATGGGCGTCTCGTACTGAGTGCGCGAATGCTTGCTTAGTGCGCGAACCTCTGTTACAAGTGCGCGATAAACATGTTGCCCGGGGTGGGGGAGAGCAGGGGGGGTCGGCTGAGACACCCACTAAGGCTGCGCTCAGTGCCATGAAATGTCTGCTGCCCTCAACGAACCCGAATCGGTCAATAGTAATTGCAGTAGAAGCAGCTTCAACTCCCTGAAGCAGTTAAATTGCTCTAGTCTTGTCTCCAGGCACTTAGATGTGTATCAAACCATTTGAAAAGCATTCCTCCTCAGATGAAGCTTGTGTTTATTGGCACACCATTGCATGATATGAGAGAGAGAGGGAGATGCACTGAACCAGCATTTAGACAGTGCAAAGTGATTTGTAGCATCATGGTTTTCTTACAGTTATGTAAAAAACCTAAAGTCTTGGAGCTAGACTAGGCACAAGCGAAAGGTTTGAACAGAGAAAGTATTTATTGTTTGAACCCAGATTACAGTGACTACAACTGTGCTTAGTGTATGGCTAGTCGTAGAATTATGATTGCTTTTAATCCCATCAGTCACAACTTTATTTCATATGATGCTCAAGCCTGTGGTTACCTTTTAAAGTGTCTTTGTATTTTATGAAATGGATGGCCCTGTTATTACAAGTGACTTGTTATTGCTGCATGCACAGTTTTTCTTTATGATGCATACCAACTGTGACATTGTGTACATGTATTTAATACTCATCTATATCAATAGAGTATTATGCATTTCAAAGGATACTATCTAAAAACTAGCTTACATTAAGGTTGTGGATTTTTTTTTTATTGCAATATTGCTGATTCTTTTTAATTCACACATCAGTCACTTTACTGCATGTTTATAGCACATCTCTGATACATCTATGATGCATAGTTTGCATCTTCCCATTTGTTTATTTGTTTTTTTCTTTGTTTTTTGTTTCTTGGTGACCCTGTCCTGTTCCCGTACCCCTTAAGGTACTTCCCATTTGTTTGTTTGTTTGTTTGTTTGTTTTTTGTTTCTTGGTGACACTGTCCTGTTCCCGTACCCCTTAGGTACTGGCGCACCCTGAAGTTTGGCCTGCAGAGCCGCAAGGAGAAGAAGTACTACCGGCTGGTGATCTGCGAGTACCTCGACATCACCATGCTGCGCCTCCTGGAAGCCTTCATGGAGTCGGCTCCTCAGCTTGTTCTCCAGGTGTACATCATGGTGGAGACAGAAGAACTGTACTGGCTCACAGGTCAGCCACACCCCCTTTCAAGGGGCATTCCAGACGATTTTCATAATTTCACATCGTATAGTGCATAAATCGACAGCTCCATGTACAGATTTGTGGAATTTGTTGTGGTCCTTGAGCAGAAAATCAACACTCTGAATATGTTAAACAAATTACACCGAACAGAGCTGATGACATAGGAACCTGATATATTCCTGAAGTGTATTAGAGTATTAAATTCCATCACAATACCCCTTGCTTATAACTGTTTCACTGTAGAATATCTGCATGCTTTCTTCTTTTGTTCTTCTTTCTTGAGCTCCAACCCGTGCATACCTTTGGTGAGGCTGCCATCTCATATCATCCTTGTTCATTGCAATATGTTATACATTTTGAAAACATTCTTATTCCTCATCCCAATCACTATAAATTCTGAAACTCTCTACTCAGTATGAATAGTATATAGTTCAAATGTAAAAGTCTGAAAAGAATGCCCCCAAAAGCGTTTTTTTTAATACAGTGTACCCTCATAATTCATTTAAATCTTTGCAGCATTTAACGACTCATTTGTCTGTACTGACAATGCGAGTTATATTGATGAATACCAGTTTCATTCAGTTTACTATGCTTTTTGTTCTGCAGCTGCCTGTGCTCTGGTTTCGCTGTCGTCATTGGCATGGGCGTTGGAAGGTTACCACAAGGCTCTGCGAGATTCATGCACTGATGGGAACAGCATCACATATCTTGCACTGGCGTTGCGTATGGCTTGGAGGCTGTTCACGATTACATCCCGGGTCATTGCCATGGCCCTCTTTGCTGCCATCTACGAGTGGTGGATATTTGTGGTGGGCGGTGTCCACTGGTTGGTCATCACGGTATGGCTGGTCTGGCAGGAGACGACCTTCTGCGACACCAAATTTGAGGAGGTCCTCTTTGACTGTGTCATGGGCTTCATCCACATCTTCTGTTTCTTCAACGTCAAGGAGGGCGCCACGCGATACCGTGCCCTGCTCTTTTACACCGTCATCTTCGTGGAGAATACTGTCATGTTCGGGCTGTGGTACAGTTACCAGGAATCGCAGGAACAGATATACGGCCTGCCGGCGCTCGTGTTCGTCTGGGGCGGCTTCTTCCTGGGCATCTTCCTCATGGTCTTCTACTACCGGTTCTGTCACCCCAAAGGGCAGCTGCCGTATTGCATCTCACCCACCTGTGGTGGGGAGAGTCCAGACACTGTAACATCAGACAAAGGGGATGATACCCATGCTTTCAGAACTGGTGCGAATGATCAAAAGCATCAGACAATTGTAATGGAGCAACCTCCTTACCTGAAGACTGAATTGTTGGAATTACAACCAGTAAACGTAGATCACAACAAGACAAACCATCAGTTGAGAGGAGAGGATGAAGAGGATGAAGGGGATGAAGGGGATGGTATTATCAGCCCGAGAGCTCATATAGATGATCTAACACATGAAGTGAGGATATTGAATCAACTTCCACGCCGAGTCAACCTTTTCTCTTACAAGTACCGAAGATACATTTATCCTCATCTCCTTCTCAGGCCTCAACACCGGATTGCGAGCAGGATAGTCCACGAACCTCCCCGCTCATTTCAAGAACCTGCCCCCAAAGCAGAGCCTGAAATCATGGACACAGGTGCAGTACACGTGGCAAATGACCCAGTCACAATGCAGCCTGTTTCATCAGTGTAAAGCCATGTCTGTCGGGATGCTGGTTTAATCGTCATTTACTGTTTTGTTCCTGTCAAGCTTGCTACTGTGCATAACAAGTGCGATGCTGTAATCACATGTCTGAAATAAGTTCACAGATGTGCCAGTGTTGATGGATGTTTGAATTTCTGATTCAGATGCCTTCAAGCGCCAAAAATACCAGCCAAGAGATAAATTGTATCCTTTCAGACATGCTGCGGAAAGATACCTACTCCCTGGGTGTGTCTATACATTTGTAGATATATGCACGGCTCATACTGTGTGAGTACATGACTGTTCTAGAAACATACTCATGTTAGTGTCTTGCATCATGTTCTGATGTTGATTCTGCTACTGCCCACCAGATTTTCATTGTTAATATCACCATCAAATCATATGTAGTATACATCATATTTTTGTGGAGTTTCCAAAAAAAGTATAGGGTCTTTGTCTTGTGTGTGAGTAAAAGATATACTGGCATTAATTTGTGTCTACCATGTTTTGCTTACCTTCTTGAACACATTAATAGATTTATGAGTGGACATTTGAACAGTTCATTTCAGACAGTGTAGTCTGAAACTTTATGCCAATTATAATCTTGGCATGTTGGTGATCTGTGAACACTGCCAGTGCGGACAATTCATATTAATGTGTATTACTCTCAGAGTTCTTTGACTTGCGTTCATGTTTGATGCATGGCAGTGATAATGGCTCTTGTTGTGGAGAATATATCAACTGAATGTTCAAACCTTAGGGTTTAAAATCCTGTTTATTGAATGCATCAATGTCTGGTGTATGTCATTAAGAGGATGTAACTGGTTAGAAATCCTGTTACTTTGTAACTGGACTCCTAACCTTCATCAATAGCATGAGGCTCTTTGGGTGTAACATTCTGTATTTCGCCTGCACCTCAAATCGACATCTCAGTCATGTTGGCTATCTTTATTCATCTGATTTTATATACAAATGATATCTTTGTTGCTTAGAAAAAACAAACAAAAAGAAACTCATTGTAATCTATGTTTAGTAAACCATGAATACCTCAAGTCCTGTCATCATATTCCATTGTATGAGGCTGTACAGTGGAAGTTGAAGTCCTGCAAACTAATTGTCTGAACATGTAAGTCATTATTTCAGCTGAAGCAATGTGATTGCACATATTTGATTAGATTTTTTTGTTTGTTGTGACTCTCACTTTCTTTTCTCTGAATTCCCACTGTCACAGTAGTAACATTTTGTATAACACCAAGCTGTGGAGCTAGAATTTGTCTCCAAGATACCATACTTGTCCAAAAACTGTCAAAACTCAGTGGCTCAAATTCACGAGGTTGGTTTAAATTTATTTTAAACCATGGTTTATGTAAATTCCTTCTGTGTAATTAAGATTTACTTGACAAATTGCGTACGCCAACAGACGTCCAGTAATGAACTAAAACTGAACTATAAAGGTACGCCTATTTAATGCTTACTTTAAACCATGGTCTTCATGAATTCGGACCAATAAGGTAAAGATGCGAAAAGACTTCTTGCATACGCTGTAATTTACATGTAGCTCATTCCACTTTAAAGTCTTTCATCAAAGATTGTGAGAATGGTATAAAAATGGAACAATTTTGTGCTGCCATCCTTTCTTTTTGGAAATAAAAACCATGTACTGAGTCCAGTTGCTTCTTTAAGTTGACATTTAAACTCATTGTATTATCTGCCTTGCTCCTATGCTTTTTTTGCATTTCATGATATGTGTGAAGAGGACATTCTGACTTCTTGCACCATGTAGAACAACAAACACACTGTAGAAAGAGAGAGAAGAGAGCAAAATAAATTGAGTGGGGTCTACAATGTACAGTACTTTGTTTTTCAATCCTCCAGCATCATGTGATTCTGTGTATCACAGTAATCAGTTCAGCTTGAGTGCTTGTGTTAATGATTACCAGAAACTGACATTCTCAGGGCTGTGAGTCATGAGGCTATTTTCATCCATCTATAAAGTTCCAATGATATGTAGTTATCAGCTTCAAGATATCAGAAGGAGAAGCAAACACCTCGACAGGAATGTTCCGAGAACACAACCTCTGTCATGGCAGTTCATTCTCCTCAAATGGATTTGCAACTACTGTGTAGTGTTTGATTTTTGTTTTCAATTCATATTAACTTGTGGGATTTAAGCCTAACTGGATCCACAATACTGCTATGTATATCCAGATCAGATCCTGTGGTGTTGTATTATCCGCTTTTAGGTTTTGTCCTTGATTTTTTGTTTTTTATTTTTTTGCAGTGCACTCCCGTTTTAACGAACACAGTTATAACGAAATTTAGGTTACAACGAAATCAAAATCCAGGTCGCGAAATTATCAGCCCTATGTTTTTTTATTGTTTATTTGTTCAGCCATAACGAAATTTCGATATAACGAAAGAAAACTGCCGGTCCCAAGGACTTCGTTGTAATGGGAGTCCACTGTATTTCTATGTAGAAAGCCTCCTGGGTATGTTTTAAGGTATAACACTAGAATGACCAAACTGTCTTTAAACTCATAATGATGGAGAATCTTGGAAGTATTATAATTCCTGGTTCCAGACAGTGATCTGCATTATCACCAAAAATATGAATATTTCTTTCTTGAACCACATCTGACAGCCCCTAAAAGTATGTCCAAATCAACCAAAAACCAAAGTTGCAATCAACAGGCAATGAAAAAAAAAACAGCAAACTGAATTATACACCAACATCAGAATAAAAACTCATGATGACATTCTTGGTAGAGGTGAGCATATCACGGTAGAGTTGTAGTTAAGAGTGGTGCCATCAAATTCGCAGCTGAATAAATCAATCTCAGTGTGCCACTTGATTAGAGACTATCAGCAAATGATAACCTTGTTTTGGCTCACATGAGGCATTTATGAGGAACTGAAATAAACCGTGGATGCAAACTGTACACCATATGACAAGCTTCTCATGTAACAGAAGTGATAAAAGAAAAAAACAAAGACACCATCCACCCTTTGGCCACTCTAGTGTCATAAACATGTAAAACGAAAGAGGAAGGACATACAGCTCGTAATAGGATTCTTTTTCTTTCAACCCATTGAAGACTAGTTCCCCCACACCCACCCCCATACTTGGGCATTTATTAATACAAAATATGTCTTACAGCAAAATCAACTTGTCCTCAATAAAGGTGGCTGCTGGTATGTGCCATGCACCCATCACTCCAATGTATGCTCTGCTTTTTACACATGCAAATACACATGGACTTGTCCTTATTATGGACCTCACATGTTGAGTGTATACTTGTGAGATGGCTCTAATCACACTTGTCATTTCTTTGCAGAACTCGGAGTGTGTTTGCACAGTTGATCCTTGATCAAATATTTTTCATTGCCATGGCCACAGATATGAAAGGGAACAGAAAAAACAAACTAGAATATGCAGATCAAATATTTCCTTCCTGTGACCAAACTTTTTTTTTGTGGGGGGGGGGGATTTCAACTTCATTTTGTATATTATTTTAGATCACATATTCTCACTCTTTCATTTATTTGTCATTTTTCTCTCGAAGTGATTATCATGATGCACATGATGAATTACAGCAAAATAGTAGCAATGTAAGGACAAATCATTAACATTTGTACTGTTTTGATGATCAACACTGAAATGATTTGGAATTATTAGTTATGACATTTGTCATTGTTTATCATGATGATTACTATAGAGTGTAAAAGCAGAAATGTTTGCATGCATTTTAATTTGGAAATGCAAATTTCGCGAGAGGCAAAATTTGCCAAAACACAGTATGAAAGTTCTGTCTACACTGTATACAATGAATGCCAGTGGCAATATTTTATTATGTCTCCAGCTTGATATCATGTACTTCATTTAATTTTGTTATATTTGATGTATTTTTTCATTGAGAAATATGAAAATAAATTTAAATTGAAATTGAATTGAATTGAATTCATGAAAATTTTGTGACGGGCAAAGGCCGTCTGCTCCAGTTCTTGAAAATTTCATACCAGGAAAATTTCTTGCTTTAAATACAAGATTGCAATGATCATCAGGAAATGGTGGAGCTAAACAAAGAACTGCAATTTATATTCATCCATTTATTTTTTGGTCTGAAGTCCCATGAACTCATTTTGATTTCTTTTTCATGTTGCTGTGTATCAACACACAGCATTTCATATTATATTCAAAGTATAAGAGAATTCTAATGTTTCTATTTATCTGTGTGTTTGATGTGCCTATGATTATATATACCATATTTTCATCTTCCACTGTTTTTCCAGATCCTTTGAGAAACAACATTTGTATCTTTGAAAAAGAAAAATTAAAAGCTTTAGTTTTCTTCTTAAAACCATCTAGATATGATATGTGTTAAATTATAATACTGAATCTTCCATTATGCTGTCAAAGGCCTGCCTGTATACACACAGAACTACATGTATCTTGCATGCACTGTGAAACCTGTTGTATAAAGGCCATCCTATATAGGGAAAGCAGTCTTTGTATCACAGGAAGATATTTTTTGTAAGCTGACAGTTGTACACAAGGATGTCACAAAAACATAGAAAATGCTCTCTTTGGAAACAAATCAGACAGGCAGATGCCATTAGAAAATAGTTTAAGGATGATATTTTGTATCTATAGTGCACATTCAGTGTGTAACACGCTTACAAGTAAATCTGTCTGCATGTAATCTTGTCCATATATTCTTGTGAACAGTATTAGAATGTATTTATCGTAGTCTACTTAACTTTTGTGTTTCTCCATTACAATGGCTTCTATTAGAGCAGTTGCCTTTTTCTTCTGTATTAATAGAAACAGCTCTACAAATGCAAGGCTGTATGAAAATTGCTATGTGTTGCATATTGTGTAGTGCTGTGATATATACTAGGTGTAGTATATTTTTTTATTGTATTCAGATTGATCAATGTTTAGGTTCTGCTCGGGACCTAATAACAGTCAAGTTGTCCCAGGTACTGTTAGTACGTTTTATAATCAGAAGGAAATATGCAAATTACGTACAGTCCATTGTTAATTGGAAATATGACTCTTAGGAATTTACATTGTATTTTCAATATTCCAATTTTTGAAAGCACATACAATGCTTTTGGTCCACCAGCATCGAACCTTAATGACAATCCTCCTGAGGCAAACTGGTTTGGTTGTCATGGAAATCATCAATTTGAATGCTGATTTGAATGCATTGTGAAAATGGTGGATGGCAAAAGGGTTTGGCCTCCAAGGGGGTAGAATGCCAACTCCAATGCGATCCCAGCAGCTAGAATGGTGGGGGGAGGAGGGGAGGAGGGGGAGGAATGGGTATTTGGGACTCTTGACATTTTGAAGGCACAAATTACAAATTACATATTGAAAATAACTGAGCAGATGACCAAAGAAAGAAGATTTATTTCCAGCTCAACTGTACCAGACTTCAGTGACTTTTGTAGTATGTGCGCAAGAGCATTAAAGGGATTTCAAATGGAATGACAAATTTTGATCCTATTTGGCTTTTGACCATAATCCAGTGAGCATTTGATGGCGCCATGCATTGCCAAGTTACTCTATTGATATATCTTTGAGTATGCACGAGTGCTACATCTGTGCTTGCCGAGCAAGATACTGCACCATGTGTATGATCTGAAGAAGATCTTTATTTCCTTTTTCTGTTTTTTAAACCCTCTAGAGACAGTATGGTAGTGATATGTGCTATATACAGTAAGCCCTGTATTGTCATTATTATTATAATGTAAAAATGAGACATGGTAAGATTTTTGTAGCCAAGTGAAAGAGAATTTGATGGTTTTCATTTAAACCAGTTGAAACTGTTTTTGGTGAAAAACAGTGTTATTACGTATCCTTCATATCATCACAACCCTGACCTCGATTCAGCAAAGTGAAGGTCAATTTATATACACTGTAGCATCGCTTTTTGGATAAATGAGATTTCGATAATTTGGGAGCTGCTGGAGTTATTGGTCAAACTTCTACAGCAATATCTAGACAGTACACAAGGTGTCCATTAAAGATAGGTGGATTTCACAGATTTATGTTTTGCTGCATTTAACAAAAAAAAAGAGTTTGTTTTCCTCTTGTACATGTGGATGAAATGAAATCAGAATTATCTGAAAATGTTGAATCTTTTTATTATAAGATGATTTTGTCATAAATCAACTCAGTGAAGGTGCAATTACAGCTGAGACTATAGAAATGTACCAAGATGAGACTGTGACATTAAGTTCTGATGAATTCAAGTAGTATAGTGAAATCTTGTCCTTGATAAGCCATCAGCTGTTTTTACTACACAGATGTGTGTCTGGATGTGTAATTAGCATCCACTACTCTAAATGTAGAGGTATGCTTTTGGCAGCAAGAAAGCTACAAGCAGTTAAGGTTTATTTGTGTCCTCAAATTTATTGATGTACCTCCGTGAGGCCCAAGTACAAGTAATGTTCGATTCTATTGTTTTGTCTTCATTATATTTTGATACTTGTTATCACATTGGTCTGTATGCTTATTATATGTTTTTTATGTTAAGGAGGTTTTGACATTAATTTTTTTAGCAAGGTTTCCTTTTTTTTTATCAGCAACTTCTTAAAAACAAGCAAACTGATTTCATCTGACCTTTCTTGCACCAACTAAAGAATCATCAATCAAATTATATTGATATCTCACTTTTTTGAATTTTCATTGTTCAAACTTTGTTATACTGTCGTAAATTGTGGTTTGAATGAAACACACAGTGTGGGATTGAGAGGCAGAAGATGTGTATAGACACATTGTGTTGCACCATTATTGCCCAAAATGGTCCTGTGCAATGGATAAGCAGAAAAGAATTATAAAAAAAAAAAATTTCTAGGAATCTTCACTTGATGCATAAGGTGTTTTCCAGCAGACAAGTGGAAACTATATTTTTCTTCACAGAAGAGATACATTGTATATACAGTCCATAGTAGAAAGCCTGCTCTATTTACCTCATTATTTGTCATTTTTGTTTGACAATGGAGAATTCCTCTTTACCTGTCTCTCACTTATTAGCAAAAAAAAGAAAGAAAGAAAGAAAAAAGAGTCAGTCACTGCCTGTCAAATGTCATGTGACAACGTCATGTGATTGAATGTAAGAGCATCTAATTCTATTTTATACCATTACCAGTAGTTTTGTTCTAATTTTGTTAGCCTGTGGTTTCAAATGTTAGCTGTTTGCACGTCAGAAAAGGACCAATGGTCATACATTGTACTAGTTTACAATTTAATGTTGTGCATGATATTCTCAGGTAGTAATGGTAGTCACACTGGAGATGATGTCATTGTAGATACATATTATATTTCTGTTTAATCAGAACTTCAGTGGTTGATTGCATGTAACTGGCTGCATAATTGATATACTCAAATATGTTACATATGTTGTTGTTTTTTTTGTGTGTGTGATAAGGAATATTCTAGAAACCCCACACAGCATACTTGAGGCTTAAATGACATAGCAGAAACTAAAACATGCACATGAGATAGTGGGGATTAAGATGTCTTAGGTTGGAACTGACGAATACCTAATTGTGAGGCTCTCCCGGAACATTGAGCATATCGGCCTACGTATGTACCGTATTTCAGTACAGCAGGATATGGGCTATACCCATTGTACAAGTAACACTGTAGGCCCTTTTGCAAGCAATCAAGCCATCATGCTGTTAGAGATGTTCAGTGTTTTGCTTCATTCAGTTTTTTTTTTCCTCCACGAAGCTTCAAGTTTTTTTTTTTACTGCTATGTCATGCAAGTTGCAGATGACGATTTGAGTTGACATGGATTATCTGGATTATATCCTATCATTGTCAGTCACATGGGAAATTATATGACACTAACTAAATGTATAGTTTTGACAGTGAATTTGCATGATATATCTTATATTTTGCAATAAACGTGAGTCAGCCTGTACATGTCTGACAAGTATATGAATCAACATTTGTGTTTCCATTCTTTATTCTGTGTGCAAATCACTGTATGGTGCACATCATCTGGACTGGAGTTTCCATCAATTAATCACAATATAAAGATCTCCAAATCCCCTCCCAAAAAAATAAGCAAAAACAAAGTGAAACAAAATAAACAACAAAAAATGACACCCCCCCCAAAAAAAAAAAACACACACACACACACAAAAAAACACACAAAGCAACTGAAACAACCAAAGGTCGTTGGTTTGTGATACATTGGATGGCACAATTTAAAAAAAAAGCAATCATCAGTCCAATTAGTCTGGTTTCCAGACCCTTTGTCAACTGGACTCCGCGGCGACAAAGTCGCCACCTTAAACTATACTAGTTTTCGATGTTGAGGGCGTCAATATCCTGAATAGCGAAATACTACGGGCAGAGGGTCTGGAAGCAAGACTATCGTCCAATACTCCTTTCTGGATCTTGCAAATGACTGTACTCTCTCTCTCTCTCACACACACACACACACATCACCATCATCATCATCATCATCATTATCATCATCTCTCATGGAAAGTTGTTTTACTCCGTAATTAATTCTTATGATGGAGTTTGCACTTGATTTTCAGCGTATTTTGAAAGTGGGTTGAAAAATAATTACAATTGTGTGGGGTTTTTATTTAGCACACTTATTGAATCTTAAACTTGTTCCTGGTTCCGAGTTGTTTTGTATTGTTTTGTTTTTATGAAAAGCACTGTGAAATGCATGCCAACATTATCAACTTGAACGAAGAAAATGCAGATATAATTTCACAGAATTTTCATTTCAATTATAGCAGTGACGTATTCTGGATGTAATCCGGCCCTCTTAGAGGCTGGTTATATTTTTTGAAGGGTGACCATATTTCCCTTTTAGTACCAATTCAAAATGTGAGAAAATTCTGAGTTGCAAATTGTAGATAATATGTCACCCATGTTATATTGACATTAAGTTTAGACAGTACACTGCAACACCCTTGCTAACATGAACTTTATATTTGTGCTACATAGCTGTGTCAAATTACAATGTATGTTTTCTGTATTTAGCTGAGGAGGTAACGGTGGAGCGAGGCGCCATACTCTAGCCTTCTACTTCCCGTTGTCCCTCAATCCAAGAGACGCGTCTCATTCAAAGCATGTTACAATCTATACAATGTAAACAACATTCTTTATCTTACGAACGAGTTTTGTTGTAATAACCCCAATTATGTTCATTACTTAGCGGTGACCGTAATCCCTCGACACATTCAGTTAACACCTCTCAAACGATTGAAGGATTTCTCGCCTCCATTCAACTCCATCCTCTTTAATTCTCTGTCACCTTCAGGATGCAATTATGTCGCGACCATCTAAGATAGATAGGGGCACCTGTCTCAACAAATGACCGCTATTAAGAACTTGAAAAAAACCCTTTTCTCTCCATCTGATCTCGTTTGCTTCTTAAGTGAAGATCTGTTTCTCCATATTGCGATGAGAAGAGTTAAATTCAACAACAGGGATAGAAAAAGTCCCGTTAAAATGGGAAGGGGGAAATGACAGATGCATGTGTTTCTGCCATGGTTTCTTTGAGACTGTTTTAAAAGTTTCTCTTGCTTTCAGTAAGTAGTAATCTGAGCAGTGATATTGCTCATTATCATAATATATGAAAATTAGATGAGATAAACATTATATTGTCACCTCTTCAACCTGCAGTTGTCAAGTGAATCGCAAAAAAAAAAAGAGAAATGTGTGCTGAAAATCAATTTGTCTAACTTTAATGAGTAAAGGAATATTTCACATCAAATTACCTATAGAGATGTAATAACATTGCAGTAATGACTGTCTCAAAATTTTATGTATTAGAGGGATACTAATGTTGCTGAATCACTCACCTAAATGGTTTTCAAATTATATCGATATGGTATGGCCTACTAACTTATGAGAAAAGCGTTAGGCCACAATAATTATCATAAGATAATTATTATAAAATTTAACGATCAGTGCGCTCCCGTTATAAGGAATAGGTTATGGCGAATTGCTTGGTACAACGCAGTAAATACTGAGTTCCTATATATAATCCTCTAAAGTAATCTTTAATAGCATCTTTATGATATAGGCCTACTTTACTGTTCTGCTATACACAACAAAATTTCGATACATTGCATAAGGAATGAAAACTACCGGTCCCGGCGATTTCGTTATAACGAATGTCGCCTGTATGTATATATCTACTTGCGATAACCAGAATTTGTTGGTACAAGCACAGTCATGGAATATGCAAATTCCAGAACAGCACCACTTTTGGCGCGACGTGCATTTACCCTCTGTGAGCTCTGAGTGCCGATTATTATACTCGTAGTAAATCCCATAGCGTTGAAAATACCGTCCAACATCCCTGGCACTGAAAGGGCTAACGAAACTTTCACCATTCGGATTGTCTGACTTTACTCGTTTTATATATTATATCCACACATCAGATTTACTCCCACATGGGAGCAAAGTTTCGCCTTCCAAGCGTTTGCAGCTAGACACAATAGGGAGCTTTAGATTTTGACGCGCGGACGTTTGAGATGACGAGTGCGCTGGACGTTCTCCTCTCCCTGCGTCGTGTGGAAAAGTAGCTTTAGATTACGCTAGGACGCAACGTATAAAAAATAAAATCGCGCCCCATAATAAGATCAGTGCATGAAGACGCTCTCTACGTCGCAAACTGTGCGGACGTGAAAATAGCCCAGTACGCGTAGTAAACAACTCAGGCGACGGAAGCTAAAAATAGATTGACTTTACGCGCGCTACTGCGCAAGCTCAGATCAAGTTTTTTTCCTTTGAACGTCCGCGCGTCTAAAATCTAAAGGGCTTTTTACACTTGTAAAATTTTGCTTAGCCCCGGACCAACGGTGGGGCTAAGGGGGGGGGGGGGGGGGGGGCCTTAGCCCCACCGTTGGTACGGGACTATCCTTAGCCCACTTTCTATTTACACTCGTTTTTGCCAAAGTGGGCTAGCCCCACCGATAGTACGGTACTATCTGGCCCTGCAAAATAGCAGGGGCTAGCACCGCAATTGCGGTGCTAGCACCGCAATTGCGGTGCCAAGCAAGTGAGTGTAAACAGAACGAAAAAATAATCCTGGGCTAAGCGACGGAGACGAAGTCCGACCCTCACTGACCAATCAGAAACGAGGTAATCAAGTGCTGCCGGTGCGTGCGTGTACGTGTACAGTACACTGCGTAATTATGAATATTCATGTGGTTTGGAAAGTCCGGGGCTAAGAAATACGAGTGTAAAAAGGTCAGTTTTCTCCTTAGCCCCGGACAAGAGATAGTACGGGACTAATTGGCGAGTGTAAAAAGCTGAAAAAATTGGTACGGGACTAACGATAGTCCTGGGTCAGAGAAAGTCCGGGGTTAAGAAACACAAGTGTAAAAAGCCCTTAAAGCTCCCTAGTGTCATGTTTGATAAGAGAGCACAGTGAGATCAAGGAAATTGAAGAGATGTGTATGGGATCACTTTCTTCTGTCTTATTTTCTTTGAACCAATATCAAGCTGCCATTCAAACATAATATATGAAGTTTGGGCCAAACTGGATTGCACATATCTGAAGTTTGGGCCAAACTGGATTGCTGGATCCACCTCATTAATAGGAAGACAATCGATCCATGTCTTCTTGCATAATGCCCAGCAGCTGGCTGTTAAAAGTAATGAAGGTATAGTCACTATTACAAGTATATCCTTATGATTGCAATTACTTTTCACCATCTATACTTATATAAAGGATGAGCAGTACATGATGATTGTAAAGACAGGGGAATCCTCTGATAGAATTGCGTAACGATTAATGAAATAAAAATCTGAATTACTCAACTGGACATGTTCGGTACGTGAAATTTCATTACATTTAACGAGCAAAATATGCCTGACATTTATACTGAATGAAAAATTAATCTTCGGATTGCTCAGGAAGGTGGAGGCATCAAATCCCGATTATCAAAAGCGCAAATGCACCTGTCGAATTCTTCTGTGCATCCTTTGAAAACTGAAGCTGTTTTCATGAATAGTCAGTTGGAACTCCAGCTCTTGAGCATCCTTGGTGAAATTAGCAGGGAAATGTTAAGCACATTCAGATCCTTCCGGCTTTGCATAAGTTCATCATAAAAGTTCGAATCCATTAGCTTTATAACAAACAGTGACAAAAGGAAAATCAGGCTAGATGACATACCATAGTTGTTTAAGGAAGCGAAAAAGAGGGACATTACCTCACGGGTTTGCAGCAATGGTAAAGCAAGGACGAAGATTTGGGCTGTTCGATACAATGCCTTCTCACTTCTAATATCCATGAGTGTTTGTCGACCATCAAACATACGAATAGCAAGAAGATCAGGATGTTGTATACATTAATGAGAGGAGGACGGGAGGTAAGGAATGTGTAGTAGATTAAGAAAATAGGTTTTAGTCATTGCATCAAGGACTTAGATGTGTCAGTGGGTCCTTTCGTCAAGTCAGGATGCAGCTGATGGTCATTATGTAAATGCAACGTACTGTAGGCCTTTCTTTTCCATTGGATTCAAATGTGTTTTGCGATTTCTCGCTTCGCTTTATTGAGAAAAATATCGTAGGTGGCGCAACACATGTCGGCGAAGACTGAGCCCTTCGTAGGCGCAGATATGGCCACCTGTGCTTTGTGCAGAGAGCAGTGTTGCTCGCTCGAGTAAAAAGATTGTTAATGGCGAAGAGGACGATGGTGATTATTTTGAAAATATCAGTGATAATGATAATGGTAATGATAGAAATAACGATTTTCACTATGCTGTATTATTAATATTATTATTATTATTATTATTATTATTATTATTATTGCCATTATCATTATTATCGCCATCATTATTATAATGATCATCATTATTACATAATATGTATGATATCAAAATTAGTATTATTGTATAGCAGATTGTATAGCATAATAGTAATATTATCAGTATAGTAATAGTAGTAGTAGTTGTAGTAGTAGTAGTAGTAGTAGTAGTAATAGTAGTAGTAGAAGTAGTAGTAGTAGTAGTTGTAGTAGTAGTAGTAGTAGTAGAAGTAGTAGTAGGCCTATATACTTGTTTTACCATAGTAATTTGAAGATTGTGGTCTTCGTTTTTATCAAGGGTAGCCTCTTCACTGTTGCCACTGTATAATCAGAGGGACAGTGCTTCTATTATCACTCCAGTACTGGCACTTAGAGCCTATACCCATTATTTTCCAACCCGAGAGGCCCCATATATTATATACTAATTATGTGGTCCGATTCGCGCATTAAAACCAAGTGGACAAATTACTGATAATATCAGTCAAATTTGAATGAAAGTTTAGCTACAGCAGTCCCAAATCTTTATTGATATTGATCGAGTCGTGTTATTTCACAATGATATGATTAATCAGCAATTCAGCGCATCCTTTGTCATGGAAACCATGACAACCACGGAGGTTGCAGCTTGTCCTATTAGTAGCTGATGCTTTTGTAGGCAAAGCGTACTTTAAAGGGCCGATATAGTTTTGGTTGAGGTGGAGCTTCAGGCTTCCAAATTTTCTGTGTGAGATAATGACAAACTGCTTATAAAATGTGAAAAATCACACAATTCCAAGAGGAATTCAAAGTTTATTTGATGGAGATTGGTTTTGAAATGGATGAGATATCAACGTGAAATCATGTCTTGAATCCATGTTTTGTCACTTGCAGTTTTATCTGTAAACTTTTGCTTTTAAATGTTATGTACTGTATTTTCTATGTCTTTACCCATCTGCAGGGCCCTCATTGAAAGCAGTTCTTTAAATGACAGGCTACCCCGATTAAATAAAACTGGATATAAATAAATAGATAAATGAATATCCAAAACAAAGCAATCCTGATAAAAGGTGGGACCCCCCTTTTATTAGGATCCCTATGTCTTACATTGTTTTTGGATAGCTCTTAGATTTTTAGCAAATAAACCTTGAATTCCTTTAAGAATTGTATGGTCTTTGATATTTCATGAGCAGATGAGTGGTTGTATAATTATCTTTCAAAAAGTTAAAAGCTGAATCCCCGTCTCAACCAATCTTCCCTTTAAGAGCAGCAGATGTAATGGATAGCTTATTACTACGCATCGAGGTCGTTCGTTAACGAGGTAATACAAATTTAGCGGAAAATGCGCTGGAGAATCTTCGCTAATGTAAGTTGAGTGGAGTCCGCAATTTGATGCCCCCCCCCCCCCCCAAAAAAAAAAAAAAAAAAAAAAAAAGCGATAAAGAGAAGGTGGGGAGGGCGAAAAAAAATTGCACTATGAAAAATCGATTATAGCAACTATGTATAATCAAACTATTTTTCTTAGCAACATGCCTCCGTATAATAACCTGCGAATATTCTATACGTATTTACATAGATATTATAGAGTGGTTTTAATTCTGTGAGAGATGTGAATGTAACGAACTTTGTGGAATACGTTTCGATCATGGAGGAAATTACTGAGTGGGAGAAGATATTATGCTTCTGTTGTTGTTTTAAACAAAGGAAGAGAGAGAAAATGATAAGGCCCTATAAAACAAATAATTTGCCCCATGCTTCTGTCGTGGTATATAATACGACATGACAGGAAAAGGAGGGAGATCCCTACTTAAAAGTATATCTGTATATTTCTATACTTGCATTAGGTTTATGATATATTATATATACATGTATATACTATGTGTGTGTGTGCGTGTGTTTATGTACGAATTATGTGTGAATATATATCTATATAATGTACATGCATACAACCTATGAAAATAAAAAAAATTAAACTTTAAATGTACGACGTGAATTACGAGAGATAATAATAATGATGATAATAATGATAATAATAATGATAATGATAATGATAATAATAATAATAATAATAATAATAATAACGATAATAATAATAATGATAACAATAATAATGATAATGATAATGATAATAATAATAATGATAATAATAATAATAATAATAGAGGGACTCTTATAACGCGCTCATTAAGGCGAGGATTACCACAAAATCAGAAGAACGTTGTCGTATATGTGTGTGCTGTAGTGCAATATCTTTTTATTCGTCTTTTAATGTAAAATATACACAGATAGACACATAATCTTTGATCCAGTCAGAGTAGATATAGTACTGATATTAACGCTTACAAATAGTATATTACAGATAATATACAGATAATACTATTATACCAGATAAATAGCGCGACGTATATAATACACTTCATATTTTTAATATTGTCCATAAAGATTGTACAATATTCGTATACAGTTGCAAATACATTGCAAAGTAGTGTCTCTCATACAAGAGATCAAGAATAATTCGCATCACCTTCATTTCATTTCATTACCGGAAATGTTCCACAATTACACCAGAGAAAACTCGACTGGCAGAAAGGAATAGAAGCGTTTGTTTGCAAAAACCGATAAGTCCATATTTGTCAAATGGAGATATTTGCGATTTAAGGTCAAGAAAAATAAAGAGAATAATAAGAAAAGTTTTGCTTCTTTTGACCATAACTTCAAAAATATACCTTTATATGCTGTGACCAATATATCATTTAAAAGGTATTATTTTCTACTTTATGACAGAGACCGTACTTCAAAATCTTCAAAAATGGATTTATCGGTTTTTGCAAACAAACTCTTGTCTCTCCTCAAATACTGCCCTCTTTGACAGCTTCTTTGAAGGAAGTCAAAAATGAGGTGTAAATGACTTGAGACGGGGAAAATATATAAATATATATATTATATATATATTCATGTATATTCTATTCTTGTCGTCATATGAACCACCAAATATCTCCTAAAAGATTGTAAAAAAAAAAGAAGAAGTGGCATTTACAAGTACCTTTGGCACAATGTGTTTATCCTTCCAAGAACCGATACATTGTAATTCCAAGTCAGAACGGATAAGAATAACTACATGTATGTGAATATCAATTCCACCCCTTCTTCACAAGTCGGACCAAGGGCCAGCCCTGCAGTACTAGTATGATTCCATGGGAAAGAGATTATCATAATACAACTGATATACAGGAGTGTAGCGTAGCCATCATCATTAAACCATTTAGATCTGCGACTTTTAATAACAAATACTGTTTGCAAGAGAGCTTACAGTTGCAGCAAGAACAATTATCCATTGCTCTCTTTATGCCTGCCCCCCCCCCCCCCAAGAAAAAAGACTCAGGAGTTGATAATGATTATCATAAACAAAACGGACGGGAAGGGGGACTGTCGGCAATAGTCTGACCTGCACTGATCACATCAATTTGATATTTCTTCTTCTTCTTCTGATTAAGTCTGCCTCCCTCCTTCGATAGGCTGAAGATTCTTGCATATATTGTGGGCATCATATATACCATAACTTCATCTCTTTTGCTTCATCTGCTTCACCTGACCTCAAAAATTCGCCCAGTCGTCGGAAAAAAAAATATATGCTAGTTTTTGTTTTGTTTTGTTGTTGTTGCTGCTGCTGCTGCTGTTTTGTTCATTTGCGTATATAGAAGGCACGTGGTGCTTGTTGGGGAAACAACTCTTTGGCTAGCCAGTCTGACACTAACTTTGCTCGATCGTTAGGTGGCGGTCTAAATCGACTAGCCTGAGAAGTCTATTCGATATTCTCGTAATCATCGTCTAAGAATTTAGCCAGCTGCTGCTGCTTTAGGGCGGCAGGGTCACTCTGACCCCAAGTCGCTCCTGGATGCGGTCGTTGCTCGCGCTATTCGATTTCAAGCTCTGCCGTCGGTCTTTCGGCGTAACCGGTCGCTCGAAACTCTCGTAGGCGTTAGAGTCCGTATCGCTGGCATCGTCGTCATCGAAGCCGTCGATTTCTTGGAAGACCACGGCGGGATACTCGTAGCTGGCGTCTCGGACAATGTCGGGGACGAGAGTGTAGTACTTCGGATCGCGAACCATGACGAAACCTTCCGGACCCTGATCGACACTGCTGCTGCTGGAGACGCTGTCTCACTCTGGGCCGTAGAGGGCGGCTGCCAATTTTGTCGCGGTGACATGGGTCTTGGAGCGAAAGGGGAAGCAGGTTTGGGCCCAGTGGTTGGAGGGTTTTCATAATCTGAGAGGTCGCGATGGGCTTGCTTGACTTGCGGACTCTCCAGTTCCAACAGGTCGTAGTTGTCCTGGTCCTGTGGTGTTTGCAACTCATTGTAAACGTGATATTTCGCACTGTCTTGCTTTTGAATAGTCGTATGCAAATTTGTGGATTGCAAGAGATCATAGTTGTCTTGGTCGCGCTGCCGATGTTCGAGGGCTTTGTAAACATGTTCTCCAGTCTCAGACTGCTTGATGTCACGTGACGTTCACGTCGATGGAACGTGATCAAGGAGATCATATACCAATCGCCTCGACCCTTTGTTTCTAGTTCTTTGTAGACGTGCTGATCAGTTTCTGCCTGTTGATGGCCACCCACTGCTCGCTTCGGACTATCCTGTAGCATCAAATCTGGTCGGCTGCTCGACTTGTTCAGCTCTTCACATCTGTTAGCATTGGGGTCAGTCTGCTGGGGAACATTCTGTAGAGGTTGGTCGTCCTTCACACTACTCTTCCTCCGGGTGGAGACTTCGTCGAAGATAAGTGTTTCCATGGAGGGGAAAATGGCGTTGTCCATAGCAACGTTGCCGATAAGGTCTGTGATGTGGTAGGGTCCCTCCATTCGAATGCTGACACAACTCTCCGTACTCTTCCTGACGGCAGCGAGTTGCTCCTCACTAGAGCTTTGGTCCGCCCTATGACACCAAGCTTGGGTGCCTTGGGATTAGATTGTTGCGTCTGCAGGGTGGCAAAGTGGTAGAAATTCTCGTCCGTTTTGGATGTGCTCTCGGGAATCTCAGAGTACTCGAAGCTCCTGTCGCGGCTGCTCCGGACCCTCGAGGAGGCCAGGGTAATGCTGCGTCTCTTGCCCTTAGAGGGCGCCCCATATGTCCCATCGAATCGCTTCTCGAAGGTGTCGACTGCGACCGTTCTTACCGACAGAATGTCCATCTGGTAGGACGAGTCCTTGCTGATGGTCGATAGCAGTGTGGACTCCGTTGCTATGGTTTTGCTGCCGTCGAGCCCGTTGTTGATGCCGACGATGGTGGTTAGAAAGTCATAGCCAGTGTTTGAGACCTGGAGACCACCGTTGCTGCTTGTGATATGACTTCCCTCGGGCCGTCTACAATAAAATTTAGAAATAAAACCATACCAATCATGACTACATTCCACGTCAAGATAGATCAAAGATAAATAAATAGATCGCTGTCATCGCTGGCGTGGGCCTTGGAAGCGTACCACAAGGCTCTGCGAGATTCCTGCACCGACCGGAAGAACATCGTGTACGTTGCTGTGGCATTGCGTATGGCTTGGAGACTCTTTACGATTACATCGCGGGTCATTGCCATGGCCCTCTTTGCTGCCATCTATGAGTGGTGGGTATTCGTGGTGGCCGGCGTCTACAGGTTGGTCATCACGGTGTGGCTGGTCTGGCAGGAGACGTCGTTCTGCGACGCCAAATTTGAGGAGGTCAACCTTGACGGTGCCAGGTAAAAATGAACAGACAGATTACGCCACTGCACTTGAATCAAACTCAGAATAATGAGAGTGCTCTAATTTTTTTTAAACATAATTCCATAAATATTCTTCAAATCTGCAGTTTGGATTTGATAATTCGATAAATACAGTTTGCTCTGGCTAGGATATTATTCAAAACCTCTTCATACGTTTACCTCTGACGAAATCGCTGACATTTTTACCTCTGACAATTTTACCTCTGCCACTTTTACCTCTAACATTTTTACCTCTGACATTTTTACCTCTGCCATTTTTACCCCTGCCATTTTTACCTCTGCCATTTTTACCTCTGACATTTTTACCTCTGACATTATTACCTCTGCCATTTTTACCCCTGCCATTTTTACCTCTGCCATTTTTGCCCCTGCCATTTTTACCCCTGCCATTTTTACCTCTGCCATTTTTGCCCCTGCCATTTTTACCCCTGCCATTTTTACCTCTGCCATTTTTACCTCTGCCATTATTACACCGAACATCTTTGACTGTGTCATGGACATCATCCACATCTTCTGCTTCTTCAATGTCAAGGGCGGTGTCACGCGATACCGTGCCCTGCTCTTCTACACTGTCATCTTTATGGAAAATACCATCATGTTTGGTCTTTGGTACAGCTACCAGGACTCGCGGGAGCAGATGTACGGCCTGCCGGCGCTCGTGTTTGTCTGGGGCGGCTTCTTCCTGGGTATCTTTATCATGGCCCTCTACTACGGGTTCTGTCACCCCAACGGGCAGCTGCTGTACTGTATCTCACCCACCTGTAGTGGGGAGAGTCCAGACGCTAAGGCTTCAGATGAAACAGATGTTGGCATCAACTCGAGAGCTGCTCCATACCGAGTCAACCTTTTCTCTTACAAGAACCGAAGATACATTCATCCAGATCTCCTTCCTGAGTCTAGATGCAAGAGTGAGAGCAACATAATCCTCACATCTCCGTGCTCATCTCAAGTACCTGCCCCCAGGACACAACCTGAAATCATAGACAAATATGCAGTATGCTTGGTAAATGGCGAAGTCTAAACGCTAACTGTCTCCGAGAGCATGCACGTTGTAAAGCCATTTTCGTTGTGACGCTCGTCAGCCATTTACGATTTTGTTTCTGTCAAGCTTGCTACCGTGTGTGACAAGTGCGATGCTGTAATCACAGGTCTGAAATAAGTTCACAGATGTGCCAGTGTTGATGGACGTTTGAATTTGTGATTCAGATGTGTTCAAGCACCAGAAATACCAGCCAAAAAACAAACAAAACAAAACACATTGTATCCTTTCAGACATGCTCCAAAAAGATACCTGCTCCCTGGCTGTGTCTATCTATGTATGCACTGTGTGAGTACATGGCTGTTCTAGAACCATACTCATGTTTGTGTCATGCGTCATGTTCTGATGTTGATTCTGCTACTGCCCAACAAAAATTTGTTAATATTACCATCAAATCATACGTAGTATTTGTGTCATATTTTTATGGAGTTTCCAAAGAAAGTATAGGGTTTTTGTCTTGTGTGTGAGTGAAAGATAAACCGGTATTATTTTGTGTCTACCATGTTTTGCTTTTAAAACCTTCATGAACACATTAATTGCTTTATGAGCAGACATTTTAACGAGAGTCAATACAGAGCCGATTGATATTGGGGGCCTTTTGGTCAGTCCTTACGCTTCATGAGTATGAAGGTATGATTCTCTTGAAGTGTCAGTGACAAAGAAGCAATTCTTGTGGAACAAACAATATGGGAACATCGCTTTCTCAACAATGGAGTTCACATGTATGTAAGAATGTGTGTGTGTATCTGTAATTGTGTGTGTGTGTGTGTGTGTGTGTGTGTGCTGTGTGATGGCATCTGTGAAAGTGTAAGCTGTCATGTGGCCATCAACAATGACTGCAGGAGAATGTTGACATCATACACCATGGAAATCATCTTCTTGATGCCCTACATGTTTGATATTGCTAACTGATGATCCTAGTCTTCGCTAGTAATTGAATACCTACATGACTTTAAAAAGTGGTAGAAAAATTCAGAGGGGACACACACTCTAATATCAAATATTTCATATGTATTTATGTGAAATGGTTAAATCACCTGCCTGTTCTTGATCAACATGATCATGTCGTAGTCAAATATTTTGTTATTTCTGTTCATGGATGGAACGTTCTGTTATATTGTGTTAATAGTCAAAGAGAAGTCTGCTCTAGGATAAACGTGATCTTGTAGTGGTGGGCCATACTTAGTACATTCCCCCCTGAGGAGAAGGGCATTTTCTCTGGACCGTGGGAGAGCATTGTTGTGTTGAATGGCAAATGAGGGAAGCACTGCTTAATGAACTTCAAACTACAATGTGCACTTCACATGGGCACGACAAATACAATGTAATCTGAAACTTTATGCCATTATTATGTGGGCATGTCGGTGATCTGTGAACACTGTCGGTGCTTAAAATTCATATCTAAATGTGTATTACTGTCAGAGTTCTTAACTTTTAATACAGGCCTGTTTAATTGTTTGATGCATGGTGGTGATGATGGTTCTTGTTGTGGGGTATATTATCAACTGAATTTTCTAACCCTAAGGTTCAAAATCCTGTTAACTCATCAATGTCCAAATTGAAATTAAACAGCCATTAAGAGGAAGTTACTGGTTAGAAATCCTGCTACTTTATAACTGGACCCCTACTTCCCCCTTCAGTAGCATGTGGCCCTTCGAATGGAACATTCTGCATGTTGCCTCCACTACAAGTTAGCATCTCAGTCGTGTTTCATATCTTGATGCATTTGATTTTATTATCCAACTAATTTTTTGTTACTTATAAAAAAAAACTTATTGTAATCGATGTTCAGTATCAACCATAAGTACCTCAAGTCATATCATCATATTCCATTGTACGAGGCTGTACTTGTGTAACAGAAGTCGACTACACACTATTATTCAGTATGTTATGCATAATATGATGTTACATCTCAGCTGGAGCAAGTGTGCTTGCACAAAAATGTGTTTGTTTTATGGTTAAATCTAGACCATAACTTTCTTCTGTTGAATATACATCAACTGTTACTGTGACACAGTGTATCATACTTTATACCACGCAAAACTATCTGTAAAATTGCACTCTTGTCTCCTGTAGATCTATGCGTGATTACACTATGATTTAGCTGGTTTAATGTAAAATGGTTCAAAAAATTGTGAGGATGGACTGAATGATAAAAATGGAAAAACATTATGCTGATGTTGTATTTGGGAACATTGTGTTGGGTGCATTTTAGTTGGTCCTGTAAGTTGACACCATTCAAACTCACTGTATTACAACTAAATGTACCTTGTTGTAGTATTCCTATAATTATTTCAGATTTTGTCAATTGTGGTTTAAAGACATTTTGATGTTTCATGCCAATACATGTACAAATGTACAACCCAGAAAGAAAAAAAAAAAACAAATGAGAGAAGGAAGTGAAATAAAGCAAGTTAGGTCGAGGTACATGCACTTTTTTTTGCAATCTACTTCCCATCATCATGTGCTTCTGTGTACAGTGATCAGTCAACTTAAGTGCTTGAGTTAATTATTAGAACCTTCCATTATCGGGGTCATGAATGTGAGGCTGTTTTCATTTATCTTTATTAATCATAATATGCAGGGTCAGTTCAAGGTACAATGAGGGAGGGAGGTCGTACCTCCCTAGTACAATGTACATCATGAGAAGAAAACAATCATGTCGAGGCAGATTTTCCTCAAATGTTGTGCACATTGCCAGTAACACTGGTACGCAGTTGAGGATTCAGGACACGGAATCATACTGTGGATATTCCTATAAATACAACTTGTACATGTACAAGGAATCATTGCGGTAAAATCTTAATATTAATTGCATTTTTTTTTAATTGTGGTATCTTTATAAGTCATTTACAATTTATTCTTTAGTCTGTGACATAGTTAAATTGTCATATTCTCTGGATCTGTTTTGCTCATGCATCTGTGTATGCATAGATCACAGTAGGCCTACCATGTTTTAGGCGCAGTAGTCGGAGTAAGTCACTGATTAACATAAGAGTGTCCTGGGACGCAAAGAAACTTCATTTCATTGGTCAATGGTAGGTAGAAAAAAATGGTATTCAGATTATGGAGAAAAACATTGCATCGGGGACTTCCCGTTCCTTATGATTGAGAGTGTTCCAGCTTAAGACCTGTTTAGATCGATTATTGAAGCCCAGCAGATACAACATCCCCTTACAGGGTAACACAGCATTGTTTTGTTGTCATATAGTTTTATAGGATTAGTCACATGCAATGTGTGGAGAAAAAGTGATAAACAAACTTACCTGTAATAACTGCAGTTGGCAACACTCAATCAGCTGGCAGCAGGTTAAATCAACTGCCTGTTCTTGATCAACATGATCATGTCCTCATCAAATATTTTCTTATTTTTGTTCATGGATAGAACGTTCTGTTATATTGCGTTAATAGTCAAAGAAAGGTCTGCTCTTGTTATAGGATAAACGTGATCTTGTAGTGGTGGGCCATACTTGTACCATTCTCCCCTGAGGAGAAGGGCATTTTCTCTGGACAGTGGGAGAGCATTGTTGTGTTGAATGGCAAATGAGGGACGCACTGCTTAATGAACTTCAAACTACAATGTGCACTTCACATGGGCACGACAAATACAATGTAATCTGAAACTTTATGCCATTATTATGTGGGCATGTCGGTGATCTGTGAACACTGTCGGTGCTTAAAATTCATATCTAAATGTGTATTACTGTCAGAGTTCTTAACTTTTAATACAGGCCTGTTTAATTGTTTGATGCATGGTGGTGATGATGGTTCTTGTTGTGGGGTATATTATCAACTGAATTTTCTAACCCTAAGGTTCAAAATCCTGTTAACTCATCAATGTCCAAATTGAAATTAAACAGCCATTAAGAGGAAGTTACTGGTTAGAAATCCTGCTATTTTATAACTGGACCCCTACTTCCCCCTTCATTAGCATGTGGCCCTTCGAGTGGAACATTCTGCATGTTGCCTCCACTACAAGTTAACATCTCAGTGGTGTTTCATATCTTGATGCATCTGATTTTATTATCCAACTATTTTTTTTTTACTTATAAAAAAAAACTTATTGTAATCGATGTTAAGTATCAACCATAAGTACCTCAAGTCATATCATCATATTCCATTGTACGAGGCTGTACTTGTGTAACAGAAGTCGACTACACACTATTATTCAGTATGGTATGCATAATATGGTGTTACATCTCAGCTGGAGCAAGTGTGCTTGCACAAAAATGTGTTTTTTTATGGTTAAATCTAGACCATAACTTTCTTCTGTTGAATATACATCGACTGTTACTGTGACAGAGGAGTATCATACTTCATACCACGCAAAACTATCTGTAAAATTGCACTCGTGTCTCCTGTAGATCTATGCGTGCATATACTGTGATTTAGCTCATTCATTGTAAAATTGTTCAAAATTTTTTTTAGAATGGACTGAATGACAAAAATGGAAAAACATTATGCTGATGTTATATTTGGGAACATTGTGTTGGGTGCATTTTAGTTGATCCTGTATGTAAGTTGGCAACATTCAAACTCACTGTATTACAACTAAATGTACCTTGTTGTAGTATTCCTATAATTATTTCAGATTTTGTCAAATATGGTTTAAAGACATTTTGATGTTTCATGGCAATACATGTACAAATGTACAACCTAGAAAAAAAAAACAAAAGAGAGAAGAGAGCGAGATAAAGCAAGTTAGGTCGAGGTACATGCACTTTTTTTTTGCAATCTACTTCCCATCATCATGTGCTTCTGTGTACAGTGATCAGTCAAACTTGAGTGCTTGAGTTAATGATTAGAACCTACCATTATCGGGGTCATGAATGTGAGACTGTTTTCATTTATCTTTATTAATCATAATATGCAATTATCAGTTCAAGGTACAATGAGGGAGGGAGGTCCCACCTCCCTAGTACAATGTACATCATGAGAAGAAAACAATCCTGTCAAGGCAGATTTTCCTCAAATGTTGTGCACATTGCCAGTAATACTGGTACGCAGTTGAGGATACAGGATAAGTCATCATACTGTGCATATTCCTATAAATACAACTTGTACATGTACAAGGAAGCATTGCGGTAAGATCTTAACATTACTTGCACTTTATTAATCTTGGTATCTTTTATAAGTCATTTACTAAATGTTTATTCTAGTCTGTGGCATTAGTCTGTCATGTTCTTTTGATCTGTCTTCCTTGTGCGTCTGTGTATTAATAGGTTAGATCACAGTACCGTCATTTATGTGCTGTAGTATGAGTAAGTTACTGATTGACATTAGAGTGTCCTGGGACACAAAGAAACTTAATTTCATTGGTCATTTGATTGGTAGGAAAATAAGAAGATTGTATTCAGATTTGGAAGAAGAACATTGTATCGGGGACTTCCTGTTCCTTATAGTTGAGTGTTCCAGCTCAAGACCTGTTCAGATCGATCAGTGAAGCCCTGCGGATACAACATCCCCTTACAGGGTAACACAGCATTGTTTTGTTGTCATCTAGTTTTATAGGACTAGTCACATGCAACGTGTGGAGAAAAAGGTGATGAACAAACTTACCTGTAATAACTACAGTTGGCAACACTGAATCAGCTGGCATCAGAGAGAAATTTTATGCCAAAAATGCCTCCCAGAGCAGTTATTGTAGGATCAACCCTTTAGGGTAAATGACTCCTGTTTGGATTCATGTAGGAGCCTTGCGTCACCATGACGAAAGATACCACTGATATCAAGGATTCCACCAATGAACAGGAGTCGCAACCCCTGACAATGCAGGGGAATGGCAACAATGCTCCTCCCTCTGGGTCCAGGAAGGAAAACTACCAGGACTGCAAAAACCAAGTACATGTACAGGTATTAGATGCCATCTTCACCCCCCTTAGTGGGGTGATCATGCACATTGCAGACATGGTGACTGATCTCCTTATGGGGGTGCACTATTTCCACAGCGACTATATTTTTTGGGGCATCTTGACCTTCATCTTCGTGCTCATCCCATCCCTCGTCCTCCAGTTTTTGAGCTTCCGGTGGTTCGTCTCTGACTTGGAGGAAGACTCTGACCATCACAAGAACAACGGTTGGGCAGGGAAGCTGCTGTGCTGGTGTGATTTGGTGGCCACGCATGTTCTCCAGCTTGGTGTGCTCAAAAGGTAAGGTTAAAAGGGGGCGGTAGAAGAGAAATATTTTCTTTAATTACCCAGCCTCACATTTTTATTATTCATTTTATTTTCCTTTTTTTTCTTTTGCCCCATAGGGTGTAAGATACATTGAATGTGATGGGTTCTCAGTTCTTCATGGTTGCAAAGTAATATCAAGGTCAGGAAAGTAATATGTTTGGCAGTTTTGTCACTGACTATAAACACGGCTTGGAACAAGTCACAATAATACGGCCTGCATATGGACACTCTATATGGTATAATGGACAAAAACTGATTCGCGACTGTGTCCTTGATGCATGGCATGGAGAGTGGGGTTAATCTTGAGTCAGTGGTCAAGATTGATGAGCTTCAATTAGGGTCATCAGAGGGACATGAACTTGTGGCAGATATGGTGATTACTTGAGAGATGGAGGCATCCAAGGTGATTGATTTTCTGCAGCATTTTTCTGGTCTTGTCTCCCATGTCAACCTGACCCCCTGGAAAAAAAAAATAGTCACACCAGTGACATTGCAGCTATACATTTTGGCACACAACTGCTATCGTGCATTGTATATATGAGAGGGAGATGCACTAACCACGATTGCTTCTAGAATTTACAAATGATGCCCATGCAGGCAAACCTCAAAGGTTATCCATAAGACAAGCTGTGCTTATTAGTGCTTATTAATAAAGCCTGTATGTATCATAAACTGCATAACCTTGTATATACATGTATGTACCATAGTTTATTTGTCATTGCTGCATTTGGAATACTACATGTAGCTACATATAGTAGGCCTATTGCTTTGATGATGTAACAACCGAAATGACATTAAGAATGATCGCACAAAAGAAACTGTATATGTTAGGCAGTTTATTATCAGTGATATTTGCTGTAGGGACACTAATCAGTACGTACAATGTATTATAAATAGCATTGCACATATTTTACAAGCTTGTACATTGTGTTACAGTTGCATGTAAACATCACAAGTTCCATGTAATCCCTTGGAAATGTCCAAAGACGATGTTCGATGAACAGATGAATGATCCTATTGTACTGATTAATGATCCCTCAGACATAAATCAGTGGACACAGGTTACTATACTACTAGTAATCCAAAGTACAAATCCACGGCGATTTATACGTGTAGAATCCCAACATTGTGAAGGATAATCCAGCAAATGATATCCAGCTACAGTTGTAGGAATCCAACCATTCACTGCTTCAATGGTAGCAATGTCCACAAACATTAAAATGGAGTCGGTCACCAATGAAGACAAACCAATTCGCCACAGGCAATATGTTTCTCTGGCCTTATCTCCACAAATATAGCAGGTCACCAGGTAAACACAGGACTGACTATAATGATTTGCTTCAGAGCCAGAAGTGATGCGACTCTCAGAGCATAGTTGTTGGGTACTCTGTCTACTTCATAATTTATGTGGCTCATATAGGTACATTCACCCTTTCTTGAATGCTCTGTAATTATCCCCAACCTAGAACTACACAGCTGTGAGTTCAAGATCCTTCCAGGCGCCCTGACTCACTGTCTATTATGTGCATGACATCATACCTAAAAGTAGCTACCAAACCCACTGGGTTAGAAGGAGACGTGTTCTGTACAGTGTACAGTATGTATTTCACAACTTAGCCAATATACTAGTACTTCCTAGACCATTCTGGATTTGGTGAGCTCTTTCCTTCGTCTTATATATTATATATATATTTTTTCTTTTTTACATGTACTAGCAATTTTACAATATGAACCTTCTCCACTAATCTTGTCATTTGGTATACGTACACAATAGCAACCATACAATACATATCTACCAGTGTGTACATTCATGACAGATGGTGTGAGCTATTCTTAGACATTATCTATTTAAGCAGGGAGGTGGAAAGAGATCTACTTCCCTGATTTAAGATAATATATTTGTCAGCATACAGACAGCATAAATACAATGACAAATATCAACTTGTGGTTATTCACATTACGATAATGATTATCCCTGTCCTATTTTGTTACCCACAAGATACTGGCGCAACATGAAGTTTGGCCTGCTGAGCCACAAGAAGAAGAAATATCACGAGCTGATGATCTACGAGAATCGGAACATCACCGTGCTGCGCCTCCTGCAGGCCTTCATGGAGTCGGCTCCCCAGCTGGTTATCCAGGTGTACATGATGGTGGATGTGGAGGAACTCTACTGGCTTGCAGGTCAGCAGCGATCAAGATCTACCCCCTCCCCTCTCCTTCACTTCTCTCTTATGCATTTTAAACTACGTAGATTTGTCTCATATGTTTCCTTTCCCAGAATACTACTAGGTCTTACAAAATACATTTCCAACTTAAGATCCTTGAAGGAAACCCAAACCCGTAGAGAAATGTGGATCGAGTGAAAGCAGCAACACAAGTAGAACACATCAGTGAAAGTTGAGGAAAATGGGACAATTGATGCAAAAGTTGTGAACTTTTTGTGTTGGAACTGCTGGATGAGGAGACTTCTAGAGGTTATGACGTGTGTGTGACTGTGGATAATAATATTAAAATAAATAAAGAAAATTCCAAGAAGGATTCACTTTTCTAGCATGATGAAAGAGCACTTGACTATCTCCTTTCAGAAAGCAGTAATAATTGCAACCCTTAACATATGTCAGTATCAGAATGATGGAATGTGTAATTTTCATGAATAGATATATTTTTGTAGAACTCCCTTTACATTTTTATGCCTCCGCCACGAAGTGGTGCCGGAGGCATTATGTTTTCGGGTTGTCTGTCCTTCCGTCCGTCCATCCGTCTTTCCGTCCGTCCGTAATGAATTTTGTGGACAGCGTAACTAAAAATAAATAAATAAAATTCCATGAAGGATTCACTTTTCTAGCATGATGAAAGAGCACTTGAGTATCTCCTTTCAGAAAGCAGTAATAATTGCAACCCTTAACATATGTCAGTATCAGAATGATGGAATGTGTAATTTTCATGAATAGATATATTTTTGTAGGACTCCCTTTACATTTTTATGCCTCCGCCACGAGGTGGTGCCGGAGGCATTATGTTTTCGGGTTGTCCGTCCTTCCGTCCGTCCATCCGTCTTTCCGTCCGTCCGTAATGAATTTTGTGGACAGCGTAACTAAAAAAACTTTAGAGGTATCCTAACGGAACTTGGCATGCATGTGCATTAGAGGGTGAAGTTGTGCCTATCAACTTTTGGGTGCACATGCTGAAGGTCAAAGGTCAAAAGGTCAATGTCAAATGCTCAAAAATTCACTTTTTCCCCATATATATGCAATGCCTGAAGATATTTTCTTGAAACTTAGTGTATATATGTATCAACCAAGTATGATTCTCTGATGGAAGTTTGGGGTCAGGACGTCAAAGGTTAAAGGTCAAAAGGTCAAGTAAAAATGTTGAAATGTCACTTTTTTCTCCATATCTTGGATATGGTTCAATGTATCTTCAAGGAACATAGTATAAATGCATGTACTGACTGGCAGTGATTATTTAGGGAATTTTAGGTTTATGAGGTCAAAGGTCATGGGTAAAAGGTCAAGAGCAACACTTCGAAATTTTACTATTTCCCTCATATTTATGCACTGCAGGATTATTTTTATTTAACTTTGTGTAAGCATTCAAGAGCAACACTTCAAAATTTTACTATTTCCCTCATATTTATACACTGCAGGATTACCTTTTTATTTAACTTTGCGTAAGCATGTATAACTCAACAGAGATCTCTGGGAAGGTTTTATTTTGGCCTAAAAGGTCAAAGGTCAAAAGGTCAAAGATCAAGTAAAAGTGCTGAACTTTACTTTTTCCTCCATATCTCAGAAGTGGCTCAAAATATTAAGTTTTTTTCGAAACTTATTTTCGCACATATTTATGCATGTTCTGCCTGACAGTGATTCTCTTATGAATTTTAGGGTCAAAGGTCAAGGGTCAAATTCCAGATGAAAATGGTAACAATTTACTATTCAATACAGAAATGCACTTTTTCTCTGTACCTTGAAATTACCAAATGCATAAACTTATGAAAGGGCCAAGGTCAAGTAAAAGTCCTAGAATCCCCAAGTACATGCTCTCCCATTCATCAGATTAAACCTACAAGTGTAGGTCAAGGAAGGTGAACATTCAACACATTTGTGACAAACATGCCAATTTTGTGAAAATGTAATCACACATTGTCCACATGTACTACAGACCTATTAGGAGAATCATGCATTATGGCGGAGGCATACCAGTCGCCATAGCGACATTTCTAGTCTGTACTACTTGTGTATTGTTGTCTACACATACATCATAATAATCTAGGTTAGTCTCCTCATCCTATGGTTCAAACACCAAAACTGTACAAATTCATAACTTTTTGCATCGATTTGCCGATTTTCCCCAAACTTTCACTGATGTGTTCAACTAATATTGCTGCTTTCAGTCAATCCACACTCCTCTTTGGGTTTTGGTTTCCTTTAATATAGCATTTAAAAGATATGAATTAGATAAATCACTGACATTGATATGAGCAATCGCTGAATAGTGTACACTTTTGTTGGAGGTACAATCTAATTTAAAAATGAAAGCATAAATCAGTTTCATAAAATTCAAGATAAAGTTAGGGTTCAGTTTTTGCTCTATTTTCAGCCCTCTGTACAAAACTTTAACTTTGCACAGGGGTCAACGGGTGTGTATGGGAGTGTTGGGGTTAACACCCTGACAATGATCCTAAACAATTAATGACCAGGGTTTTAATGCTATATTTCATACACATGAGGAATTCCACAATCACATCTAGTCTTTATTCATCCTAATAGTGTATGTAAGCACATGAAAACATGAGCTTACTTTTTCATGTGCATGTATTTTACCTTGTACCATGAATTCAGACTAGCAGTGCACAGGGCAATTCATCATGAATAAATATTAATAAAGCATTGATTTTGTTTGCCTTGGAATAAGAGACCAGGAGCGGCCACACAGAAACTTTGTTAGCGCTGACAGCGCACTAATAGCACTGATAGCGACGATTTGGCCGCACAGAAGCGTGCTGTTGGACCCCGTTTACAGTGCGGGGCTGGGCCGAGCCGCGGCCGAGCCCAGCCTCAATTGCGAGGCCGGGCCCCGCAATTTTGTCCGTTTACACTGCCGGGCTCGGCCGCGCTTTTGATTCAAATCTTTCAATATTTTGTCGTAGTGGCGCTCTGCTTGTAAACAAACACAATTTGGTATTGTCTGGTTTTCAGACCCTTTGCCAAATGAATTCCGTGGCGACGAAGTCGCCGTTCGGGCAAAGGCCTTTGCCGAAGGAAAAAATTCTTTGTAGGACAAAATGCGAGGCCAGTTTTGGCCTCGCATTTGGCCTTTTGCGCGTTTACACTGAAATGAAGGTGGACTCGGCCGCGGCCGAGCCGCGGCCGAGCCTCTCACTGTAAAGGGGGTCTTAGTCAAATTCACTAGCAGCGCTGTTAGCCTAACATCGCGAGGCCGCACAGAAGCTAACAACAGTGGTGCTGTTTCATTAATTCACTAACAGTACCAAGGGCACTATTAGTGACAATGTTAGTGAATAATTTCTTGCGTGCACTGCATCTTCAGTTGTCTCCTGTTAAATACCATGTATAGACATATTGTACATGTACTTCAAAATAGCTGGACCTAGACCTAATTAAGAATGTAGTTGGTAATGTGCGACTTAGATTTTGCTGATGACGACACGAGGAGACCAAGATACTATCCTTTTTTTATTGTTATTATAAAGCATTTAACCCTTAATAACATACGTCATTGACAAGTTGAGAAAATGTGCACTTCTTGTTTTTGTAAATACATTTTGTGAAATTTTCTCTATATTTTCCTTATATCGTTCTACGCGTATCATACACTGTAGCAGTCTTCTCATCCAGCAGTGACTTTAAAAACTTCAAAAATTCATAACTGTTAAACCGATTTTCTGATTTTCCCCAAACTTTCACTGATCATATTAATGTGTACGACTGATATTGCTGCATTCAATCAATCCAACTTTTTAGGTGGATTTATCCTTATAATAATAGTGAAATAAGCTACATACTGATTAAGGCCATTGGATGAACTTATTATTACAACTATTTTATACATTATGTAACTATAGAAATGCTGCTATGGTGACCGGTTGCCTCCGCCATTATGCATGGCTCTCCCAAAATATTATATGTAGGTTTAGAGTTCGTCTTGACAAAGTAAGTTGTTATAATATTGAGAAATTCTTGTATTGGTTGGTCTGTTATACTCTCCTTTTTTTTTTGCATACTGTTCATCACTTTGTTTTCATTTGTTATTACATCTGGAAACATTTTGTGATATTAATGTGACTAACAGAAGACATGGCGAGGGAACATGTAAGTTATGCTGAGTCGAGGGGAAGGTACATTCCAATGCCTTTTGTTAAACATTTCACTACTTTAGCAATGATTGACAGATGAGGTCACAAAAGGAAAATTGGTTTGAAAGGATTTTTTTTTGTGGGCATCCCAACGTAATCTGAAGGAAAATAGAAGAAAAAAATCGTTAAAAATATATGAAATGTTTCTAGATACTCGTTTCGCCACAAAAGTGATGTTGAGGGTATCATAGATCAACACAAACCAACATGACAATTGCATATGGATTTTAGGGGCCCTTTAAGGAATCTGTTACAATTTTCTTTAGAACCAGAAGTGATAGAGCCAAGTTCATACTATGAGTATACATTGACGTTAGTTTTAAGTTTGTTTATGGCAGATCGAGGAGTGTCCATCCCTTCCCCAGTTCATTTTTTTTTTTGGGGGGGGGATGTCAAATTGGGGGCTAAATTGTATACATTTTCAACTTCTTCTTGAAAACCCATTGATGAATTTCATCAGAATTGGCAGGTATCATTCCTAGGAGGATATGATCTCAATAAATGGCCTCTTGTTTGACCATACCCCCTTCCCCCAAAATAAGGAATCTTTTTGAATATTTTTCTCTAGAACCAGAAATGATAGAGCTAAGATAATACTATAGGAAGTGTGTCAGAAAAGTTCCAGGACTGGTGTCATAAAAGATTTATTTCAAATCCAAACTACAAACTAAGAAGTTTCACCTTCAAAGTAATCTATCTAGAGTATGTTATGTAACTGTGATCTTAGCTCTCTGCAGCCATCACAGTTTTATGCCTCCGCTACGAAGTGGTGCCGGAGTCATTATGTTTTCAGGTTATCCGTCCTTCCGTCCGTCCGTCCGTCCTTCCGTCCGTCCATCCGTCCTTCTGTCCGGCCGTAATGAATTTTGTGAACAGCGTAACTAAAAAACCTTTTGAGGTATCCTAATGAAACTTGGTATGTATATGTATTAGGGGTGATGTTGTGCCTCTCAACTTTTGGGTGCACATGCTCAAGGTCAAAGGTCATAAGGTCAAGGTCAAATGCTCAAAATTTCACTCTTTCCCCCCATATCTATGCAATGCCTGAAGATATTTTCTTGAAACTTAATGTGTACATATGTTACTCAATTAAGATTCCCTGGTGAAAGTTTAGGGTCATGAGGTCGAAGGTCAAAAGGTCTAGTGAAAATGTTAAAATTTCACTTTTTTCTCCGTATCTTAGAAATTGTTCAAGGTATTTTCATGGAACATAGTATAATTAAATATGCATGTACGGACTGGCAGTGATTATCTAGGCAATTTGGGGTTCATGGGGTCAAAGGTGTGGGGGTCAAAGGTCAAGGGCAACACTTCAAAATTGTAATAGTTCCCTCATATTTATGCAATGCCAGCATGATTATTTTTTTCAACTTGGTGTATGCATGTATAACCCTATAAAGATTCTCTGCCAAAAAAGTCAAAGGTCAAAAGGTCAAAGATCAAATGAAAGTGCTGAACTTACTTAGAACTTCCTCCATATCTCAGAAGTGGCTCAAGTTATCATGAAACTTAAAGGGAAGGCAAACCCAAAGAGCAATGTGGGTGGAGTGAAAGCAGCAACATTAGTAGAAAACATCAGTGAAAGTTTGAGGGAAATCGGACAATCATTGCCAGAGTTATAAATTTTTTAGTTTTGGTGTTGGAACTGCTGGATGAGGAGACTACTAGATGTTATGACGTATGAGTGGACAACAATACAAAGAAAATAAAGAGGAAAACTAACAAAAATTCACTTTTTCTAGCATTTTGAAAGAGCACTTGACTAACCGCTTTCAGAAAGCAGGGGGAATCATTGCTACCCACATATGTCTGTATCAAGTTGATGGAATATGTAATTTTCCTGAAAAATTAATTTTTGTTGAATTTTCTGTATATTTTTCTTTATATTGTATTCCACTCATACTAGGTGTTTCAAAAAACATTTCCCACTTTTGATCATTAATAGTTCAAAAACTATTTATCAGATAAAACTGTCATTGATATAAATGCTAGCTTAATAGTGTACAATTTGGTTGAAGGTGATTTGAATGTGAAAGCATAAATCCGTTTCATTAAATTTAAGATTGATGTTGAAGTAAGGTTTCAGATTTTGGTCAAATTTCAACCCTCTGTACAAAAATTGAACCTTGCACAGGAACCAATGATGTGTATGTGAGTGTGTGCTGACAATGGCCCTGAACAATGGACATGCCTGAACCACCTGTTCACTAGGCGTCAGTCTGGAGCTCCCAGGCACATGAATGCTTAATCAAAAATTAAAGTGGATTGCCCTGGGCACTGCTAGTCTGGAATCATGCACGGTAAAGGATAAATGCATGCACATGGATAAAGGAAGCACATGTTTCCATGTGTTTGCAAACACCACATTCCATTCCAGCTGGCAATCATTTTCAATTTTTGCTTCACATATCACTAAATTTGGGATATAAATAAGCATAAATGGTCTAAAGTTCCTCATTTTAATACAACTGTCTACTAATTAAATAGTCTGACAAATTTTTCGCTTTTTGATACAAAGAAATCATTTGTTGGTATTGACTTCAGCAGCATTTATCATTGGAGCGATATGTTTCACAGAAGATTTATTTAAAGGCTCCATTTATACAAGTGTATACTCTAATTGATTTTCTTTGCTTCCTGTCACCATGTTTACGATAGAACAGAAGGTATTCATTGTAATTTCGTATTACAGAAGTAGGGAGAACACTGTCGAGACCCAACGACAGTATCGGCAGGCGTTGACTTTACACAGATACTGCCAGAGGCTGAATAAAGACTAGTTGTGAAAGTGGAATTTCTCATGAATAAATAATGAAGCATTCAAACCCTAACCATTTTTAGGACCATTGTCATGGTGTTAACCACACACTCCCATACATATCCATTGACCCCTGTGCAAAGTGAAATTTTGTACAGAGGGTTGAAAATAGAGCAAAATCTGGAACCTAACTGTGAAATTAATCATGGATTTCATGAAACTGATTTATGCTCTCATATTCAAACCACCTTCAACCAAATTGTACACTATTCAGCTAATACTCATATCAATGACAGTGTTATCTGATATACAGTTCATGAATTATCAAGAATCAAAAGTGGAAAATGTTTTTTGAAACACCTAGTACATCATTACTTCTAGTAGCCTCCTCATCCAGCGGTTCCAACACCAAAACTTTAAAAAAATCATAACTTTTGCATCAATTGTCCGATTTTCTTCAAACATTCACTGATGTATTCTACTAATGTTGCTACAATCCACATCGTTCTTTGGGTTTGCCTTCCCTTTAATACATATCTATGCATGTTCTGCCTGACAGTGATTCTCTTTAAATAAATTTTGTGTAAACGATTCTCTTTAGATAAATTTTATGTAAACGATCTAAATCTAATTATAAAAAGATACCAAGACAGCCTTGAATCACGAAATCTCTTCTTAGGTCTATTAATAAGAAAAACAGATTATTTTGTAGATACCGTAAATCCCCAAATGTTTCAACTAAATCTCGTTATGTTCGTTATCGAAATACGCTGACCTCTACGTTACGCTTAGCTGATAAGCAACAGTATTTTTACCGACAGTTCGATAGATGCAAATCTGACATAAAGAGTACGTGGAAGGTGATCAACACAGCTTTAAAATCCAGCACTGAGGCGATTCCCCAAATCGTATTCTAAAAGAGGGTCGCGTGATAGACAATCCAGGGGAGATGGCAGGTGTATTCAATGACTTCTTCGTTAACCTTGGGCCAGATCTTGCCAAGAAAATACCTCTCTCCGGGACACCTTTTCATTCGTTTCTAAGGGATAGAAATACACAGACTTTGTTTTTTGTTCCTATTACCGAGGAATAAATCAAAGAAATTGTTCGCAAACTAAATAACAAGAAAAGTACAGGTGATGACGGAATTTCAGTTTTTCTTTTAAAAAATATAATAACTGAAATAATTACTCCCCTTACTTATATTTTCAATCAATCTTTGTTAACAGGAAAAGTCCCTGAAAAGATGAAAATTGCTAGAGTCGTTCCAATATTTAAAAAGGGTGCTAAAGAATAGGTTAGCAATTACCGTCCAATATCTCTTTTAACTTCAATTTCAAAAATTTTGGAGAAGCTTCTTCGCAAACGAACTCTTAGATTCCTTATCAATTGCAATATTCTTTCAAATTTTCAGTTTGGATTCAGAAAACAGCATAGCACAGCCCACGCTTTGCTAGCTTTCATTGATAAAGTAGCACATGCTTTAGATGACGCTTCCCATACCATCGGTGTTTTTCTCGACTTCTCAAATGATATTTTGCTTTATAAGTTAAGCCATTACGGCATTCGTGGGACAGCTCTAGATTGGTTTAAAGACTACCTTACTAATAGAAAGCAATATGTTTATTTAAACGGTCATGAGTCTCTCTTGAAAACAACTTCTTGTGGTGTATCCCCCAGGGTTCCCTACTTGGCCCATTATTATTTATTTTGTACATAAACGACCTCCAAAATTCGTCTCAGATTCTTTCCTTCATATGCTCTGCTGATGACACAAATTTATTTCTTTCACATCGTAACTCTAACACGCTTATGCATATGTTAAACAACGAACTGAAACTTGTTCAGTCCTGGATCCACGCGAATAAGTTGTCACTAAATATTGATAAGACGCATTACATGCTGTTCAGCAATTCTCTGCAATCTGTTTCTGATTATGTTAAGATCAATGGTATCAATTTAAACCAGGTAGATAGTATTAAGTTTCTAGGACTCTACATTGATAGTGATCTATCCTGGAAAACCCATATTAACTATTGAAGTAAAATTTTGTCCAGAAACATAGGAATTTTAAAGAAGCTAAAATATTTTTTCCCCATACATGTATTACAAATTATATACTCAACAATGATTTCCCCTTACCTCAACTATGGAATTCTTGCATGGGGTAATTCGTCCAGATTTTTGTTTGATTCGCTTTTCCTCCTCCAAAGCGCGCCATCAGAATTATCGATAACGCCGGATATCTATCTCATACAAATGATTTTTTTTTTCACAAGAATAATATTTTGAAATTGACTGACTTGTTTGATTACAACCTAGGTATTTTCATGTATAAATACTCCCCGAATGATCTATCTGAAGTTTTTCTACACATGTTCAAAAGAAACTACTCAGTTCACAATTATCCCACCCGCCAACGGGACGCTTATCACCTTCCACGTACTCGAACAATTTTCGCGACGAAAACAATTATGTATGCGGGACCGAAATACTGGAACGATCTCCCCTCTGAAGTCACAGGTTGTTTATCACTATCATCCTTTAAATGCAAATTAAGACAGTATTTATTGAATAATTACATTAATTCAGCTCACTGAAATCTGTTTTGTGCTGTACAGGACTATCCCGCTGTACTGTACTCCAGGGTTGTTGTTATGTTAAACCAGCTATATGTGCCCTCAAATTCTGTCACTATGTTTATGACCTATTGCATTTTCTTCCTTCTTTAAGACAGTTGGGGCGAGGTAACAGCTGGTATTTTAATTCCTTCTGCACTGTAACTGTTTGTTGAATGTCTTTTTTTGGGGGGGGGGGGATTTGCAGGTACATTGTGTTCCCTCCATAATACACGCAATGTATAAATCTCTAATACTTTTTAACCGTATCATTGTTATCATATATTGAGTCATATTGTTATTATTGCCAGAACGACAATGGTTCATCCGCCTACAGCATGTGGCTTATCCGACCCCAAATCTGCATTAGAGAAGAATTTGCTATATAACTGTATAATTGTACTTTTTTTCTCTATGTTTCGGTCATTGTTGTACCCGTGCTCCCCATCTTAATCTTTAACTCGATTTTAACTGGGACCTACGCTCAACAAGCTCGCTTTTAAGTAGGTTCCTTCATATTTCTTCAGCATTCATTCACAGATTCAAAACTTCATAGATCGACCACTATATGTTTTATATATTTGCAATATTTTATGTATGTCTCCAGCTTGATATCATGTACTTCATTCAATTTTGTTATATTTGATGTATTTTTTCATCGAGAAATATGAAAATAAATCGAAATCGAAATCGAAATAAATTTTAGGATCAAAGGCCAGATGAAAATGGTAACAATCTACCATTCAATACAGAAATTGGACTGTTTCTCCGTACCTTGAAAATTACTCAATGAATAAACTTATGAAAGGGTCAAAGTCAAGTTTAAATCCTTAAATCCCCAAATACATGTTCTCCCATTCATTCAATTAAATCTAGGTCAAGGAAGGTGAACATTCAACAAATTTGTGACAAACATGTCATTTTAATATTTGTCACTTTTGTGAAAATGTAATCACACATTGTCCACATGTACTACAGGGGAAACTCGGTATAACGAACACTGCTATAACGAGATATCGGTTATAACGAGGAAATTTTTCCGGTCTCACATTTCCTTCCACACAAGTCTATGAAAAATGCTACTCTTATAGCGAGATCGGCTATAACGAAATAACTGCTATAACGAGTTAAATTTTGTGACTTCCAAACAAAGAAAAACATAGTCAATCAAACCTGCTATAGCCAGGTAAAGCAAAATGCCTTCGGTAAAGCTTTACTTCGCCTGTGCTATCATCTTCCGAGATTGTAAAGCTTGATGCGCCTAAAACTGTCTTGTACACACATAATCATTTTCTTCAGTGCACTCCAGCTAGCACTGCATGTTGTACGTGTAAGTGTGTGTGTGCACACACACTGATACATGCAGAAAATGTGGTGGGACGGCCATATGTATACATGACATCATCATGACGTTTCGCAGGTGTGAGGCAATCTGATGCTGTGATTGGCCTTCTACGTAGGGAATTCCCCATCTTCACACACACGCAGTCATAATGTACATACAGAATGTGTCACATACACACACAGCATTGTGCAGACCATATTCAAGCTTTCCACACAACACACACCCATACGATAACCACATACCAATCCACAGACGATCTTGATACAATCGCAAGCTATATAAATTTACAAATTCAAACATCTACAATTAATAAGAAACACATTCTTGATATTGGATTTCCTTGGCGAAAAACATCTTCTTACCCATGAAGGTGAGTAATTCCCTCACACACAATATCAAGTTATCAGTATTGATTGAAATATGATGGGTAGTCCCACATGTGCAAATTAATGTCTTTATGTTATGCCTTCTTTTATGCCTACTGATATAACGAGATATCGGCTATAACGAGGAAAATGACTCGGTCCAACCATCTCGTTATATCGAGTTTCCACTGTATAGACCTATTAGGAGAATCATGCATCATGCGGAGGCATACCAGTCGCCATGGCGACATTTCTAGTTTTCTACATAATTTTATATACATATCCTCTGTTTCATGATGTTAAAGGGGAAGGCTAGTAACTGATCAGTGGGAATCAGTGGAAATGCTGGGAGATGATTGTGACAATCCTTATGGGATTCATTCAAGAGTTCATTGTATATCTATTGTTGTGTGAAAACGATTTGCTTCAGAATGGTCTCATATTCAAGTAATGTGCAGTTTAATGCTTCCAGGTTAGCGTCCCTGGTCAGTGACGGAGCATTAATCTGCACATTACTTGAATATGAGACCGTTCTAAAGCAAATCATTTTCACACAACAATGAATATACAATGAACTCTTGAATGAATCTCATAAGGATTGGAACAATCATCTCCCAGCATTTCCACTGATTCCCATTGATCAGTTACTAGCCTTCCCCTTTAAGCAATGAGCACAAACAACGAACAAATTTGAAGTTTCTGGTAGGGTTAGGGAAAACTCCATCAAAAGTGCTGAAAGTGCTGGTGCAAGTCTACGGAGATGAAATTATGTCACGCACATTTGTTTTTGAGTGGTGCAAGAGGTTCAAAGAAGGATGAGAGGACGTGAAAGATGACCCCGGCAGCAGAAGACCCTCAACAACTAGGACTGAGGTGATGACTAGGAATGACTCTCCCTAGCAAATCTGGTTTGGTTTCAAGTTTCAAGGCGCTCGATGATGTCCTGCATTGATTCTTCTGGTCATCACTCAGGAGTTTTGGTACCCATCTTTGTGCAGATTTTCCGCATGTCTAGATCTTTAGTAAGAATCTTCCAGACGCTGTCCCTATTCATGCCTAGCTCATTTGCCATCATTCGAATAGTCAGCCGACGATTGCCACACACCATCTGCTTGATGCGCTCAATGACCTCAGTCCTGGTAGTTTAGGTCATTCTGCTCATATTATGTCATCTTCCACATCTTGTTATCCTTCTTTAAACCTCTTGCAACACTTAAAAGCATGTGAGCATGACTTCATTTTACCTCCGTAGACTTGCTGCCGCACTTTCAGGTTTTCATTCAAGTTTGAATGTTGCTCTGTGCTCATTGCTGAACGACGTGAAACAGAGGATGTGTGTATAAAATTATGTAGAAGAAAATCTAATGATGCAGAGAGCCCAGATCACAGTTACATACTCCAGATAGATTACTTTAAATGCGAAACCTCTTAGTTTGAAGTTTGGGTTTGAAATAAATCTTCTACGATACCAGTCCTGGAACCTCGTATACTGTAATGAGTCTGCAAGAATTCATTGAAGGTGAACTTGCGATACTCAGGTGAGCATAGAGACCCCCGGGTATTTAGTTTGTAATATTTTTTACCCTGATTGTGTTTATCCAATGGTCAAATCAAACAAATCACAATAAAAAATGAACAGACAAGGAGATGTTGCATAGTCTGGTCCTCCCCACACAGGCAGGTGATGTGATCATTCTCACTCTACACCCACTATGCTAGCTTGAATTGGAGCGCACTTCTTACATGATTGCAGCAAGACCCAGCAGGCCATGTCTCACTGGCGCCTGGTGGTGTAGTTTCCTTTGGGCCAATGATAGACACTGTATTCGGCTTGCATGGATGAGACGTTCAATCCACATGGATACATGCTGCTTGTCAGGGCTTTTGTTCAGGGCCTCTACAGAATTAATGGCTGAAGCTGCTCATGGATTTTAGCCTCTTTCTTGAATGGTCATAATTGAAGAGAGTGTGACACGGATCACTTTCTTGCTTCAGCTTTTCCTTCTGGGATGCAATAGTCCTACGGATGCTTTGGGGAGCAATCCCATTTAGTAGGTAGAGGTCTTCAAACTTCTGTGGGCTTTAGGCAACCAGTGATAGCAAGACATAAAGAATTTAGAACAGTGTCAGTCTCATTCTCAATTGCATGAGCTGATCTACTCCAGACAAGCTAGTGCTGTTGTGCGTATTGTCTTTACATCAGCACACCACTTCGTATTAGTGAGCTTTCTGAGGATACTATACCTTGATGTCACCTTTGCCTTGGTCTTAGTGATGTGATCTTTGAAAGTGGGGGACCTGTCCAGTGTTACACCAAGGTATACTGGCTGCTCCACGGCTCTTCCCAGGAAACAGTATTCATTTCAGGGATGTTTGCCTTGTCAGCAGCCTTTTTGACGAAGTGAGTGAAGACAGTGAAGGGTGGATACTCTTGAGGCCTGTGTTCCTCTTTGTATCTGGCGATTTCAACCTTCCATCTGCTCTCGAGATGGAGAATGAAATGGTCTTTTCATCGTTCATTTCGCCAACAAAGTGGTCATTTCATCAACAAAATTACTGATTTCGTAACGAAATACACTGTAGGTCATGCGACACGTGGCGCCCCATACAGACAAGTCTTTGTCAATTGTTTAAACCATGGACAAAGATTGTTCCACCTTTGTGAACTCAGGCCTATGAGTTCCTTTGCAGATCAACTATGCAAATTTTGCCATTAATGATTTATGTGTCTCGTGAACACGTACAGTAGCTGTTCAGTGTGTGTTACTTCTTGTTAAAGAATGTTTCATATGTGACCATGCATTACAAAATGAACAAGTCGCACGCAGTGATGACTGAAAATAGGTGAAATGGGTCAACCTAGCCAATCTTGAGTTTTTCATATATTTTGAAAAAAAGCGACTCTTCTTCTACCTTATGCTGAAGCTTTGGGATCATAGAACGAACAGGAAATTGTCTTTTTAGTATTTTTTCTTGAAAACTTTTTTTGTAGAATAGTGTGATTACGTGTGTCTTGTAGAGTCTTCTTTTCATTCCTCAAAAACCCTTAACGCACACTTCACTTTCAACTCTAATAACGTTAAAGTAAATCAATGCTACTGCTTTGAAAGTGTGAGAAAGCATGCTCAATTTTAGCTTGATCTGATAATCCCTTCATTTCTTCTGCTCTGGTGGTTTACATCCTGTTTTTTCCCATTCAGCGTACAGCAAGCTCCGCTTGACAGCTTGAATAGACCCTGTACTTTAGAGCTTCTTTTCTCAGTTCACACTTTTCCGGAATGTGTGCTTTCTGTACAATATTTAGATTAGGTTAGGAGAGTCCATTTGAGTCGAGATATAGACATCATTTTAAAGCCCAGAATCTGCTCTTTCAGAATCTGCTCTTAACTAAAAATCCATATCTGGCAACTTTTTGTTGGTTTTGTAATGCATGGTCACATATAAAATGGCAAAAAACAAAAAACAAAAACAAAAACAAACAAACAAAAACACCAAAGACAGAAATTTTATTATCTTTTACTGATGTGTACTGACATAGGAAGAACATGTCTTAAATGATATTAAAAGTTCATATGTAGAATAGACAGTACACATTTACATGTATGTGTTTGTTCATTCATTTTAATAGCATATACTGTTATAGCTTGACATACTTTGCATTTTACAGGTGCCTCTGTTCTGTTTTCACTGTGGTCACTGGCGCAGGCCCTGGAAGAATATTATGAGGTCAAGAGAGATGCCTGCCCTAATCGGAAAAGCATAACATTCCCTGCAATGCAATTGCGTGTGGCTTGGAGGCTCTTCATGATTACGTCGCGTGTCATCGCTATTGTTCTTTTTGCCGCCATCTACGAGTGGTGGGTGTTCGTGGTGGTTGGCGTCCACTGGTTGGTCATCATGGTGTGGTTGGTCTGGCAGAAGACGTCATCTTGCGACATCAAATTTGAAGAGGTGCTCTTTGACTGTGTCATAGGCTTCATCCACATCTTTTGCTTCTTCAACGTCAAGAAGGGCGCAACGCGATACCGGGCCCTGTTCTTCTACACTGTCATCTTCGTGGAGAACACTGTCATGTTCGGGCTGTGGTACAGCAACCAGGACTCGCGGGAGCAAATATACAGCATCCCTGCACTCGTGTTCATCTGGGGCGGCTTCTTTGTGGGCATCTTCCTCATGGCCTTCTATGGCCTTCTTCAATGGGCAGCTGCCCTCCTCCGTCTCACCCACCCCTGGTATAGCGAGAGGCCAGACGCTGAACCTTCAGACGAAATAAACGGTGGCAACGACCCGAAAACTGCTCTAAATGATCACATACCTCAAATGAGCGTATTTGAGCCACATCCATGCCGAGACAACCTCTTCTCTTACAAGGACCGAAGACACATTTATTCAGATCTCCTTCCTTGGCCTAGATGCAAGATTGAGTGCAGTATAGACCTCAAACCTCCCTGCTCAACTCCAGTACCTACCCCTAAGACACAGCCTGAAACCACAGACACGTATGCAGTACGCAGGGAAAATGGCCGTGTCACAACGGAAAGAGGACGCATCTCAGAGGACACATCAGTGTAAATTCATCGCTGTTATGATGCTGGCCAGCCATTACTGTTTGTTTTTGTCAAACTTGCTGCTGTGCATGACAAGTGTGATGCTGTAATCACATGTCTGAAATAAGTTCACAGTTGTGCCAGTGTTGATGGGCGTTTGAATCTGCGATTCAGATGCCTTCAAGCGCCAAAAATACCAGACAAGAGATAAATTGTATCCTTTCAGACATGCTGCGAAAAGATACCTGCTCCCTTGGTGTGTCTGTATAATGCATTATATTCCACATACTAAGAATCTTGCTATAGGATTGGTCAAGAGCTGATCACGTGATAAAGCGTAGTTTTGTCCATCACATCACCTGAGAAGAACTAGGTCACTTGATAGTACACAGTGCAACGCACTTTCCCTTCAGTGTCGCGCGATGCGCGCAGCAAATTCATTGTTTTGTCATCTATAAAGACAGCTGTTTGTTTTGATCTCTGGCAGTCCATCCTACAGTCTTAAAGGGGCATAGTCCCGGTAGTGTAGAGGGCGCTGTTGATGATACTGCCGATCACCATTAGCATTGATACGAAGATTACCGAAGTTGAGCTGTCATCAAGAGTAAAGTGCGTAGGTGTTGCTAAGTAACGTTGCCTTTGTTGTCTTCTCTGCGCATCGCGCAGTCTGTAGTAATGCCAGGGTGCGTGCATATGCGCTTGTTATTATGACATCACAAAAGAAGTTTGTTAAACTGTCATCCCCCTCAGCCGAATCATGAGCCAAACTGTGATCGGACCACTGACTACAGTGGATCGGACTTCTTCGGACTCGGGGAAGTGGGCCAAAGCGTAAGCGCTAAAGAGGAGTCGATAGCGTAGGTCTCTATAGGAAACTTGCGCCGTGCGCCCGCGTACGCATTTGACTAAAACACCGGGACCATGCACCTTTAACCAAAGACGCTTAAAGGGGCATAGTCCCGGTAGTGTAGATGGCGCTGTTGATGACACTGCCGATCACCGTTAGCATTGATACGAAGATTACCGAAGTTGAGCTGCCATCAAGAGTAAAGTGCGTAGGTGTTGCTTAGTAACCTTGCCTTTGTCTTCTCTGCGCATCGCGCAGTCTGTAGTAATGCCAGGGTGCGTGCATATGTGCTTGTTATTATGACATCACAAAAGAAGTTTGCTAAAGCTGTCATCCCCCTCAGCCGAATCATGAGCCGAACTGTGATCGGACCACTGACTACAGTGAATCGGACTTCTTCGGACTCGGGAAAGTGGGCCAAAGCGTAAGCGCCAAAGAGAAGTCGATAGCGTAGGTCTCTATAGGAAACTTGCGCCGTGCGCCCGCGTGCGCATTTGACTAAAACACGGGGACCATGCACCTTTACTTAACTAATAAGACACGAAAGTGCGCGCTAATCCTGTACAAAACAAATGGACAGCGCGCGGACCTCAAGCGTATTACGCACATCACCTGAGACGCGCTGTCTTGACACTTGATAAACAACAGCAGCGGCTTCAGGGACAGCGCGTCTCAGGTGATGTGTGTCTTTCAGCGTGTTTCTACAGAACCCCAAATTCCGGGTCTATCGGATTGTATCCGATAGAGGGGCCTGTAGAAACGCACCAGTAACGGTTTCTTTCCGATGCAGATTCCGATACCGATTCCGATTATCTTAATCGTCTAATGAGGTAGTTCTTTCCGGGGCAGTTTCCAGTGTCAGCGCTAGAAACACGCCAGGTTCAATAATCCGATACTGACCCGGAAGACAATCACCAGTGACATACGGCCATGACTTTTCATTTTATGCTGCTGCTAGTAATTCTAACGTTAGTTTGTGTCCCCAACACGTCCGACACCCTAACCTATCAATAGTCACAATTTGCCTGAGATTTGACTCACTTGTAAAGAAAATACTCTGAATTAAAAAAAAAAAACACGAACAGGGGTGTTATTTTTACACAGTTGCGCTTTAATTTTAAAACCAAGGCAATACATCCGTTACATGAATTGACAATTAGACCCTACAAACCTTACAAATACAGGCCTAGATCTAGTCTAGCAAACTAACGTGTTAGTGTTAGGGTTTGTTTTACGAACTTTTTGTCGTTATTCCAGAGGTTCGTTACTAGATCTAGGCCCTACTATTATAGGGTTCGTTAATCCGACAAAGAAATATGGTTCTTGGTATTCACTACCTTGTCCTTTGTACGACGTTTCGTTAGTCCGAAAATGAAAGGAAATTCAAACATTCATTTATCGAAACATTTAGAGTCTAAAGTTAGAGCACATTTTCTCAATCCACAAGTGAAAAAGTTGAGTCCACTAACGTTAGGGCCTAGCTAGGAGGGGTGTAGAATGTCTCAAATGGTTAGAGGTAGAAAACCTAGGCCTAGTCAGGGTGCCTACCCCGGTACCTAACAAACCTTATAAATTGTATTTGAGATCTAATAATGTTAATAATAAACCTATTGTTATAGAAACCTAACGTTAGATCTAACGTTAGTCTAATCGCCTTTAGGTCTAACGTTAGGTCTACAGTTAGCACAGCTTACAATATGCCGTACTCCATCACTGACACTGTCATCAGGTCTAACAAATGTTAGGCCCTTAACCTGTTTAATTCTCTAAAATTTCTAACGTTAGATGTAACGTTAAGTGAACCTTCCAAATCGTTAACCTTTCTCATTTTTTTCTTTAAGACTTTAATTCAACAAACCTTCGGAAAAACGAACCCTAACAAGGTTAGGCCTAAAACTTAACAGTTAACTTAGACTCTAGAATCTAGATTCTAGTCTGCCTAATTTTAGACGCCTCTTTAGTAGACAAGAATAGATCTAACAGTTAGAATATCTAACTGTTAGAGTTCTAACACAGGTAGATGTCTAAACTTAAAGGGGCATAGTACATGTAGTATAGATGGCGCTGTTGATGATACTGCCGATCACCGTTAGCATTGATACAAAAGATTACCGAAGTTGAGCTGTCATCAAGAGTAACGTGTGTAGGTGTTGCTAAGTAACGTTGCCTTTGTTGTCTTCTTTGCGCATCGCGCAGTCTGTAGTAATGCCAGGGTGCGTGCATATGTGCTCGTTATTATGACATCACAAAAAAAAAAGTTTGCTTAAGCTGTCATCCTCCTCAGCCGAATCATGAGCCGAACTGTGATGGGACCACTGACTACAGTGAATCGGACTTCTTCGGACTCGGGAAAGTGGGCCAAAGCGTTTCAAGCGCCAAAGAGAAGTCGATAGCGTAGGTCTCTATAGGAAACTTGCGCCGTGCGCCCGCGTACACATTTGACTGAAACACCGGGACCATGCACCTTTAATTCTCAAGGCGTTACTGTTACTAACGTTAGAACTTTAACTGTTAGAACTCCGTGTTAGATCTAACGACACGTTAGCCCTACCTGACGTTGACCACGTTGTTAACGTTAATGTCGTTAATTTAGAATCTAGAGCTCTATATATATTTATTTAACCTTTAGTCTAGAATGGTAGAAATCACTAGTCTATAACATTAGATAGTATCCAGGGCAGTAGGCCTACAACATAGGCCCTAGATCTAGTTAGGCCTATGCCCTAGACCACTAGGCCTAACGTTAATCATTTTTTAGCTTAACTTCATTTAGATCTAGTCTAACTACTTTTACTTGTTAATGTTAGACTAACAAATAGGCCTAACGGTTAGGCCTAACGTTAGATAGAACTTACAGAAGCTGTGTCTCTGTGAACTGATGTTGTCTCGTCACGTGATAATCCAGTACCGGTAATAAAAATCCAAACTTTAAGATCCGTGAAATATTGACGAACGAAATAACTGGTAGAAAACTAGTTTCTATTAAAACGTTGAAAACAAAATCGTCCAACAGCCGGTTGTTCTTCTATTAAACTTGTAACGAGTTGTACCGGCGGTACCACACCCAGGCCGGCCCTACTCAATTTCACTAGATCTAGTTCAATCGGTGATCGCATCATCAGTAGATGCTCTACCCAGGCCCACAATGCACCAGCCAACTTTCCAGACATCCGGTCACAACCGCATTCAGATGGAGAATCGGATTCTTTCCGATTATGCGCTTTCTGTAGAAACAACCCGGGTCTGCGTTAGCGCAGTGTTTGATTACGCGCTTGCAAATTCTAGGTCTATCGGATTCTCTGTAGAAACACGCTGTTTGCCTGAGACGCGCTGTCTTTCATGATGTTGTTGTTTATCAAGCGTCTTTCAGCGTGTTTCTACAGAACCCCAAATTCCGGGTCTATCGGATTGTATCCGATAGAGGGGCCTGTAGAAACGCACCAGTAACGGTTTCTTTCCGATGCAGATTCCGATACCGATTCCGATTACAAACGTATCTTAACCGTCTAATGAGGTAGTTCTTTCCGGGGCAGTTTCCAGTGTCAGCGCTGTAGAAACACGCCAGGTTCAATAATCCGATACTGACCCGGAAGACAATCACCAGTTTGACATAAATGTGGCCATATGTTTTGCTGCTACGTTAGTTGGGTGTCTCCAACACGTCCGAGTGTCAAAGATCATCTAGGCCTAGTCACAATTTGCCTGAGATTTGACTCACTTGCAAAGAAAATACTCTGAATTTTAAAATAAAGAAAAGACACACGATTACGAACAGGGGTATTATTTTTACACAGTCACAGTTGCGCTGTAATTTTAAAACCAAGGCAACCAACACTAAGTTAACGTTAGATTCTAACTATCGTCTAACTAGTTAGGCCTAGAAATTCTAATGTTTTTTAGTTCGGAAAAGACAAACTCTAGTCTAGCAAACTAGTGTTAGGGTTTGTTTTACGAACTTTTTGTCGTTCTTCTAAAGGTTCGTTACTAAGAAATATGGATCTTGGTAGATCTATACGAGTTTGACGTTTCGTTAGTCCGAACATGAAAGGGAATTCAAACATTAATTTATCGAAACATTTGAAGCACATTTTCTCAATCCAAAAGTGAAAAAGGTGAGTCCACTACATTACATACATGTAGGGGTGTAACGGTTAGATGTCTAGAATTCTAACGCTAGTTAACATTATTTAGAGGTAGGGTGCCTACCTAACAAACTTTACGTTAGAATCAACGCTATCTAGGCATCCTAGTTGAATCTAAAACTAACGTTACACTACAGTTTTAGTCTAGATTTCTAGTCAAAGTTCCATAGACCCTAACGTTAGTTTCTAGATGGTCTACCTGAATTAAATCCTACCTGCCTGAAGAGGCCTAACACAGCTAACAGTCAACGTTAGGCCCTAACGTTAGGCCTTTGTTCTAACTGTGATGACACACTCCACAGTCGATCCTAGTAGACTCTAGTAGGTGTAACGTTAGGCTGTTTGTGTTAGACTCTAACACTGCCAGTTAGACTAGGTCTACTGTACTAACGTTCTAACGTTAACTTGCTCTAGAGTAGGCCTAGGTCTAACGTTAGGGCCTAATTTTAATTTAACGGTAAAGGGGCCCTGAAATTCAAATGCATGTTGATTTGTGTTGATTTAAAATACACTAGGCCTAACATCACTTTTTTTGGTGAAACGAATGTCTAACGTTAGAAACATTCCATTTATTTTTAACGATTTTTTCTTTTATCATTCTTCAGATTAACAGTTGGGCCTACTTGGGAACGCCCACAAAAAATCCTTCCAAACTAGAATTGTAGAAACGTTCTAGATTCTAACTCTAATCAATATTATTCTTGAGATGACCTCATCTGTCAATCATTGGTAAATACTAAAGTACTGGAATATTTAACAAAAGACATTGGATTTGGAATACACTTTCCCCTCGACTCAGCATGTTCCCTCGCTATGTTTTTTGTTAGTCACATTAATATAATAATAATAATAGATTCTAATATGACTTAACAATGTTATAGTTTCTAGTGTCCAGTCGCAGTTGCCAGTAGGCCTAACAGTTAGACTCTAGATCTAGAACATATTAGGATCTATAAGTTGCCCTAACGTTATGATCTAGTTACGCCTAAAACGTGTAACGTTGGGCCCTAATCATTTTTTATCTTAACTTGTTAACGTTAAATGTTAGATAGACTAGACACGGTATGAATAGTAAGCAAATAATCTACGTTGGTGAAGGTGATGGGACAAACTATCACTTCCGAGGCGATCTGGATGTAGTCATCTTTCTAATCCAGGGTATAGGTGGTATTTAGGTATGAGCCCCTTGTCAGTGATGAAGAAGCAAGTTGTGCAGAACACACAATATGGTGAACATCGCTATCTTAATGGAATTCGCATGAATATGTAAGAATGTGTGTGTGCTGTATTCCTCAACTTATTTTCCATTTCATAAAATGTGTAAAGAGGACATTTTGACTTCTTGCACTATGTATAAAAACAAACACACTGCAGGAGTGAATATAAATTGAATGGGGTCTACTTTGTTTTGCAATCCTCCAACATCATGTGATGCTGCATGTTGCAGTAATCAGTTCAGCTTGAGCGCATATGTTAAAGGGTGTGTACAGTTCTGGTCGAGGTGAGGATTTAGCTTTTAATGTTTTCCGAGATATTCAGAAACCACTCTATGGGATGTCAAAGAGCATGTGGTTCTGACTGGTATCAAAAGTTTATTCGATGAAAATCGGTTTTGAAATCGCTGAGATATCCAAAAACAAGGTGAAACAAAGAGATCCTAATAAAGTTGTGGCATGTCGCCTTTTATAATTAGCACTTTTTGGGATATCTCAGCCATTTGGCAGCCGATTTTCATCAAATAAACGTTGAATTCTTCTTAAAATTGCATGCTCTTTCATATTTCATAGGAGGTTTCTTATTATCTCAGTTAGGAATGTTCAAAGCATGAATCCGCACCTTGACCAGTACTGTACAGCCCCTTTAATGATTACCAGAAACTGGCATTCTCAGAGCTGTGAGTCATGAGGCTATTTTCATCTATCTATAAAGTTACAGTATGTAGTTATCAGCTTCAAGATATCAGAAGGAGAAGTAAACAACTCGACAGCAATGTTCTGAGAACACAACCTCTATCAAGGCAGTTCATTCTCCTTAAATGGTTATTCAACTAAAGTAGTATCTGATTTTAATTTTCCATTTATAACCTGTGTGATTTAAGCCTAACTGGATCTGGTGATCCAGAATTCTGCTACATCTGGGTCAAATCTTGTGGTGTTGTATTATGTGTACCTGTTTTGAGGTTTTATATGTAGAAAGCCTCATGGGTATGTTTTGATGTACTAGTATAACACTAGAATGTTCAAACTGCTTTTAAACTCATAATGATAAAGTATCCTGAAGTATTATAATTCCCGGTTCCAGACAGTGATCTGCATCATCACCAAAATTATAAGGTAGTATTTCTTTCGTCACCTGCATCTGATCTGCCAGCCCCTGAAAATGTCTAAATCAACCGAGAACTGTTCGTGCAAACATGTGATCAACAGACGAAGAAAGAAACAACAAACTTGATTATACACCAACATCAGAATAGACCCATGACAATCTTAGTGGAAGAGAATACATTAAGTACAGTTGTACACTCTACACTATTAAGAGTGGTGCCATCAAATTTACAGCTGAATAAATTCATCTCAGTGCACCACTTGATTAGAGACGATCAGGAAATGATAACCTTGTTTTGGCTCACAAAGGTATTTATGAGAAACTGAAATAGACCATGGAAGCAAACTGTACACCATATGACAATCATGTAACAGAAGTTATAAAGGAAAAAAACAAACAAACACACCGTCCACTTATGGCCACTCTAGTGTCATAAAAATATGAAATGGAAGAGGAAGGACATACAGCTCGTAATATGATTCTTTTTCTTTTAACCCATTGAAGACAAGTGCCCCCCCCACACACGCATACACACCAACCCCCGTACTAAAAGCAAAATCAACTTGTCCGAAATAAAGGTGGCTGCTGATATACCATACCCCCATCACTCTAGCATATGATCTGCTTTTTAAATACGCATGGACTTGTCTTTGTCTTAGACCTCACATGTTGAGTGTATTACCTGTGAGACAGTTCTATTCACACTTGTCAATTGTAGGACTTTGTATTTGCACACTTGTCCTTGATCCAATATTTTGCATTGTCATGTCCACAAATGTGAAAAGGAAAAGACCCCTCCCCCCATTAGAGGAATCATTACTATTCCCACTGTTTTGATAATGATCAACATTGCTATAATTTACAATCATCAGTGACAATATTTGTCGTTGTTTATTATGATGATTATTGTTAAACCAGGAAATAATGTTTGCAAGCATTTAATTTTGCAAATTTCGCGATAGCCAAGATTTGGCAAATTAAAACACATGCAAAAATTCCTGTCTACACCGAATGCACTGAATGCCAGTGGCAATTCATGAAAATTTTGTGACGGGCAAAGGCCGTCTGCCCCAATCCTTGAAAACTTCATGCCAGGAAATTTCTTGCTTTTTAGGATTGAAAAGATGATCAGGAAATGGTGGAGCTAAACAAGGAACTGCAATTAATTCATATTCAGCCTTTTGTTTATTTTTACTTTTGTCCAAAGTCCTGTGAACTTGTCTTTTCTTTTTCATATTGCTGTGTAGCAACACAAAGCATTTCATATTGAATATATTTAAAGTATTAGAGAATTCTAATTATGTTTCTATTTATCTGTGTGCTTGATGTGCCTATATATTCTATGTCTTCATCTTCCAGTGTTTCTCCAAATCCTTTGAGAAACAACATTTGTATGTTGTATTTTTGAAAATCAAAACCTTTTTTCTTCTTAAAACCATCTATAGATAATATAAATGTATGTGTGGAATTATATTTACTGAATCTTCCATTATGCTGTCTATAGGCCTGCCTGTATACACACACAACTACAATGTACATGTATCTTGCATGCACTGTGCAACCTGTGTACAAAGACCATCCTATATAGGGAATGCAGTCTTTGTATCATAGGCAGATATTTTATAAGCTGACAGTTGGTACAAAAGGATGTCACAAAAAAACATTAAAAATGCTCTGTTTGGAATCAAATTGAGTGGTCTGAATGAGGTGAATTTCAGACAGGCAGATGCCATTAGAAAATATTTTGAGGATAATATTTTGTATAGTGAACATTCAGTGTGTAGCATGCTTTCAAGTAAATCTGTCTGCATATAATCTTGTCCATATATTCTTGTGAAAAGTATTAGAATGTAGTTATTGTAGTCTACTTAACTTTTGTGTTTCTGCATTACAATGGCTTCTAGCAGAGCAATTTTCTTTTTCTTCAGTATTAATAGAAACAATTACAAATGCAAGACTGTGAAAACTCATGCAAATTGCTATGACTTGCATATTGTGTAGTGCTGTGATAGATCACAGCATATATATATATATATATATATATATATGTATATACATACATGAATATATTTTTATTGTATTCAGATTTATCAATGTTTAGGTTCTGCTCGGGATCTAATAACAGTCAAGTTGTCCCAGGTACGCTTTACAATCAGAAAGAAATATGCAAATTATATACAGTCCACCGTTAATTGGAAATGACTCTTAGGAATATATGAATTTTCAATATTCCAATTGCTAAAAGCACATACAATGATTTTGGTCTGTTAGCATCAAACCTTAATGAGAATCATGATGTGAACTGGTTTTGGTTGTAATTGAAATCATCAGTTTGAATGCTGATTTGAATGCATTGTGAAAATGGTGGATGGCAAAAGGGTGTGGCCTCCAAGGGGATGCTAACTCCAATGCGATCACAGCAGCTAGAGTGTGTGTTTGCGGGGGGGGGGGGGGGGAGGAATGAGTATTTGGGACTCTTGACATTTTGAAGGCAAAAATTACAAATTGAAATTAACTGAGCTTATGACCAAGGATGGGAGATTTAATTCCAGCTCTAATACCAGCCTTCAATGACTTTCTTAGTATGTGCACAAATGCTTTACAAGGATTCAATTGGAATGACAATGTTGATCCTGTTTGCCTTTTGACCATAATCCAGTGAGTATTTAATGGCGCCGTGCATTGCCAAGTAACTCTATTGATATTTCTATGTGTATGTATGTATGAATGCTACATCTTTGCTTTGCTGAGCAAGATTCTGTACCATGTGTATGATCTGAAGAAGATCTATAATTCCTTTGTCCATTTTCAATCCTCTCCCTTAAAGCGGATAGAGACACTGCAGAAGTGATGTGCTCTACACAATGAGCACTGAAGTATTATTATTATAATGTTAAAGTGAGACATGGTAAGATTTTATCAGCCAGGTGAAGGAGAATTTGATGATTTTCATTTAAACCTGTTTTTGGTGGAAAAATGTGTCAGTGCAAATCATTGGTATTGCCTCAACTTTGCTCAAATCAGCAAGGTGAAGGTCAATCTATAGCATAATTTTTTGGATATTGATATTACTTGAAAGCTGTTGGAATTATTGGCCCAGCTTGTACAGCAATACATGTATTAAGAAAGTGCATAAAGAATCAACTAAAGATAAGTGGATATCACAAATTGTATTGCTGCATTTAACAACAAACAAAAGAGTTTGTTTTCCTCTTGTACATGGGGGTTAAATGAAATCATAATTATCTGAAAATGTTCAATCTTTTTATTATAAGATAATTTTGTCAGAAATCAACTCAGTGAAGGTGCAATTACAGCTGAGACTACAGAAATGAACCAACACTTAACCATGAAAAGCGAATACAGAGGCAATATAAGGTCATCTGTGAGATGTGGAATTATAAGTTGTCGCTGCTGTTGTTATGCTATGGACAATGATTTAAATGTGTCAGAAATATGTCTGCATTTGTGGCTGCGTTAACTATACACAGCCCATGCAGTCGCTGTATAAATGATGTATGTTGTAGATGTTTTTACACACTCTCCGACCTTATTTCAGGCATTCTTAAAATGATGAGACTGTGACATTAAGTTCAATTGAATTCAAGTAGTAGTGAAATCTTGTCCTTGATAAGCCATCAGCTGTTTTCTATTACACAGCTGTGTGTCTGGATGTTTGTGATTGTAATTAGCATCCACTGCTCTGAAAATGTAGAGGTATGCTTTTGACAGAGAGAAAGCTACAAGCAATAGACTGGTTCACTTGTGTTCTTAAACTCATTGGAATACCTCCTTTAGGCCCTATAGTACAAGTAATTAATGTTCGATTCTATTGTTTTGTCTTGATTATGTTTTGATACTTGTTATCATATTGGCTTATAACCTTATTTGTTTTTATGGTATACTAGTAGTCATGTTTTTACATTTGTAGTGCTTTTTTAACCCAAAACCTCTTTAAAAACAAACTGATTTGCTATGACATTTCTTGCACCAACGAAAGAATCACCAATCAAATTATACTGATATTTCACTTTCTTCATTCTCATTATCCAAAACTTGGATATACTGTCGTAAATTGGTTTGAATGAAAACACTGCATGAGATTGAGAGGCATAAGGTAGTACATGTCGTTGTGTTGCACCATTATTGCCCAAATGGTCCTGTACAATGAATAAGCAGAAAAGAATTTAAAAAAATATTTGTAGGATTCTGTACATGATGCATGTGGTGTTTTCCAGCAGACAGGTGCAAACAATATATTTTTCTATAGAGAAGAGATATAATATATGTACAGTCCATAGTAGAAAGCCTGCTCTATTTACCTCATGATTTGTCTTTTTTTTTTGATAATGGAGAATTCCTCTTTACTTGTACCTCACTAATTAGCAAAACAACAACAACAACAACAACAACAACAAACAAATAAACAAACAAACAAAAACATGAAAAAACAGAGAGAACTGTGCCCTGCCTGTCAAATATCATGTGACAATGTCATGTGATTGAATGTAAGAGAATTTATTCTTTACCATTACCAGTAGTTTTCTTCTAATTTTCTTTTTCAGTCTGTGGTTTCAAATGTTAGCTGTTTGCATGTCAAGAAAGGACCAATTGTCATAGATGTACATTGTACTACAATGAAGTTTACAATTTAATGTTGTGCATGACATTCTCGGGTAGTAATGGTAGTCACACTGGAGATGAATAATGTCCTTGTAGAAACCTGTTTAATCAGAACTTCAGTGGTTGATTGCATGTAACTGGCTGCATAATCGATATATTCAAATATCATGTTGTTGTTTTGTTGTTGTTGTTTTTTTGTGTGTGTGATAAGGAATATCCCAGAAACCTTACACAGCATGCTTGAGGCTTGTATGACATAGCAGAAACTAAAACATGCACACAGGATGCGGGGACTAAAATGTTTTAGACTGGAACTGACGAATACATATTCATGAGGCATTCCCTGAATATTGACCATATGTATCGGCCTACTTGTACGTTGTATTTCAGTTCAGAAGGATTATGGGCAATAACCGTTTTACAGATAGCACTGTAGGACCTGTTGCATTCAATCAAGTCATCGTGTTGTAATGACAAGTAAAGAGATGTTAAGTGTTTTGCTTCTTTCAGGGTTTTTTTTTTCCTCCATAAAGCTTCAAGGTTTCCTTGGCTTTCATACTGCTATGTCATGCAAGTTGCAGATGATGTTTTGAGTGAACATGGATTATCTGGATTATACCCATCATCGTCAGTCACATGGGAAATTATATGAAATTAAAGGACAAGTTCACCTTCATTGACATGTGGGTTGAGTGAATGCAGCAATATTAGTAGAACACATCAGAGAGAGTTTGAGCAAAATTGGACAATCCGTTCAAAAGGTTACGAATTTTGAAGTTTCTGCTCAGTCACGGCTGGATATAAAGACTAGTATAGCTTGTGATGTCACATGAGTACAACGATATAAAGAAAGAATAAAGAAAATTCAACATATTTCCATTTTTCTCGCATAACAAAAGAACACTCGACTTCTCTCTTTCAGAAGGCAGGGGGAATAATAATACCCTTAACATACGTCAGTAGCAAGTTGAAGAAATGTGCACTTTATTCAAAAAGTAAAGTTTTGTGAAATTCTCTTTTTATTTTCCTTATATAGTTGTACGCATGTGACATCATACACTGTAGTAGTCTTCTCTTCCAGCAGTGACTGCGCAGATACTTAAAGTATTGGTAACTTTTGAACGGATTGTCCAATTTTCCTCAAACTTTCACTGATGTGTTCCACTAATATTGCTGCATTCTCTCAATCCTTATGTATGTGAAGGTGGACTTTGACTGTTAATTTGTATGTTATTTTGCAATAAACATGAGTCAGCCTATATCAATGTCTCTAGCAATTGTATGAATCAACATATTTGTGTTTTTATTCCTGATTTTGTGTGCCAAATCATTGTAATAGTACCTTATCTAGGCTTGAATTTCCATCAGTTAATCACATTTTAAAGAACTCTAGATCCCCCCCCCCCCAAAAAAAAAAGAAAGGAAGAAAAACATAGCAAAAAACAAAAACAAAACCGTGAAACACACCCAAAACAAAGCAACAGAAACAACGAAAAGATCATTGGTTTATTATACATTTACATAGGGTGAAACAATGAAATAATACCAATCATCAGTCAAATACCCATTTCTGTATCTTGCACGTGAACACACACACATCGCATTTCATGGAAAATTTTATTCATTAATTTTTATGATAAAGTTCGCACTTGATTTTCAGTGTGTTTTAAATGTAGGTCGACACAATTTGTATAATATTACAATTGTGTCGGAATTTATTTCATACACTCACTAAATCTTAACATTTAGAGACTTGTTGCTGCTTCCAAAATTCCCTTTTTTCCCTTGTTTTATTTACTTTTGTTTTAGTGGAAAGCACTGGGAGGTGTATACAAACACAGCACAGAGTAAGAAAATGCAGATATGAATTTGCAAACTGTCTATTTCAATTACACTTATGTTTAAGCTCACTGGCAGTGACATCACTATAGAAGTAATCCAGCCCTCTTGAGGCTTGACATATTCCTTGAAGGATAACCATATGTTTCTCTTGTTAATATATGAATGAAAATTTCACCATGAAATTCACCAACACAGAAAACTGAAATGATAGGAAAGGCGGAGTTGCAATTGTATTTTTATAGAAACTATAGATGTTCCCCAAATTTATAGTGAGTTTAAAAAGTACATGTACAGTTTAATACCTTTGCTAATAAATTTTATGTAGGCGTGTTTTACAGTTGTATCAAAATGTTTTCAGTGTATAAGGATGAGGACGGTCTGGCGGAGCGAGGCGCCATTCTAGCTTTCTATTCCTCTTTTACATGGTTTGAATGTGACACGTCTCTCTTGGATGATGGATCCTTCATCCATGAGAGACGTGTCTCATTCAAACCATGTAACAATCGAATATAGGTTTCATAACAAGATACTGTGTCTTAGGAAAAGAGTTTCGTCGATTTGACCTCAATTATTTTTATTGCTTAGCGGCGATCCTAATCCCTCGATACAATGAGTTAACACTTTGCAGACGTTTGAAGGATTTTTTGCCTCCATTCAACTCCATCCCCTTTAATTCTCTGTCACCTTCAAGATGCAATTATGTTGCGACCATCTTAGATAGGGGCACCTGTCTCAACAAAATGACCGCTATTAAGAACTCCTTAATTAATAAAATCATTTTCTCACCATCTGATCTCTTTTGCTTCTGAAGTGAAGATCGGTTTCTCCATACAAGGTTACTGTAGTGAGAAGAGTAAAATTCAATGAATTTAGACCGAGATAGTTTCATTAGAATAGGGGAACAATTCACAGAGAGATTCATGTTTTTTTTTTCTTTGAGTCTGTTCATTTAGTTTCACATGTTTCCTGTAAACAGTGATATTGCTCATTGTCACAAAATGTATGAACATTAGATGAGATGATTATTGTATCGTCGTCACCTCACAACCCGCAGTTGTCGAATGAATTGCAAAAAAAAAAGAATATATATATATATATATATATATACATGTGTGTGTGTGTGTGTGTGTGTGTTGAAAATCTACTTTTCTAACTTAAATGAGTAAAAAATATTTCACATCAAATTACCTATAGAGATGTAATAATATTGCAGTATTGACTGTCTCAAAATTTTATGCATTAGAGGGGTACTAATGTTGCTGAATTATTCACTTAAATGGTTTTCAAATTATTTCGATATGGTATTGCCTACAAAACTTGTGAGAGCGTTTAGCCACATTTTTATCATGACAAGCGATAGCATAATTATTATAATGATCAGTGCGCTCCCGTTATACCGAATAGGTTATGGCGAAATGCGTAGTTACTGTACAACGCAGGAAAAACTTACTTCCTATAATCCTAAAATAATCTGTAATAGTATCTTTATGATTTACTTTACTGTTCTGCTTCAACAAAATTAAATTTTCGATACATCGCATAACGAAAGAAAACCTTCTGGTCACGAGGATTTCGTTATAAACGGGAGTCGCCTGTGCCTAGCTGTAGTGCATTGATTGTGTGATTACCAGAACTTTTCTGTAAAAGCACTTAAAATATCCAAATTCCATAATTCCAAACTTGGGTGCTTTGAGTGCCGATTTCTATCGTAAACGCCACAATGCACTGTGTTTAACATTGTCCAACAGAAAGGATTTTACTCGTTCTGTCATATCCACGTCAGTTCTACCCCCACGATGAAGCAGTTTCTCTTTCAAAGCATTTTAGCATCTTCACGTGTTTTACAAGAATGTGAGATGAACTCTGACACTCAAATATTTGAAGAATGCTCCGACTGGATTGCTGGATCCACCTCCGATGATAGAAAGACAATCTATCCATGTTTCATTGCACAATGGCCAGCCAGTATATAACATAATGGAGATAATTACTATGTCTTCATAAGATTATGATATTCTTTTCACCATCCGTAAGCGGTACATATTGTAAAGACAGGGGGATGAATATAATAGATTAGAAGAGAAGAGAAGAGACTTGAATAGAATTGCGCAAAGAGTACTGTATGAGAAAAACATAAAATTCTCAGCTGGACATATTCGGTACGTAAAATTTCATTCCATTTTATGAATAAGTAACAAACATTGGCATATTCTGTTTGAGTTCAAAATGAATCTTCAGATTGCTCGGAAAGGTCGGGGCATCAAACCCCGATTATCAAAAGCACGAAATTGGAATTCTTTTGAGCATCCCTACAAAACTGGCTGCAGTTTGAATAAATAGCCAGGTGGAACTCCAGCTCTTGAATTTCCTTGGTGAGATTGCAGGGAAATTTAAGCACATTCAGATCCTCCCGGCTCTGCAGAAGATTAAGTTCATCATAACAAAAGTTCGAATCCATTCGTTTAACAAAAGGAAAATCAGTGGAGATAACATACCATCGGTGTGAAAGGAAGCGAAACTTGAGGGACATTGACGCCTTTAAGGCAATGGCAGACAGCAAGGACGAAAATATGAGATATTCAATACAATGTCTTCTATACCCATGGAGTGTTTGCCGGGTGCACGTCACGAGACCGACACCCACGAATCATACAGCTCACAAGTCATACAGCCCATGAGTTATACAGCTCAGGAGTCATACAGCCCATCAGTTCGACACTAAACAAATGCTAAAGCCAACAAGGCCCACGAGACCGACACATTACGCACCGTGTTGTATCTGTCGAACTCGTGGGCTGTTTTCACGTAGTGTCGGTCTCATGGGCTGTATGACTCGTGGGTGTCGGTCTAGTGGGATGACCCCGTGTTTGTTGACCATTGTACGTACGAATAACAAGAAGATCAGGATGTGTATACATTAATGGGAGGAGGACGGGAGGTAAGGAATGTATAGTAGATTAAGAAAATAGGTTTTAGTCATTGCATCAAGGACTTAGATGTGTCAGAGGGTCCTTTCGTCAAGTCAGGCTGCAGCTAATGTTCATAATGTAAATACAACGTACTGTAGGTAGGCCTTTCTTTTCCATTAGTTTTGCGATTCCTCGCTTCGCTTTCCTAAGAAAAAACATCGTAGGTGGCGCAACACAATGTCATGTCGTAGGCGCAGAGCCCTTCGTAGGCGCAGATTATGGCCACCCGTGCTTTGTGCAAAGAGCAGTGTTGCTCGCTCGAGTAAAAAGATTGTTAATGGTGAAGAGGATAAGTGTATGGTGAATTACGGTGATGATGACTATTTTGAAAATATCAGTGATAATAATGATAATGGTAATACATGAATTGACAACGATTTCACTATGCTTAATTATCATTTTTATTATTGCAATTATCATTATCATTTTCATCATTATTATCATTATCAAGTATTACTACTATCATCATCATCATTGCATATGTACGATGTCAAAATTAGTATTGTTGTATAGCAGATCGTATACAGTAGTGTAATAGGAATATTATCAGTACATTAATAGCAGTTACAGAAGTTGTAGTAGTAGTAGTAGTAGTAGTAGTAGTGGTAGTGCCGCCTACTTGTTTTACGATAGTAATTGTAAGATTGCTGTCTTCGTTTTTATTCAGGGTAGCTTCTTCACTGTTGCCACTGTTTAATCAGAGAGACCTAGTGCTTCTATTATCACTCCAGTACTGGCACTTAGAGCCTATGCCCATTATTTTGTAACCCGAGAAGCCCCAGGTATAAATATACGTGGTCCGATTCGCGCATTGCAACCTAGTAGACAAAATGCTGATAATATCAGTCAAATATGAATAAAAGTTTAGCCACAGCAGTCCAAAATCTTCATTAATATTGATCAAGTCGTATTATTTCGCAATGATATGATTAATCAACAATTCAGCGCATCCTCTGTCATAGAAACTCCGACAACCACGGAGACTGCAGCTTGTCCTACATGTCCTTTTGGCAGCTGATGCTTATGTAAGCAAAACGTATTTTAAAAGCAGCAGGCCTAATGGATAATTTATTACTACGCATCGAGGTCGATTTCATTAACGAGGTAATACAAATCAAGCGGAAAATACCCGGGAGAATCGTTGCTAATGTAAGCTGACTGGAGTCAGGTTTATGGCAAAAAAAAAAAAAAAAAAAAAAAGCGGTAAAGAGAAGATGGAGAGGGTGAAATAAATATCATTCGCACCATAACAAATTAATTGTAGCAACACTGTATCATCACACTGTTTCTCTAAACAACATGCTTCTGTATAAAACTTCTGAATATTCTAAACGTATTTACGTAGAAATTATAGATTGGTTTTTCAAATCTGTGAGAAATGTGAATGTAACGAACTTTGTTGGAATATGCTTCGACCATGGAGGAATTACTGAATGGGAGAAGGTACTATGCTTCTGTCGTGGTCCATAATACAATATGACAGGAAAAGTAGGGGGATACAGTTAAAGTATCTGATCATTTCTGTACTTCTAGATTGATATTATAAAAAAAGTATAAATATATATATATATATATATATATATATATATATATATACATGCATATAATTAAGAATCAAGAAATAAACTAGTAATGCGGGGTTTTTTGCCAATAAAAATGAGTTTATTTTTGAGTTTATGTGATATATATATATATATATATATATATATATACATATATGATATACGTACATGCATATAATGAAGAATCAAGAAATAAACTAGTAATGCGTTTTTTGCCAATGAAAAATGAGTTTATTTTCCGGTGGCTTCCACCTTCATCAGGAGTCTCGTCGGGGCCAAAAAATGCATTACTAGTTTATTTCTTGATTCTTCCTTATATTGGAGCCAACACACACAAAAAAATCTGAGTCAAATGACTCATTTGCGTGAGTCTTCAGGTTGTCCGTGAGGCGACACACTTTTGCCAAATATTGAGTCTTTTTACTTACGCTTACCGAGTCACTTGACCCAGTAGTGAAACAGCTGAGTCAAACAGCTGAGTCAAATGACTCATTTGCGTGAGTCTGCAGTTTGTCCGTGTGGTGACACACTTTTGCCAAATATTGAGTCTTTTTACTCAGTAAAGTCACCAAATGAGTCAAGTGACTCAGTATGCTGAGTCAAGCGACTCACTGTGCGAGAATCGAAACGCAAAATGATTGAAAAGTCTCTTGTTCAGCATGCTGATCCAGTTAATCCTCCTCGTAACTAGCTATTCCTAACCTAACACCTAACTACACATCACGAGACAATGCTTCTAATATATACCCATGTCGTAAAATTGTATTTATGTATGTGGTTACTGTTTTGAAATATATTTTCTATCCATTTATTCAAGACTTCTGTTCTGATAACAGAGCTGAATATTTCATAAATTATATGAAATTATAAATATTTAAAAATTATGCAATTTACCATCCGCGACAAAATCAGAAATTTCAGAAAATATTTTCTGAAAAATAGTTAATTCTTTTGCTTGAAGTTATTACATGATCGACTATAATCGTCTCACTGGACTCACATGTCACATAAAATGAGTCGGTTGACTCATTTATAACAGTTACTGAGTCAAATAGAGATGATGCAATATGAGTCATCGATTTCGTGGCTCATTATTGTAATTCGGTGTGCGTCATTTTACTCGTTAGATTCGGTAAAACGAGTCTTTTTACTCAGAAGAACTTAAAAGGTGTGTCACAACAGCAATGACTCAGTAGATTTGACCTAAAATGAGTCAACTGACTCGGGTAATTTTTTTGTGTGAATACGTGAATTGTTAACATGTTTATACGGGTGCACGTCACGAGACCGACACCCACGATTCATACGGCCCAAGAGACATACAGCTCACAAGTCATACGGCCCATGAGTTATACAGCTCACGAGTCATACAGCCCATCAGTTCGACACTAAGCCAATAAAGGCCCACCGTAGACCGACACATTACGCACCGTGTTGTATCTGTCGAACTCGTGGGCTGTTTTTACTTAGTGTCGGTCTCATGGGCTTTATTTGCCTAGTGTCGAACTCATGGGCTGTATGACTCGTGAGCTGTAACTCATGGGCCTGTTTTTAATGTCGAACTCGTCGGTCTACTGGGATGACCCCGTGCCATAAAGTGGTATTGATTGAATTTGCATTAATGCATTTTAAAACCTCCTTTGTTCTGAAAGGTGCATATAAAAATGTGACCCATCTGGATACTTAAAAAACAAAAACAAACAAAAACAAAAAACAAAACAAAACAAAAACAAACAACCAGAAAAATCAGTATCTACTACAAAATGTGACATTGCAATGTTATCACCTGCAGAGAAAACACAAAATATCTTTATATTTCATGTGACTAATGATGCTACTATGCTATGCTGAAATTACGGATAAATGCTTGCAGTATTTTTAGCCACAAATTCATTCCTTTACAGTTTACATGTACAAGGTAGCTCTCCTACATCTTTTGGAATTGAGGTTATAACTGCACAGTGCATACACGACACTGGAAAGTGTGTGCATTTGTGTGTGTATGTGTGTACATACCTCAAAACTACTGCCCCTCTCCCCACCCCCATCTCCATATAACATATACACACAAAACAATCTCACAAGATTATGGTCACACTCGTAATTTTAAGCCACACCTGCATGAATGTAAGTACCGGTATGTCATTCACTGACGTTGTGAGCAATGGAAAGGCAAAACAAGTCTTTTGTGGATTGTGCATGCATTCACAATCTCACATCTGTCACTTTAGTCACAAAAATATCCAAGCTGTAATTCCAATATTCATGATATGACTCTCAATTTGAAGCATGGGTCTCCTAATATATGTTTTGGCTTTTAATAGAAACTGCTTTATTTATTCATTTTTTATTTTTTTTTTTATTTTTTTTTTGGTTGTTGAGGCATTTCCTTTCCACCAAAGTGTACAGGAAACGGACACCACACACTTTCCAAGGGTAGAACATTGCACAGGCTGCCCAACTTTCGGTTTGACTGAGTCTGACATCTTTAGAGGCATCAATCTCGGACTTGAAATCATGAAAACAAAACTTTCAAAAGTAGAAACGACATTCTGTCGACAAATGAAACTCATGCATACTTTAGTATTCATTGAGTACTGGGCCTCATGAGGCTTTGTGCAGGTATCCGGGATTAGAATTACAGTCAGGCTCTTAGTAGATGGCTTTAGAGATTCATCCAAAGAGCAACTAGTGGTGAGAGCTATGGAAGCATGCAACAAATTTGAAAGCTGATCGGGTAGTTTAGGTGGCAGTAACGATTGGAGTTAATAACTGTTAATCAAGCAAGGCTACATGTACGTACAAGGACATCTTAAATGAACTCCCTTCTCTGGTATATATATCAACAACAACAACAACAACAACAACAACAACAACAACAACAACAACAACAACAACAACAAATCCAAGAGTCCCAAACCCAATGTGGACAAATTCTTCTTAAACCACTACTTTTACTATCTTAAGAGCATTTTTGTTGATGTAAAGCGAGACGTCAATCTTCAGTAAATGTGGCATTTTTTTTTTCCGCAGGCTGTTCAAGTTCACAGTTGTGTGCATGGATCTGAAATCCACGTCCAACCAACATTATTTCTGCCCTGCTCTCTTCATATAAAATTGCATTTCTAACTAAACAAACTGTAGCATCATAATTGATTTTATAATGTTTTACTTATTGATAAATTTTACATCTAACTCTCATTGCAAGAATGCACCTTAAACAGTTTGTGCGATGATGTCATAAACAGGAAAGAGCCCATCAAACAAGGACAAAAGCACATGTTAGAGGGATGACAAGTTTTGGTTGTGGCCACTTTGATTTTGGACTTTGAATTTTGGATATGTCAGCCATTTCAAAAGCAATTTCTTTCATCAAATAAACTTTAATTTCTCTTATAATTGTATGTTCTTTCATATTTCATGAGTAGTTTCTTATCGTCTTGGACACATACACACACATACACACACACACACACACACACACACAAATTGAAACCCTATCTCAACAAAAGTTGTATCATCCCTTAAAGTCTAATTAACTCCACTTTGTGGGGATACCAAACACATTTCAGCAAAACTCTCACATTTAAGGTAAACTCTGAACTGTCAATTCCCAATAGGATTAAAGATAGAAATGACAGGTATGACACACACCTTTTGCTAAACTATGTAAGGGCGCCCTCACTGGTCTCATGTTAGCAGGAATATGTTCTGAGATCGCCCGTATTGCTAGGTGAGGTCGTTGCTCCCCCTCCGCCTCCACCGATCCCACGCCCTACCCCGGGCCCATTGGAGGGGCGGGGAGGCGGGCAGCACGGGCACCCAGTGGACCACGGGTGCGGCCCTCTTGGTGGGGGAGCCCGGGGAGGGGGCGTAGGCCTTCATGCACTCCCCCGCTGTCATGTCCAATGGGACTTTGTCTTTGCGGTGGTGAGCGGCGACTTCTTTGCTCTTGAACATTTTCCTACTACAATGTAAAAACATCGGTGTTAGATTTAACACCACGGGTGTTAAATCTAACACCAATCAAACTTCAATAGAGGACCACACCCACAGGTGTAGAAAATGCACTGTGATGGTGTTGAAAAGTGTTCACCTGACACTTCGTGGTGTTAATTTGACACTGTATCTGGTGTTATTTTTACACTGTACTGGTGTTAATTCAAAAATGACACCACATGGTGTTGATTTGATATTTGTTGGTGTTAATATCAATGGTTTAACACCCGTCCAGCTTCAATAAGAGACCACACCAGCTGGTGTTACTGTGGTGTAAATTTATTTTCACATTTTTTTCGAAAATCTAGTATTCTAATGTAAAATTCTTGATCGTCTTGTTTAACTTAAAAATCAACAAGAAGTGCAGTTGGATAAGAAACTCTTCAAAAAAACAGTTTAAAATTTGGAAATGACACCCGGAGGTGTTAATTTAACACCATAAATGAGCACCGAAAATTTAACACCAGCTCGGTGTTCACTATTTAACACCGGACTTTTTGCAGTGTAGAGGGCCCACGCCTAAATCTACCCAGCTCACCCTGCAAGACAGAGATAGGTGTACAACAAAAATGTGACGACGCCACTTTTGTTGGTGTCTCACTTTTGGCTGAATTTTTCTGATCCATTTTCCTGTTTCTGATCCAGATTAAAAAAAAAAATCCGTCTTTCTTTTCATGTCACATAGATAATATTCTAAAGCACATGATCTTTTTTTCCTACTTACATGTATCTCTGAACGAGGGATGAGAATATAAGATATCACTTGTACGCATATCCAGGCATATTTTCCTTAGTATAGAAAAAAAGTCTATTCTTCTCATCACCTCTGCACATAGTTGACTTGCAAATATAAGAAAAATAGAATCCCTCATAAGCTTTTAAGGTTTATATTTCAGAATACATAATATACTCTGCTTTGCTTCATCTTCTTGAATTTGGAACTTCACATCTGGCTACAAACTGACATTATTTAAATGTATGTTTTCTTTTTTATGTGGCTAAGGGTTTCTCTTTTTGTTGCATAGAGGATTTTTTTTTAAGGTGCTGAGGGTTTTTCTTTTTGTAGCTACAGTGTATGTTCAATTGGTGGAAGGGTCTTTCTAGATCCAATAATACCTCATGTGATTTTTATATTGCAGTGCACCTTTTTGTCACTAAACAGCTTCTGGTCATGTTTGAACATGATATACCTACATGTATGTCACATTGCCGGGCATGTGGAGGTTGGGCAAGCATACATCTGATTACTAGTTTTCCCCACTTCTTTCAGTAAGAATGATACAGCTTTCCCCGACTAAATTCTGTTCAGGCTTCGCCAGACTGGCATTGTAGATGGGGTAATACCAGTCTTGGCATTATTATCATTGGCATAGTCGTGGCATAAGTTGAGAAATCACCTTTATGCAATTTGTAACCATACTCATCGTTATTTTAACCATACCGCCTCGAAGCAGCCGATATCAATTTTTTTTACAACATTATGAGGTGAGTTTTACGAATTTTTAGACATGTTTATAATACGAGTTCTTTAAGATTCAAGTCAGTGGAAATTTATTCAATTTTTTCGACAAAACATAACATGTATATTTCATAATATACATTAGCGGCAAATTGATAAAGAAACATTGTATGACAATAGCGAGAAATTATGATACATCATTAGCATAACAAACATTGTAATAAATCTCCTTTTAGAACAGATACGTTCTGTTTGAAAAATGAATCGACCTACTGAACAGCCAGCCCTTGTCATAATGCTGGCCCTTCTAATGAAAACAAAAAGTCAATACTACTTACTTTGATTCGGAAGCCCTATTCAGAGAAAAAAAAATATATATATATATGTAAATAAGACAATAAGAGACAACACTGGCATATAACGACAACAGAGAGAGGGGGAGAGGGACGTAAATCCATGGAGATAGTGACCTGCAAAATGATGTTTATCGGAAAATTATAGCCGTAGCTTTGCAGTATGTTTTTGAATGTGCAGAGGAAAAAGAAAATTGTGAAGGAATTTCGGAAATACATTGAAGAGAGACAACAATACACTCGAGAATACGATTGCAGCAGCTAAATAACGGAATAACGGACATTATGTGATAAAAGTCCTACATGTCCTATGCAGGACATCTCGATTACATGGAATTATAGAATAAACAACGCACACACGCATATAAAAACACCTACACCAATATCAATTTCCTGTACTTTTTTAACAACTAACGCGCTATTAACAGCAACGGTAAAATCTAGAAACGTGGACGTCCCGGTCATTAGAAACAAGTTATACAAAGCTTAATTCAGCAACGCATAATGACTCCGAATGTATTATAGTATTTTCATCGGAATGGTATACCGTTACTGAAATATCCCTGAAATTGTGTATTTTTTTCATGATTGAACGGCTACCAAAATTAGATTTGACGAGAAGAATATTATATCTAGATATTCAATGATGCAAGTGGGCGACCTGAGTCGGATATGACTCGAATTGAAATGAAATAGGTTCACTGTTTAAAATGAGTATATACCCAAGTTCACTTCTCAGCCACACTGCAAACCCTATCTGACTCCTAGCAAGGTGCAATTCAAATGCACTGCTCGAGCAGGGTTCAAATCTGATTTCACTTGTCGAGCAAGGCTCTCTAACCCAACTCCATTTCTCGAGCAGGGTGCAAACCTAATTTCATTAATCGACTAAGGCCCACAATGCATGCATGATATTAATGTACTTCCGGAGTGTACAGATCCGTGAATCATGTAGATTTGATTGGGTTCATTCGATTTAAAATTCAAATCCACAGTCTCATTATAGGAGTGTTCATTAAATGACAAAATAACGAGTCTAGTCTAGAACCAGGACTGAAAGCACGTCCTAGAGCAAGTGATATCTATGACATTTCAAAACGCAATAGGTCTCCATGAAAATAATACATAACGAGGAAGAAGACAAAAGGCGATAACATCCTATGAGCTATACGGATGATAACGATGAGTCCCATTGCGAGAAATGGCACATTGTACGCAATTTCCAAGAACTACGAGGGAATATCTTTACAATGAACATTCTTTAATATATACTTTACACATAGTATTCGTGGTCTATAAACAACAACACATTTTTCTATATACACGTGTACATGCATTACAAGCAATTCAATAACAAATGTCTCAGCATGTCAAACCGTCTAGATACGAAATATATCATAATTGAATTGCTAATCATAATTTACGTGTCAATCAATTAACTATGAGAGTGACAATTGTGACAATCAAATTTCTGATCTACCAGTACGCATTAATGTTGATTGGACACGAACATTATTCTGAATTGCATGGTCCACCGGAGTCGGATATGACTGGAGTAGGATAATGATTTTAGATTTCAATTTTTTATGTGACAAAAGAATGTTGTGCGGAAGCTCCTGTGTGCAATGTAATATAATCATTTTGTGTGTGTGTGTGTGTGTGTGTGTGTGTGTGTGTGTGTGTGTGTGTGTGACGCCCTTGTTCTTCATCCCCTTCCAGGTTTTATGAGTTATTGTATTTTTTGTTTGTTGTTTTTCGATAAAATATTCGTCTTATCTGACACTTGTCTGATTCAGAAGTAATTCGAAGATCGCTTTAAAGTTTTGATCAAAATACTGCATGTACGAAATGTACAATGCAAATTCATAAGTCAATTATTATAATTTTTTACTAACATTCTTGCAACTTTGTGAGAGTGTTGATATTACTTCTTGATGTTGACGTAAAAAGTTTTACTATGGATGTTGTATCAACAGGTGGACACGTGCGAACATAGTGAAATTGGGAACATAATCCAAACACATTGCTCTTCTACACAATGTAATAATATTGTTAAGTACGTTGCCCGGTGTGCTGTGAGTGCGTGCGTGCGTGCGTGTGTGTGTGTGTGTGTGTGTGTGTGTGTGTGTTGCTGTTGTAGGTTGTTGTTTTATAGCAATATATCTACTAGCTCAAGGTCTTGATTGCTGTTCGTATTTCTGCTCCTCGAAAACCGATAAATTGATCATTCTGCATGACACAAACACAAAATTCTTGAAAACAGAATCATTATTGTACTTTAACGATAACTTATAAAAGGAACACAAATTAAAGTAAACACATGAAACACAAGTTTATCTACAAGACCGATCAACAAGGTAAATCATTTGGCCATAAAAGAGCATCTTTGCAAGTTTCTGTCTGTCGGAGTAGCGACTCAAGATGGTATCTGTCGTATTTAATTTTGTGAGCGTTTTCTATTTTTTCCAACTTTCGTCAGTGCACAGGCACAGGCTTCTAGTAAATCGATAGAGCTCTCCATTATTACTACAATGCACTCCCGTTACAACAAACACGGTAATAACGAAACTCCAGTTACAACGTAGTAAAAAATTCATTTTGTTTGTATTGTTTATTTGTTTGGTCATGAAGAAATTTCGATATAACGGGAGAAAACTACCTGTCCCTAGGACTTCGTTATAACGGGGTCGATTGTATTTCAGCTTAGCTCACTGAGGCTCTCTGAATCTTGGATGTTGCGTCGTCCAGCACGTGGATTCCTCACTAGGAACCAGGGCATAATGCGTTCACATAGAAGTATACGGTATACGCTATACGGTATTCGCTATTCGTTATTCGCTATTCGCCATACGCTATTCGGGCATGGCAAGTCGACCCAGTACACCATCACCCGGCGCACCTTCAACTCGATCCCTATCCTTCCTCCTAGCCCAACAATCCCAGCAATCTTTTTCTAAACTGCATCAGAATGTCATTCTACATGTTTATTTTTGCTAAAGGGCAAATCCAGACAAAAGTATTCATCATTTCATAAACAAGAGATGGTATACGCTGTTCGAGAAATGACAAGCACGATTCCCACTATTCTGTACTACACTAAGCTATTCGGCATTTTCGAATAGTGCCCTCTTATGTGAACCGGTATTAGGAAATCCTATTGTTCGATTCAGTCTATTCGCGTGCCCTCGAAAACGTGCACCGTATAGCCGAATAGTATACTCCTATGTGAATGCAGCCTTAGGAATGTTAGGAAATGTTAGGAAAGTGTTAGGAAAGTGTTAGGAATGTTAGGAAAGTGTTCGGAAAGTGGGTGCCGTCCAATCCCCTCAATCTGCCGGCCTTCACTTCAATGATTTTCCCCCGATCTTTCACTGTACAGTGCTATACGTCCCGTCCTCCCTTCGTACTGATTTTTGCCCCTTCTTGCTTTTCTTTCCCGATTCGAATGTTACTTCTTGCCTGCTATCAAACTTGCATTCTCATGTTCTCATTCTCTCCCTTCCCTTATTTCCTTTCTTCACCTCCTCCCCCCCCCCCCCCCCCCCCCCCCCCCCCCCCCCAACCCACCCACCCCCTTCGGTGGCTTGTCTATCAATGTCTAAGAACTTTTCAATGACGTTTAACATTAGTTAGTTTCCCTCTCCAGCATTGAATTCACTCTGTGGGTTTGTTTGCTTCTTACTCTTGCATGATTATGTCCATCGTTTTTCTGGTCCTCTGAAAGAAACCAACTCCGTGAATAGGAACATGCTTCATTAACTTTTTGTTTCAGATTTATCCGGAGAGTGCACGTTTTACTGCCAAAACCCCTGGTCAGTTTCGCAGCTGCTGTCGCCTTCTGAGTCGTTTCCGTCACTGGGTGTCTATTGGAGAGTGAGAGGAGATTGAATAGAATGACCAAGTTTTGTCAGATAGTTATGGATGACTTGTAAATTTTCGTCTGATCCAAACAGGTACAATATGTAAATACCTCGTTTACGTGAACTCTTATTGTCAGCATTGCTAGTGTTAATCATGTGATATTATCTTTAAAGTTCAGCCAAATTTGTTCGCTTACGAAACTCCGCACTGCTGTCATTAATACGCAAATATGCGGTGTTGCATGTCGTCACTCAAAATAACTTACCTTTTACAGGGTATACACTGCGTATGATATCTGAAACTGAAGTTAGCAACCTACTTTTGCGCAAATTTGAAAGCACCAAAATAAGAAGGCTAATTCCATTTATATTTTGCGTAGGCAGCAGCGCATGTGGAGAAGATCTCGAAAAGCGAATGTTTTCAGCAACAACATGCGAGTTGACGTCAATACATCTCTTTTGGGTTACCCACGTCATTTCCGAAACTAGGCTTTGCTGGAGATGACTGTTTCTATACCATCATGATACACAACAAATTGAAATGTTTCGTCTCCCTTCTACTAAGTATATTGTTTGATACATTTCTTCCAATTCATGCTAAGCATTTTACCTCCTAGAACTCATTATTTTTTGGAATGGAACACATTTCTTTAACTGCAGTGTATTATGTAATTATGTTTTGCTTTTGTTTTTGACTTCTGAAGTTACTGACATTACGTCGTTAAAAAATGTAGGCCTTGATATCAATGAGAAGGATATATTGATATATAATGTAAAAGCATGAAACGCAACGTTGCTGTATTTTACCTTTTTCTTTTCTTTTTCTCACCTTAACTTTCTCTTTGTTCCCTTCACTGATCACCATTGCGATATTGATATACTTATGTTAGAAAGAATCAATTGTACTGGGTTAAGACTGCAAATCCAAATGAAATTCCTGAAATTATCCTGAACAAATGGAAAATACGATACTGAGAATATACTGTCTAAATCGAGTCGGAAACGTGATACGAGTATGCAATTAAAAGTACAAACTATTATTCTTTGGCCGACTGTCGCTTCAGCACGTGTCTGGTAGCGATTTGCAATAATTCACTTTTGAAGTCACCCGTATTTCCTAATGTCATGTTCGTACCCATTGTGACTTAGGTTTGAAACATTTTCGAAGTTGAAACTAAAGGTGTGCCCTGACATAAAAATCTCAAAGGTGCATAGAAAGCCACGGCCCAGTCTTGATACGTGAATTTGGCAGACAAATAATGTCAAAAATTAAGTTGTGAATAAAAATGGGCGAACTGCATTAATGATCAACAGCAATGCAATAGAGATCAATTTATTGGACGGGATCTTCAAGACGTATTCTGTAGTGCCAAACATGATGTCGTCATCACAGCATGGCACAACACAGATTCTTTACTGAGAAAAAATATGGCTATCAAAAATAAAATTCACGAAACTGTCTCATGTACAGAGGTTGGTAGATGAAATGGGTTCAATTAATGTGTGCCCTTTTTTAACATAGCATTTGCTTTGATTTTTGTTTTGTTTGTCAAGCTAGGCAATGCTAGTTCATAATTGATAAGGTATAATAATTGATGAGATAAAAACACAATATGTATACCTCAGTGCCTCCTTGATAGCCACCCAGCAACTCGTTTAACGGCTTGTCACTGATGGTGATGCATTCCACCTGTAGCATGATGGAAAGAATAAACAAAAGGCTCATATATATATATATATATATAAATAAAGAGAGAGAGAGAGAGAGAGAGAGAGAGAGAGAGGGAGGGAGAGAGAGAGAGGGAGGGAGAGAGAGAGGGAGATGGAGAGGGAGAGCTTACTTCCAAAAGGAGCTAAAATCATCATTTTTCAATGGATTTAGCGCCTTTTGATAGTAAGCTCTTTAATTATAGATAGATAAATGTTGATATTCTCCAAAGGAAATCGTTTCATAGGTAGCATACTGAACATTTGAATCACATGTTTATACCAATATAGAATGGCACATCCACATTCAATGCAATTGGTTGACAAATCGCCCTAAATAAGTAATAAAATAAACACTGTATTGATCAGTGATTTAGTAGTAGCCATGATAAAAAAAAAAAAAGTATGGGCGTATTTAGTCGAGCAGGACTCGAACCGACGACCTCTCCGGACAGGCGTCATCTCCACTAGACCACCAAGCTTTCGCCCGACAGCAAGCGGTGGTTCCAATCCTTATAGCATTCAGCGGGTACTGCGTAATTATTCAAAATTTGTAGGTTCGAATCCTGCTCGAATTATACGCTCATGTTTCTTTTTTTTAATCATGGCTAACTACTGACTACTAAAACACTGATCAATTCAGTGCTTATCTACGTCGATGTAGATCAAATTGTCAATCAGTTGCATGAAAAGCACCTCGACGGAAGAATTTCATGAATTTGAACATCCACCTTCGTTGCAAAGAAGTGTTCATTTTGATACATTTTCTTTTACAAAACTTTCATTGATTGGCGAGCGTCAGTACGGATTGAGATTACACATGATTCAAATGGCAATGCTTGAAACGTTTCCTTCTTATTTCAAACTTTACAACATCTTACATTGGAATTGGGGAAGTATGCGACTATACACTCAACGAAAAATATAAGTGCCCCCCCCCCCCAGCATTTGGGATATATTATGTAATTCTCGGGAATTTCTTCAGGGACAATGTGCTTCTCCCTATTTAAGAGATGTTATGCATACTTTTTAAACAATACGCCTTTTCAATAAAGAAGGAAGACTGACCTTGTCAAGTACAACTTTGGAGCCATTGAATAACAACTCTGACATAACATCTGTTTAATAAGGAATCACATCGTCCCTGAAGAAATTCCCGAGAATTACGTAACAATCTAAAAAGGTCATTTGCTAACTTGCATAGGTAATGTACAAAATATACTTCATAATGTGACTGTGCACCACAGAACAAACAAAAAGTCGCACCCCTTGATTTTAAGTGTGGACTCAAAAAAGCGAAATGGTTCAACCAAGTCAATCTTGAGTTTTTCATATTTTCTAAAAGAGCTATCCTTCTTCTACATTATTCTTCAGTTTTATATCTTAACATGAATGGGAAAGTGTGTTTTTAGCAGTTTTCCAAAATTCACTCCAATTTCACTCTGAATTCACTCTTTTTTGCATTCACTCCTTTAAGAGTGAATATTTTCACTCGATTTTTTTTAGAGAGTAGGGGAGTCTATATGAATTGTGTTATACATCATTTTAAAGCTTAGAGTCTGCTCTTTCAGAATCTGCCCTTAACTAAAAAATCCATGTATAGCGACGTTTTGTTTGTTTTGTGGTGCAGGGTCACATACAACCTTAAGTGCAACTTTTTCCATGCATTTTGACATAAAATGCATTTTTTTTTTCCACACCAATAATGACATCTGGTGGCAGTGATATGTCATTCATGTTATGAGTAATAAGATTCCCTATCCACTCCGGTTTGAATTATGGAAATCGGTGAAACAATTTTTTAGATATATCCAAAAATGTTAGGGGGAACTTACTTTTTTGGTCGAGTGTATATTATTTTCATCTATGAAATTGGCGGATGTCGTCAATCAATGCCACCAGATAGCCATAACTGCATGGTGAAATAAATTGAAATATCATGCTGAAGGTAATTGATGCCCCCCCCCCCCCATTTTGAACAAGAAAGTGTGGATATAATATGACAATTACTGATTCTTACTCTACAGTGTGAAGCCTGAGAGGCAATTGTCCAGAAGAATGTCCTTGGCAGGTTACGCGTATTGAGATTGGCACGTGTAAGATGGGGCAGACAACACAGAAATTCAGCCAGGTTTGCTGCAGCTGAATCTGAGACGAATATTCCCTTTGACAAGGCAGCCGAATTACCTATGTCAAATTCGCGGATCTGTAACAGAAAGAGAGAGAGAAAAAAAAAAGTCACAAAATTTTTAAACACTACCGACCCATTGTCCATCTTTAGTTTTTGATTGTCTCTTTCTCTCTCTCTCTCTCTCTCTCTCTCTCCCTCTCTCCCTCTGAGCAATTTTCTGAGCATTGGTAGCGTATTATACACGTTACTAGGACTCCGTTTACAGTCAGTGAAAAGGCCGGGCCCGGCCGCGGTCGAGCCCAGCCTTCATTTCACTGTAAACGAGCAAAAGGTACAATGCAGTACCAAAATACGCCGCGCATTTGACCAAGTTCTGGAGATAGTTTCGAACGCGGCTCAGCCTTTACTCACTGTAAACGCAAACTGGGCTAAATGGGGTACCAAATTGCGACCGGCGCTCTCCCGTTTTTTGTTTTGTTTTATTTTGTTTTTTTGTTTGTTTTTTTTTTACAAGTAGAGCGCCACTATACGACAAAATATTGAAAGGTTAGAATTAAAAGCCCGGGCCGGGCCCGGTACTGTAAACGGACAAAATTGCGGGGCTGAGTACCGCAATTGAGGCCGGGTTCGGCCGCGGCTCGGCCCGGCCCTGTACTGTAATCGGGGTCATTGTTAGAAATAAGTTATTTTGTTACGATCTTCGCGGTGGAACACATCGCAATGATAATAATCAGTCTCTAGCGTAGATGATAAGGATTCATCACTTACAACAACAACAAAAAAATCAAACAAACAAACGAACAAACAAACGAACAAACAAACAAAAATCACAACGTCTGGTATATTGAGCTACATTATTGAGTAATGCTACGCGACATGGAATTCTTGCAGCAAAGTTAACATTCTCTATGACTAATGGTCAATGACAGCAGCATGAAACAATTAATGTAAAGCCTGGAGAGAATAAACTTTTGACAGATGATAGGAAGTCGTATCATAGTAACTGTATGACTCGGCGTCCGCATATAGAGTCATAGACACATGAGTAACCTTCGCGTTACGGTATAATGCTTCCGTCTAGATCCAAATAATGAGTTGTGACTTACGAACGCAAATTACTGCTCCACCACCTTGCTTTTTGATGGAATCTTTGCCAGCGGATGTGATTACAAACACCTATCACATTTTCGCAAACAGAGTCCTCCACTGTCATTCTCGGTCAGGTTGTCTCTAAGTATCTTTAGGCACCACAGAAAAACCTGATAGAGAGATATCTTCGTCGCGACGATGTCGCATTGTGCATGTTTGATGATTTGCATATGAACAGTCGTCACGTGCATATGAATAAGCAACCGTGCATATGAATACACGTACTTTCTATTCATACCTTTGTTTATTCGTCCCGACGATAAGCGACGATAGAGAAAGGATTCCCTTTCACTAATCGTCGCTCTTCGTCCCGACTTACTAGCTATTTTCAAAGTTCGGCTTCTATTGTGCCTTGCGTTTCTTTTGTTAAAAACGTCGCATATCGTTCCCGACGAATCATTGTTCAACCGTCGGGAGACGTTCTGACTATATGGCTTCGTTTCAATGCCGTTCGTGTTCAAGTTTATGTTTTGTTCAGCTTTACTTGTCACAGCATAAAGCCTGTTATCCGTGTGATCTAAAACGTCGCATATCGTCCCCGACGAATTACCATTACTGTACCACCGAAATTCCGTCTCTGTTCCATCGTCGAGCAACGTCCAAAACGCGTGGCTACAGCTAATCCGCTGGGTGATATGATTCGCAATGCCGAGTACGATAATGAATGGGAAGTTTTGTGTTTTCACGAGAAAAAAAAAAGTATTCTCGCTGCTATAGATAATTGTGAATAACAGGCTGACTTTCCGTCTTTTGTGCAAATGGTAGTTACGGCGATGTGAAAGGAGACTTGACCGCAGTCGATAGACATTGAATTTGTATTATCTTGTCTTTACGCGTAGGAAACACGGCGGAGAGATTTTGTCCGGTTTACAAACGAAAACTTGACCATCGTTGCAAAACTTATTTGATGGTCGCCGTTCGTTGTCAAACTCCGACAACTTCTGTCATATTTTTTGCTGTAGAATACATTGATTTTTTTTTTTTTTTTGTTATTTGACACAACATTGAATCAAATATTTGTATTTTAACAACGTGTTTACCTATTTATCCTGTTGCGGCATTTACTTCAACTGGTCGTCGGCCTTCGCGTGGTTGTAATCATTGTTAACATTTATGTCGTCTTGTAAAATTTTAGAGCGGGCGGAGAGATTCTGTCCAGCGTTCAAACGGGAATTCGACTGCAGAACTTGTTTCAGCTGTCAATCCCTGCTGACTGTTCTCACTGTTTGTTATGCTAAAAAAGGGATATTGATTTCATGTTGTCAACATACCAAAAATGTCAGCTGCATTCGCCTTTTAACCTTACTGTAAAGGCGGATTTTTTTTTTCACCCACTTTGCGCAACCAGAAACCAGCGCAAAAAGAAAATTATGCGAATGTTTTCACTTGCCATTATGTTTCAGGAGATGATGTCTTGGTTTCGGTAAAATACGAAACTCTCTTTCACGGCCAAGTGCGAAGAATTGGTCACTAAGATGGTTGATGGTAGCTACGACGACTTGTAAGGAAACTTGACTGTTATCGAATTAATTGTTAAGCTTCAGGTGGAGAGATTTTGTCCGACTTCCAAACGGGAACTAGACTAACATTCTTATACTTATTTCAGCTGGTTGTCTTTCTTTGTTAAACTCCGTTGACTTCTGTCATTTTTGTAGCTGCATAGAATACATTGATTTCTGTGTTCTTTGACACATCATTGAATCAAATCTGTGTATTTCAATACCAGGTTTACCTTTTTTACTTTGTTGCGGCATTTACTTCAACTGGTCGTCGGCCTTCGTCATGGTTGCAATATAATTGTTAAAATTTATGTCGTCCTGTAAAATTTTAGAGCGGGAGGAGAGATTCCGTCCAGTTTTCGAACGGGAATTCGACTGAAGAACTTGTTTCAGCTGTCCATCCCGCTTTTGTCGATCCCTGTTAACTGTTCTTATTGTTTGTTATTCTTAGAAAAAGAAACAAAGCAAAGAAAAAAATGCTTTCATGTTGTCAACATACCATAGAATGTCATCTGCGTTCGCCTTTTAACTTTACTGTAAAGGCGGATTTGTTTTTTTTTTTTCGCCCACTTTCCGCAACCAGAAACTAGCACCAAAGGAAAATTATGCAAATGTTTTCACTTGCAATTATGTTTCGGGAGATGATGTCTTCGGGAACACACACACACACATACAAAATAAACCACACACACACACACACACACACACACACACACACATACACACACACACACGGAACTCTTTTTTTCACGGCCGAGTGCGAAGAATTGGTCGCTATAAGCCCCTTTTACACTTTCACGGATTGCATCACGGATGACCACGGATCGTCGGTCAGGGATCATCCGTACTATTTTCGGCATGACCGTGTTGACTTCGTGAAGTCATCCGACATTATCCTTGATCATCCGGCATGTCCGCCGAAAAAAAAAAAAATGAGCTTGCGTAATTTTTCATCCCGGACATCACGGATGGAAATCAATACAAACTCTTCCTTGTCGGCACCGTCTACTCTGTGTTGCATCCGTATTCCTTCCTTGTAGGCACCGGCTACTCCGTGTTGCCTCCGTGAAGACATCGGAACGTCCGTATTAGCATTGGCTCCATCCGGGATGAGAAATTCGTGTATATTTTGCCAATACAAGCTCAGAAAGTCAATGAAATTTGCTCACATCTTCACCCATCAGTACAGCCAATCGACTCCTCTAGTAGGTTTATATCGCATGAGAATCTTCAAGTGACCCACACACATCTTCTTGCTGTTTTTTTTTTTTTTTTTTTTTGGGGGGGGGTTGATTTGTCTTAGTTTGTTTTGCTTTGTTTATGTTGTTATGTTCCCGCAAAATGAGATTTTGCAACAAAGAGATATGCCTTTATGATGTCGACAAGCAGATGCGTATGTAATCTGCTGTAGATTTTCTGGTGTGCTTGTTACATATTACTTAGCTCTGGAAGCATGTCGCCCAAGAATGATAAAGTATCAAAAGAAAAAGCAAATGTAATGTGTCAACTTTTTGGGGATATCCGCGTAAACACCGCGAAGGGACCCAGTTGCATCCGTGCTCTTCCTTGATATCCGTGTTAGCTCCGTATCGTTTCCGCTGTGGTCCGCGTTCATTCCTTGTCTGTCCGTGTAGGCACCGTACTTGTCCTTGTAGCTTCCGTACTTGTCCGTGTAGACAACCAGTTGGGACTGTATTCACACCGGCATTGAAAGGAAAATCGATATTTTGCATGCCGGAACACCACGGATAACGATCCGTGGTCATCCGTGAAGCAATCCGTGAAAGTGTAAAAAGGGGCTTGTGATGATATTAAAAGATGGTAGCTACGAGTTGTAAGGAAACTTGACTGTTAGTGATATAACATTGTTTGGCATCAGGTGGTGAGATTTTGTCCGACTTCCAAACGGGAACTAGACTAACATTCTAATACTTATTTCAGCTGGTCGTCGTTCTTTGTCAAACTCCGTTAACTTCTGTCATTTTTGTTGCTGTAGAATACATTGATATTTGTGTTCTTTGACACACCATTGAATCAAATCTTTGTATTTTAACACCGGGTTTGCCTTTTTATTCTGTTGCGGCATTTATTTCAACTGGTCGTCGGCCTTCGTGATGGTTGTAATATAATTGCTAAAATCTATGTCGTCCTGTAATACTTAAGAGCTGGAGGATAGATTCTGTCCAGCTTTCAAACGGGAATTCGACTGCAGAACTTGTTTCAGCTGTCCTTTCACGGCTGAGTGCGAAGAAATGGTCGCCAAGAAGGTTGATGGTAGCTACGACGAGTTGTAAAGAAACTTGACTGTTATTGATATAACAATATATTGTTAAGCTTCAGGTGGAGAGATTTCTCCTATTTCCAATGGTTTGTTTCATTACATATTAAAGATATTTTCTTTCAGTTACATGCATTCTTTCAAACGTTGGGGTAAGTTTACAATTATGAATGAGTATCTTATGCTTTGAATTGCACCATGTGCCCATTTCTATGCAAGAGCCAAATTTTCCTTTTCTTGAACTTGTTGGACACCTCAGTGTCTATATAGAATAGTTATTTCAGGCTAGAGAGGCGCATCAATTTTGAACTTTGTGTTGGAAAGGCTATTGTCATCTTAAAGACGACTTATAATGTCGCTCAAATCGACTGGAGCAAGCCCTCTTACGATGCATGCTCGGATCTACAAAGACTTTATGGTCTAGTGCTCCGACATACCCAACAAAGAGACGGGACGAAAAGCATCGATGTCTGTTTTCTCTGTTCTGTCCTCACCCTTTCCTCTATTCTTCTATCATCCCTCCTCTTCCATGATATCCCGCCTATCATATAGGCTAACACTAGAGGCGCCTGCCCCCGGGAAAGGCCGAGACTTCACCGGCGTCGGCGGGCGGGTCCTCTACCTGCTTGCCGACGGGAACGGCGTAACCCTGCGTGTCGGTGCAGGAGTATAGGCAGGCGATATCTTTTCTTAAAACGTGTCCCCTTTCTTTCTCTGTAAATATCTCGTTTGTAAATATATATATATATATATATATATATTATTATTATTATTATTATTATCATTATTAGATTTTGTGAATAATTAGAAGTACAGTGTAGGTTTTTATAATTGAATTTAAGTGTATATTTAAATTGAATATATTTTTTGGAGTAAATTGCCCACCCGGCACACCCGGCACACCCGGCAGAGAGCTTCACAAAACTAAAAGAACAACATCAGCATCGGTGGTACACAGGATGTGGTTGCTTAGGCGACGCTTTCTATTGTCGGGATGGGGATGATGATGTAGGCGACGCTTTCTATTGTCCGGATGGGGATGAAGAAGGTTCTTTTATAACGTGAAACGTTCAGCGTAGCAAACTTAATCTCCTGAAAGTAGATAGCGGGAGTCCATTCAAAAAGAAACTGCCGCGTACTGTTGACGTGCTTGTACATTATACGAAAAAGCTATTCTTGCTTGTTGTGATGACTACACGCTGGCACAGAGGTATTCACACTGTTGCTGATCACTTGATGATCTGACAATTAACCTACATGTTGCATAATATTTTAAATGGGCAAGTGGAAGTTTGACGGAAATTTGTATACATTGCTAACCATTCTCCTTTCGTCCGTGTATATGAACTCGTCAACATAGAATGAAATTTGAAGATTTGGCGCCTAATATATTTGAACCGAATTTTGGAATATAGTGCTTCAGGTTCTCTTCCTGCAGATGTTAATCCCACAATGTCGATCAAATTATAAGACAGTTAATCTTTCTGAAGCGGTGGACACACAAAATTGTCATGTCAGTGATCATCCTAAGAATGATGTGTAAAGAAGACGAAGTTTAACCTTGCCTTTGGTTTTGTATTGTTTTACCGCTTAAGTTGCAACATGCGAACACAAGGTTTTACTGTAAAACGAGGAATAATTGCGTGCATGATAATTTTGCAAATTTCCCGAGAACCAAGAGATTAGCATGCAAGTGGAAGTTCTTGCCTACACTATATGCATTGAATGCCAGCGACAATAAGCATAATTATTATTTATGCCACGGATACTTTAATGATATTAAGAATCGCAAATCTTCAGTATTGCAGGGATGAACCATAAAAATCAAGCATAATCATGACTGTTTTATGCCAAATAACGTTTTTTTTCTTTTTTTTTTTTGTTTGGGTGTTTTTTGGTTTTCCTCTTTTTTTTTGGGGGGGGGGGGGGGGCGAGGGCATCGTGGCACGGTGGATATTTAAGCTTCACGACTCCCAGTCGAAGGACCCGAGTTCAATTCCCTCCCCGCAGCGATTACGTCCTATTCCGTCCTATAGCAACTCTATATACGATAATAATGTCAGGCGGGCCCTCTGATAGCTAGAGCACTGATAGCATTGAAGAGGCTACTCTAAATAGAGAAGACTTTTTTGCAATTATCATCGTTGTTATCGTTATTGTTATTATTATGATTATTGCGGGGTTGGTTTTTTTTTTTGGGGGGGGGGGAGGGTACTATTGCTACAATATCATTAGTCTTGCATGAATGCGGTTAGGATATGTTCTACCTCCTATCTCTTTGTAACATTCATCTATCATCTTCACAACAAATTTCAAGACATCATTATGTTTGTGTCATGTACTGTAAAAGTGGATATTTTCGCGCGACTAATTTTTCGCGTTTGGCTGGGTAAGAAGAGATTCGCGTGTTTTTAATTCCGCGGAATAAAGACATCACGCACAGGAACATACAGCAAGCAAAAAATATTCACGTGCTTTTATTTTCACGCTAGTTTCTGGTTGCGCGAAATTCGCGAAAATTTCAACACCGCGAAAATTTCCACTTTTACAGGTAGTAACTAGTTAGTAGGGATATTCATTTCACTTTGAAATACTGCGATAGTAATTGACATAATCAGACAATGATTATTTTTTTTTTAGTATGGCAGGAAGGGCTCATCGTGAATCCAAAACCCAAAGAGAAGTGCGATTTGAAATGGCTGAGATATAGGTGCCCGCCTTTTACAAGAATCGCTATGTTTCACTTTGTTTCTGGACATCTCTACCATTTCAGAACCGATCTTCACCAAATGAAATTTGATTTCCTGTCAGAATTGTATGCTCTTTAATATTTCTTTCTTTTCAAAGTATGTTGTATCTGTAAAAAGGCTAATAGCTGAATCCTCATCTCAACCAATTATACTATTTCATGCTTAACACCTTGAATATGCTTCTCTGCCCCTCGAAAAAAAAAATGCGGACAGTTCATCAGCATGTAGCACATTGATTTGAAATAACTGCAATACTGAGGCTGTACTTTTTTACATGTTTAGATTGGTTTCTTTTTGATAGCAGCGGAATAGTGTGCAATGAAAGCCGATTTATGGATGTTATCATAATAAGTTATCGAGTCTTATACGATACACTGTTACCTGTAATCTTTAATTATAATTTTGCGATTTTCGTCTTTTACGTTAACTTTCAGTATATATATTATGTATCAAAATGGACATGCGCCATTTTAGATATTGAATAGAGTTATTCTTGACTTTAGATATCAAATAGAGTTATTCTTGACAACGGTTTGTTACATTAAACATATTCAAAGTGCTTTTTTTCAGTACCATGCATTCTATCAAATGTCTAGTAAGTTTACAACTAAGAATTAGTATGCTTAGAATTGCACCATTGGCCCATTTTTATGCAAGAGCCAAATTTCCCTCTTTTTTGTACGCGGTGGACACCTCAGTGTCTATATAGAATATGAGAATGATAGTTATTTCAGGCTAGAGGGGCGCATCAATTTTGAACTTTGTGTTTGAAAGGCTATTGTCATCTTAAAGACGACTAATGATGTCGCTCAAATCAACTGGAGCAAGCCCTCTTATGATTCATGCTCGGATCTATAAAGACTTTATGGTCTAGACATTCCCAGTAGTATACGCGAAAGAGACGGGACGAAAAGCATCGGTGGTACACAGGATGTGGTTGCTTAGGCGACGCTTTCTATTTGTCGGGATGGGGATGAAGAAGGTTCTTTTATTATGTGAAACGTTAAGCGCGTGGTCATCTTAATCTCCTGAAAGTAGCTAGTACAATATAGGAGTCCATTCAAAAAGAAACTGCCGCGTACCATTGAATTGTATATCAGAGAGGCTTACAACCTGTTTCTTTTCTCGGACGAAACGCTAAAGCAGTCCTGCTTAGCGACGGCGTTCACGCTCCATCTCACGCACTACCTTGAGAAGGAATAGCGATACCACGCATGATACATGAAAACATGTTTAAAAGGCGAGAAAACTAATGAAGTTTAAAGTTGACTTCTCCTTCCTCTTTCAATGAAAACAGAATAATTGAATAGATCTATTGAAGCGGATTGTCACTGCTGCGAACGATCGCCATAGCATCGTTAGTCTTGCGAGCAAATCGAAATCCTAATACTTTTATTTTTGCCTGATAATATGAGTAGTAACCCTTTAAAGGACTCGTAAATTCGACGTTTCAAACAGTATAGTAAAACAATGAAATGTATTTCAAAAACATTTGGATGCGTTGGGTGTTAGCATTTAATAGCATCCATCTGCATTTTATTTTCCGTCCGTATTGCACACAGAAACGCAAGCAAACATTATACTGTGAATACGCTGTAAAGCATCGTATCATTATTAAAAGTGTATTCATTCTTCTTTTATTTTCAGCCTGCTTGAAGTAGTAGTCAAACCATGTGATCAGTTAGGCAGCCTATGTATAAAGATAGTCGTTACTCAATATTCGTTTGATTTGTTACTGTGTGGTTACGATTACGAACGTTGGTTATGAGTCCGAAACACTCGTTCATATTGAACTACATGTATAAAGGTCAAAGCTGTTTCGATAGTATAGCTCGGTACGAGTTCAAAACGCAATCGAAATCATCAGAATGCTATCATAGGCGGAAATTATACCTGTGGAAAACTTGTATTAAATATAGGTCAATAAAGATTGCCACATCCAATCTCCGTAAAAAGTTTTGATTCATGCCATCCTCTGAGCATTTTGAGATATTTTGCTTGTGTTTTGATTATGTTACGATTTAGGTTTGAACTATGAAAATTGAAAGGTTTGGTTACCTCAACGATGTCGCAGTTCCATTAACCATGATGTATGGGTAAAGGGAATTCATGACTTTATAAGACTAATCCTTGCTAAATTGAAGATCAATTCTTTAAACCATCACTTATGTCTTGTAAATAGATACGTCTGTAATCATAACCAAAATGCCTTAGGAGACAAAAATCATCAAACGTTTATAAGCGTCATCCGACAAATTTACAATTGACAATGCGAATGTATGATTGCCCCATTTGCATGTAGCTGTAAGCTATCTTTACGTTGAAGTTAACTTCCCTCCTTGAGAAAAAGAAAAAAAAGTCGGGTTTTCGCCAGAGGTACTTATTAGGAAACGGTATAAAAACAATTATCAAGAGATAACCTATACAAACATGAAACAAACGCATATTCTGTTCGTTATATGCATGGATCTGTTTATTTGTTTGTTTGGTCATTATTTTAATGGCATTGATCTTGTTTTTTTAATGGCATCGGTCTTGGTCGGGGAAAGATAACAAAAAAAAAAAAAATGTATCACTCTGTTATCAGATCAGGATGATTGCGAGAAGGGTGTACATGTATTCCCGCCTTTTTTTTATACAGGCAAACAATAAAAGCTTTGTATGCTATTATAAAAGCCTGGAGGCAAAAGGCAGTTTCAACGTTCAACTTATAGTAACCATAATTTATCCAGGGCTCGACACTAACGGTGGCCCGGTGGCCCGGGGCCATCAAAAACGCACATCGGGCCACCAAAATTTCAGAAATGAAGACTTTGGTGGCCTGATCGGGCCACCAAAAAAGGACGGATGTTTACCTTTGGGCCACCAAAAATAAAAGTTAGTGTGGAGCCCTGGTTTATAGGACATAAAGTAAGTTAGCGTCTCACTGACTGTGGTTCTTTTGTTTTGGCAAAACATGAACACAAAGGGGGTCTGAATTTTTTTTGTACATAGTACTTGTAGCAGACATTTATGCAGATTCTCCAACAGCATCGCTCCATTACGTCACTTCCTGCTATCAATGGAGAAGAAAGGATGATGGCTGCTTGATTATCCATTCCTTGAGATTGCAGGAAGCTCACCTTTCTTGTGTGTGTGTTTCGTTGTGTGTGGTTCTGTGGTACTCTGTTACAAGGCGTGAAGTTCCGAGTCTTTTCATTCTGATTACACATTTCAATACAGGCAACTGATTCGAGTTTCGCAAAGCTGTTGAGGCAAATTCTTTGAACACTTGACCTCTGAACTGTCAGGTACACGTACTACACGAAAAACATTCTTATTTAACAAACACATTTTGTGTAGCGACAAAGCTTTCTGTCATTTTCTCAAATAGGCCCTACTTCTAAAAGTGCTCAGATGAAGAGATTTCACAAAGAGAACACGAGTTAAAATGGGCATCAGTTATTGTTCCGATTTCTCTCCCTGCCGGCAATAACTTATTCAATAAGTCTTTGGACTGGGAAAAGTACACATTATATTCATTTGGCGAATTAGCGAATGAATTATTGCACGAATTGTCTTTGCGAAAAGGAAATTAACCTTGTATATCTCCAAAGATAGATTTTGAACAGCCTGTCACATAGTAGGGAACAGCTGATTATTATCATTATTTGAATGAATTATCTATTGATGAAGCAAATAACCTTTGTCAATGTACACTCGGAGAGCTTTCGTAAGTTCGCTATTTTGTGTTTTAGCTGTTATAAAATATCTCACATTATATATATACATACATATATATATATATATATATATATACACATATCGTACTTTGTGTCTACACTTTTCAAACGCCACTATTCCATTTTATTCTAAAAGTCGGACTTATTGTGCGGCATAAACATTTTGTAGTCGCACACGTAGCGTGCTGTGTTTGGATTCCAAGATTTCAATAAACTGCACGAGAAGAAAACCCTAACTGCACTGGGGGGGGGGGGGGGGAGATCTTGGGGGGGGGGGGGCCTTGAGGCCCCCCCCCCCCCCCCCCCCCCCCGTCTTTCGAGCTACCAAAATAGCCCAGTCTTTTTAGGGTTAAAACGAGTTTTCCCCGTCGATATGATTATCATTTGGGCCTAATACATTCATTTAAGACGTGAAATACCTACAGCCAGTGACGTCGTTGGTTGTCTTAAAAACCATTTTGCTGTTAAGATGAAAACTCTTGACATAATTTACGTATTTACATCATAATTATGGACACAACGCACTTATACCCACACAAACACACTTTGAGAACGAATGGTACATTGAAACCGAGGTTCGTGCACTCTCGTACCTCCACTGCAGGCGTCATCAAACCGTATGCAAATATTCAAAATCACTAAAGAATAATAAGAAAATAATGATGATAGTAGAAATAACGATAATGATTTGATACTGTATCATTATGCCATTTATTTCTACTTAATATTTATTTCAAGCCAAGATCAACATATCATCAATATATGTTTCCTTGATTATAAATGAAATGAATGGACATGAATTATATTTGCCAAACTCTTTGTTCGTTAACCCGACACATGTATGTGTGTCTGTGTGTCTTTGTTTCAGTAACGATATCCTTTTTCTTCTCCTTTTCTATGGTAAAAAAAAGTGTGTACAATGTTTACTTCCTGAGAATAGTACAGCGCCACTTCCACATCGTTACCGTATTTAGGGATTCCCCACTGACCTCTCTTTCACTCTCTCTCTCTCTCTCTCCATCTTTCTCTCCTCCACCCCTAAAGCCACCCCTCTCTCTATGCTTGTGCAAGTTGTGTTTCATGGCAAAAAAAAATGCATAATCAAACCTATTGGAGAGAAACATTGTATTGTCAGTTAAGAAAAGACTCGGTAAAGTCCATCCGGATAACGGAAGAAACGCAATGCACTCGATTTTCATACATTTTTCATTGCATGAAAAGTGTTCATACCTATGCTTTCGTTTATACATTGAAAGTCATAATGTTAAGGAGGATTGGAGTTACAAATAACTTTTGTCAATATCAAGTAAAATAGGATTAATTTGGTAAAGGAGTTACTACAGTACCGTACAATACAGGCTCTTTTTCATTTCTCGAAAAAAAAAACACCCCACACAAATACAGCCCTCTCCCAACAATAAATCACTCATATCAATTACAGTCAAGTACTACATACCTGGCATGATGATGCTAAGGTGGCGGCTGTTGAGAAGAAGCTATCGGGAAAGCAGGGGCACATCAGGATGAATTTCGAAAGACGTGGCATAGTACACACCCATTGGGCCAAGTCTTCTCCTACAGAGGAGTGCATTAGAATATCACCATCACTGCTGCTAAGAAAGAATTCCAGATCTTCAATCTGAAGAAAATAACGGAATCGAAATGTGAAACTAAAAAAGAGAGATTAATGAAATGGTGTGAAAATGTGAAGAGGGAATAATTGAACACGAAGGGGAAAAAAACGTTGTAGAGGTAGATAGAAGACTACCATGTGATGTAAAGGTCGGATACTTTCAAGCTATAGACGTAAGATCGAGCTATATTATTTTTTACTTAATCAACTCACTAACATGATTATGTTGCGATAAAATTAATAACGACGTTAATGAAAGCAGTATAATGTATTCTCCTTTATACACAGGAGTGTACAGACCCATCCAGCTGAGTCAGTGGATGAAAGATGGCTTCGTCATTCCCTACAGTCCATGATCCTCATACTTAATGGCAGTTGATATCACTTGACTTCCTACACTGTTCTTGGTCAGGTTCGGACCGATACATGTATTGTCAGTCACAACGATCCAAAATTAATGTACATCGAATGAATCAAAGTAAAAATGATAACGTGAAACATTATTAATAATGGGTGAAATTGTTAAAAGAGTGAAATGGTCTTTGTGGACTAAAAGAGGCGGGACAGCTAGGCGAAATAGTCGCAAAGTCTCCTTGAACACAGACAAGACATGCAAGAGGAGTAAAGTCGCTCGATATCTTTTTTTTTTATTAAGAAAGCATTCGCCAAAGTAGAGAACATAGTTTATTGTTGCCTAATCTGGGCGGTGAGTTGGCTCAGTCGGTAGCGCGTCTGCCTCACAATCACGCGGCCCGGGTTCGAACCCGAGTCTGGACTGAGCAATGTTGTGTGTAAGCATACCGTCCCCTCCAGCAAGAGGCAAAACGCTCTGTCCCTCGGATAGGATATTAAATGCAGGCCCCCTGTATGAGCAGGCAACAACTCATACACGTAAAAGATTCCGCTTCATTCATTCATCGCAAAGAGCAGGGTTCTTAATCCGGTGAAGTGGTTCCACCTCACATCCAGCTGGACCCCAAGGAAGACCAGCTTAGCGTAGCTGGATATGGGCTATCCAGCCATCTTCTCACATGGAAATGAACAAAAAACAAACAAACAAACAAACAAACAAACAAACAAACAAACAAACAAACAAAACAACCAAGAGGGATATGTTGTAAAGTGGAAAATCTAACATTGAAATGTAGCTATCAAATGCAAGCAGGGTACAACGTACTGTCTGATTTATTGCATATCGTTATTCAAAATATTATATTACCGATTTAACCAGACTCCCCGACTGAACTGAAAGAAAAAGTTTGATGCATAGAATAGAATGAGGACAGCAAAATTGTTTTTCAAGAAAAAAGAACCCAACACTTTCAAGCAAAAACCAAGTGCATCAAAGGAAGAAAGCAATGAAGTAACACTTCTAATTTCCTTCTTTCTACTACATCTACAATGTTTGTCTCCACATGAAGCAACTTCCACATACAAGCACGCTCACGCTGTACATTGATCACTTCTGTCTGTCTGTAATTGCAGTCAAACTCGTACAGTGCGCTGCTCCCTGGCAAGTTGCGATCTGGGTTCCTGGTGTATACATCTATAGTACACTTTCATTGTTATTCAAGCAGTTCAAAGGATCATCTTATCAGGTCAACTTTATTTTAAGTATATTTTGTCGATATGGCTGCCTGACGTATCTTGCTAAGTCGACTTCCTAAAACTCATGTTGTCATGGTGACATAATAATCTTCCAAGTCTGCTTCCTGAAAATGAATAATTATCATGGTGACACAAATCATCTTGCTATTCAAAAGTCGTTTCCAAATGCAAGCACAGGTGTAAATCTACCGAAGGTACTTACACAATTTCAACAAGTACCCTTCAAAAAAATGTGAATGTCGTCATAGCAACATGAATCACATAGTCAACTCGACTTCACGAAGTCGTTAAGGTGACATAAATCATATTGTTGAGTATTATGATATGTAGTTACAAATGCAGTCAATTCTGTCTATAGCGGCTACCCAAGTGAAACAACAAAAGTGGCCGCTATAGACAGGTCTGTTGCCATTTCAAATTTCAACGCTTGCATTGTATTATTATCATAAAGTACCTCATGTTATTCTTAAAAATGAAGTAAGTTTGCATGTGCATCTATTATAATGGGTTATTCTACAATTTACTTCATTTGATTTGTTTTTTTGTTTAGCCTATTTCTGTTCTTTTGATTTTTAGAACAGCATTTCGGGCCTGAAGAATTCCACTGGTTCATACCGGTTTACATGAACGGGGTTCACGAATGAGTGTGAGGGGATTGATATTGTGCGAAGCTGACGTAACCGACAAACAATACTCAGACGAGTAGGCTTACCCTATCTCCTTTGTTCAAAGGTATGTTAATCATCAATTAGTCGGCATTTTGGTCAAATTCTACGATGTTATTAGGAGCTGTGTCTTGGCCTTTGTAGCATCTATTTAGAGCGGCATTACATGAACCTAGATCTAGTCAAGTTAGTGGTAAGACGAGCTGCGTTGATTTTGTTAATCATGTCTCGGTACAATTTACGCAATGACAGTGAAAGCCAACGTATAGTCATGGCTGATTCAACGGTTCAGCTAAATTTTTGTGGCCGCTATACGCTGGTAGATATTTACCACGGGACACAAAATGAGTGGCCGCTATCCACGTTGGGAAGATGACCGCTATATAAACGGTCTAATACAGAAATGTTGTGCCTAGGCTTTTTCATTGGCCGCTATAGACAGGTTGCCGGTAAGACGGGTTTCATTGTCGTTCATTACAGCCAAAATGCCATTTTTCTTGACGAAATGACGTGAAAATGACTATCGAAACAAGAGGTTGGAAATACTACGAATAAAGGAAATCACACTTGTATCGACCTTTGCATGAGGGCACTAACTTGTAACTTGATAGTATTATGGATAGCGAGTTTATTGAAAAACGTGTGAAACATCAACGATGTACTTCACCGTGAGGGATAAAGAAAATTGTATCTCCCCGCTTTCATCTTTCTGTTATGCTACGATATCGAGTGGCTGCTTACGGTGTTTGTTGTCCTCTAAAATGAGTTTTGTTTTGCTTTGTTTTTTAATGTTCATATGATATCCCAAGATCATCAATTTTACCAAATTGGATTTTGCCGTTCGAGAATTCGATGAATATAAAATACGTTGTAATTTCTTTTTTTCCTGATATCAAACTTTCCGATGGTGATGTTAATATGAAAACACACAAGGTATTATTCCCTAAGAATCAGAGAAGAATGCATCATGAATGTACTGTTTATTCATTCTTTTATTTTGATACAAATGATAAAACGTGCTGGCTCTCATTTTGGTATTTGTGACCGTACATCACAAAACGAACAAAAAGTCGCACATACTTATTTTCCCTGAGGACTGAAAATAAGTGCATTGGGTCAACCTAGCCGATCTTGACTTTTTCATATTTTCTGAAAGAGCAAGTCTTCTTTAACATTATGCTAAAATTTTGGATCGTAAAATGGGTAGGAAAGTATTCGATTATTTCTTCAGCAGTTTATCTCGAACATTTTTGGTAGAATAGTGTGATTAGGTGTGTCTTGAGAGTCCCCTTTTCATTCCCGAGAAACCTTGTACACACTCTTCACTTTCAACTCTAACAACTTTTGAAAGGATAACGTTACTGCTTTGAAAGATGGCATTACTTATGAACAGAATGTGTTAATGAGGCACGCTCAATTTCAGTTTAATCTGATAATCCCTTCATTGTTGTTACTCCGGTGGTTTACGTCCTGTTTTCTGTCCAATTCATCGCGCAGCCAGCACGGTTTGGTGAAGATAAAGCGCTTGAATAGACACTGTACAGCTGTACTTCAGAGCCTCTTTTCTCAGTTCACACTCTTTTCCTGAGTTTGTGCTTTCTTTCCAATATTTAGATACATGTAGGTTAGGAGAGTCCATTTGATTTGAGTTATGTATCATTTTAAAGCGTAAAGTCTGCTCTTTCAGAATAATGGTCTTAACTAAAAATTCATTTCTGGCGACTTTTTGTTTGTTTTGTGCAGGGTCACATTTGGAGGTGGGGAGTAATGGATAATGACGTGCAGTTAGTATTTCTTGCGGCAATCGTGCATGTGCAAATACATCTTGTCGAAATTGATTCCAAATCCTAACCTCGCCACTGTGTACTACTACGATGGGAAGTTATACCAAAAACCAATTGATTTTCATTTCCGTTTGCTAAATGACCTAGTTCAAAAATGGACACTTTGTGCATGATTGTTGTATCCCTGGATTGCCTTCTAAATTCCAACCGGTTTAATGTTAATCATAGTTAGTATTTGGAAACGACTTTTGAATACCAAGATGATTTATGTCACCATGACAATTATTCTTTTTCATGAAGCAGACCTGGAAGATGATATGTATGTCACAATGACAACATGAGGTTTGGGAAGTCGAGTTAGCAAGATATGTCAAGCAGCCATATCGACATAATACTGTCATTGAAATCTGAAACATGACATTATTCCTGGTTGAATAACTTTAGAATATTGATCAGTTAGATAGGACAAGGATTTGAGCCTCGGGCATAATTGCGCTTGAATGAAAAACTAGAAATCTCAAAACGTTATGAACAAACTATGGTCAGCTGTGGTTGCTGTGAGGGAATGACATGCTCACTTTGCCATTTGCATATTCGTATTGACTGTTCAATAACTGTCCCCCTCCCCCGAAAAAAAAAATAGTGAAACTTCAAAATGTCATAACTTCCTTATTTTTCATCCAATTTTGATCAAATTTATAAATACCGTACATCAATTCAAAGAAGAAGAAGAAAAAAAAAGATTGTTATTGTACTCATATACCCGCTTCTCTTTCCATTTTTTGTGAATTAGTAGAATCGTCGGATTGTATGTAATACCTCGATGACTCGGAACTTGTATTCATTAGGTTGCTGACATGGTGATACAAGGTCTGCCGTGCCTATAGAGTGATTTACCACATAAGCCAATTTGTTCAGTACCTTTCACCCCAATTTTATCATTAGGCAAGTCTGAACTAAGGAACACGATATAATATGTTGTAATGAGTAACTTTACATTTCGCATGACTACATCCTTGTAAATAAACAGCGTATAATCAAAATAAATACATTTGATATCACAGTTTTATCACCCCCCCCCCCCCCATTGGTCCGTTAGATCGGGACAGCAACGTCCCAGGATCAGAGGAATGTTATATTGCAGTATTTATACAATTATACGAGACAGGTTCATTTAATTTATTTCATTTCATTTATTAAGTTTCCACACAAATCATACAGTGTTGTGTTAAATTCATTCAGAATAATGTAAAGTGACACATAAATCATAAGTTATAAGTTTAGCATATTAGTATAATACATACATAGCACAAATCAATTGAAATCATTTTAACCCTAAAAAGGCCGGGGGAGGGGGTGAATCAACCCCCCTCGACATTTTTCGCAACTACTCCGCCGCGCGAAATTTTTTGACCACGCCATTCGCTGAATTTTTACTTTCAAGTCTCACGCATCTTTTGACACCATTTTCGCGAAAATCGCGCATACTGTTACGACGCTGCATGACGTTATATACATGCCAGTCAGATCGAAAATGGCTCAAAAACGTGATATCGTGCGTAAAGTCTACGCAAATTAAGTTTTCTCTACTTATTCATAACGATATGATTATTTTCACTTTCATTGGCTGAAACTAATTAATTCTAGCATAATTATGCTTGAAATAGGTTCTGTCATAAATTTTGCGGAATAACAATGATAAAACAAAAGGTCGAAAAACAACGAAATACATAAGAAAGTTACAAAACAATAGAATACATAAGAAATTGATTTTGATACCATTTTTCTTCAAGTACATTGCAAGGAATGGTAAAAAGAATGTTTTCACGAAAATTAGGATTCTAGGAGCTACAATTTCTGATTTAGAGCAAAATGTATGATTTTATGCATATATTAGCATAATTAATTATTATGACAAAAATTTACATATCTGTTTGTATAGTTTGGTAGATTACGCCACAGGTAATGCATGTGCCAAATTTCATGGCGATTCCACTATCGAAGGTCGAGATCGGGGGGGGGGGGGTTGAATCAACCCCTCCCCGGCCACAAAACACCCCCCCCCCCCCCCCCCCAAAAAAAAAAAAAAAGCCCCAGCATGGTTAGGGTCTATGGTATACATTTATGACTGATGAATAAAATTGTGTGTGGAGAGAGCCTACATAGAAGCAGATGCTTGAGGGAGTAGAATATCAAACACAGGCTGTTACGCTCACACATACACACACGCACTGCACACACGCAACTGCACCTAGACAAGCGTGCGTGCACACACGTACAAACACACACTCACACAACAAGGAGAAGAGAATGAGAGAAGAGGAGGAGAAATCACAAACAAGACCCCCATAAAGACAGTATTAATGACAGTACCTGCAGCTGCAAGAGGAAATAAATATGAAAGAAAAGAATTAAAAATAAAACTATGTAGACTTTTTCTACAATTATGCCGACTAATCTTTATCAGTATTTATTTCAAACCATCTGCTAAATCACAATGTCAATTGACATTCTCACCAGAGTATTGCAAAAGAATTAAAAGTTTATTTTTTAAGATGAAATGGAGTTCCTGTTTAGGTGCATTTCACGGAGTGAAACCATGATTCAAAGTATCTGGATTTAACTGCTAGTCAGTATAATGCTTAGGGAGCATTATAACTCATGTTTGATAGATAGTCGGTTTTCGGATACTTGTACTAGTTACGAGTATACCAGATAGCATTCATGAATGCATACCAACCGGGAGTTGAATGAATCAAATATGACAAATTCATACTTTAATGTAAAATCAAATGTAACATCAAAAGTATTTGAATTGGAGAAACTGCTCTAATCTACAAATTGAACTTGTATTTCTTGAAATCAGGTTATTCAAATAAACAAGATGGGTGTGCCAATTCAAATGATCGTCAATAAAAATTCCAAAGAACTTTAAGCTGAGGATACAGTCAGTATGTCTCAGGGTTTACAGATTAGCAGGGAAGTTATATTTCCCCTCTCGTGTTTCATGAATTAGATCTTTCCACCTCCAAAGGTATAATGTCTCTTTGGGTGCAAACAAGGGGTTGTAATCTGTCCGGTGGACGTATGCAGCAAGGGATGTGGGCAGCCACACTTCACAAGGCTTTTTTTCACAACGCGGTAGGGACGAATTGCTTACTAGTATACGGCTGTTTCATCTGTATAGCCCGGGTGGCTCCCCGTGTAGATCCTTACAGGGGAATTTCTCATTTTCATGCTCAAAATAATGTTTTCATATTACCATAATTATTATTTTACCAATGAATTATGATTGGACAAAAAATATCTGAAGTGATCATTTCAAATCATGCTGAAGTGCATCAGTTCATACAAGTTGACCTTGATCTTACTCAAACTTGCATATTATAATTTAGATCACATTATATTCTTCGTGATGATTGAAAAAAAAATGGTTAATGATCTTCGCTCTTTACAAGCACAGATGACGGCCACAAAAGATATTCTAACAAACCTACGGCAGTAAACATGGTCATTACATATACTTTTAGATGTAGTTTGCTTTCTTTGTTTGGAAAGATATTTCTGCAAGGAAACAGTGTTTGCACCTACTTATTTTCTTCACATTTCTTTTCATCCAGTTATTGCCTCTATGAAATATCTTAGTAACATTCCATTATAGTCTGTGCATAAAACATACGTGTTGTAGTACTATGTTAATAAGTTCTTACCTGACAGTTTGAAGCCCGTGCGCGGAGGATCTTGTAGAATTCCTTGTGAAATTGTGAGAACCATAGTCGTACTATACGGAGTACACTGCTGGAACACATGCCCTCCGCCAAGTCACGTGACACAGTTCTTCCGCACTCCACGTGGTTCATATCAAGCGATTGCTAACAGACCAAACATGAATTTACAGTAGAGGAGAGTAATTATTCACAGAAGAATAAGATTGATAAGATACTCGCAGTTGACTGGAGGTTTGAAACTCACGAGCAAAGAGGATCATTTGATACACGTTCTATTCATATCGTCATTTCACTTATCACAACTCGGGAAGGAAAGAATGCATTTTCGATTTTATATATTATGAGAAAGGCAGAGGGGCGATGAATATGATTGCATAAATACTCGTGTTATGTGCCCTAAGTAGATGTATGCCCAAAACATATAAGTATATGTTATAATCATACAATCATATCTAGTTTAACATCTCCCTTAGATACGCGGCGTCTCTAGTATGACCTAACTTGGATGATTGCTACAAAGAGCAGTATGACAAGCTTTGCGCACTGTTCTAAAAGTGGATAATCGTCACAATAGAAGAGATTTGTATGGGAGGTCGCCTAATGACTACCTCAGTGCCACAGTGAAAAAAAAAGGATCTTGTTGTTTTGATTTACAAAGTCTTAAATAACCTCTTACCTAATTTTCTGACTTATCGAGTGAACGTAAAAGTATCTAATTATAATCTCAGGAAGTCGGGATTTAAAATATCGTTACCAAAACCAAAGACCAATTTTTGCAAAAGTAGTACTGTTTACATAGCTGCTCAATTTTACCGGAAGCCACGAGAACATGTACTATTTCTGAAGGATATCGATTGTGTTTTCTTACTTGATTTATGATTTTTTCTATTTCTGAGTAATAATTTTTGTTTCTGTCTGACTGTTTTTGTAAAGAGTGCTGTGTATAGATGTATTTTTCTCTCATTTTTTGTGTCGTTATACCGATTTTGTCTATGTATTATCCTATACGTTGATTGTATTATCCTATACGATGATTAATTGTACCACATTTTGTTCTTTGTACAGTGTATATCATACGGACTTGCTGAAAAAACAGCCTAACGGATGAGTGCAAGCATTTTTACCCGTGTTTAAATTAAACAAACACAACACACACAACTGCAACTTTCGCAAATTGGTCTGATTCTTAGTAAACAATGAAACTGCATTATATTCTCCGTGGAGTCCAATTATTTTGCTATGAGAACATATTGCTTGACTCCTCATAACTATTTTTCTTTCTAAAACCACGATGAAAAACGTTTCATACAATTTACCACCAAACTATTAATAACAAGAAATGAAATAATTTACATGGCGATTCAGATTGAACTCACACATTAAGTCGTCATATAACTGTCTCATGCGAGGAAGGCAATTATTTTACATAACAATCCTTATTTTACTTAAATCGTTTTTATAATTATGTACAGGATTTTTTATTTCAAAACGATTTCCCTAATTATTAGGACTTATTCCAGATCTGAAAACCAACTTTGAGTACAGCTGTTGAGGTTGTAGATTGTGCTGCAAATTTCGCACAGGGGAAACACACACACACACACACACACACATACACATACACACAAGGAATCTTATTTTCGTTCGACATAATATTTTCTGAAATATTTCATATCAATATTCAAGCTCCGTCACTCACAACTTGGTTGTAGCGCACCATGAACACCACTCCTGACACTGTGTGTTCTGGTGCAAAGGACCTTAGTGTGTATTTATTCCATCCTTCTCCCACTGCCCTTGCTGCCTCTTCAGTGTGACATTCAAACGCAACGTCAATGCAGAACTCCTGATTAGGATACGACTTCACCAGGCCCTTAATGATATCCAGGCCGAGTTCATTCCCTGAAGCCGAGGTGAAGTAGAGTACGTAGCGAAAACTCCTCAGGTCGACTAAGAAGTTTGTTTTTTTCACCTCGTCGTACTTAGCACGATCATTGTGGAATAAATACTCAATATATACCCCTGCAATGTATTCTTGAAAACAGTTTTTTGGGGAAAAGAAACAGTTTGATGTAAACCAAGGATGAAGTGTTGACATCGCGCCAACGTCCCCTTGTGATGCCATCTTTTTCTATAGTCAAAACACCCACTTTGCAGCATGTGACCATGGCATCATGACACTCTTTGAATTGTTCTTCAGGAAATGAGAGATTCCTGTCAAATAAACCCTCGAACGCTATCTCACTTATTTCTAGAATTGCCTTACCAGCTTCCTTTAAATGTTCAACAGTGTTCTGATTCTGTAGATTTTCACAATTTTTTGATGCGTAGTGTTCTTTCAGGAAAGAGATCATTTCTCCAAAAATCTGGGAGAAAGTGCGCAATTTTTGCATTTCTCTTCGTCTTTCTTCACTGAAGTCATTCCATAGGAGGCAAAGCATTGCACAGTAAATAGGAAACGGGGCCATGTTTGACCGGATGACATCATTTTCCTGCATAAAGCTGATTAAACTTTCTGCAAGATTGTCCTTCTCTCTAATCCGAAAGTATCTCCTAATATAAGTTGATAAATTATCCTTGTTAAATCCTTCGACGTTTAGAAAAGTGTAAGCTTCGACAAGACACTTGTCCATCATGAATTCATTTGTCCTCCAAGGGCGTGTTGTGACAATTACTTTGCATGAATCGTATTGCTCTCTTCGTAGAATGCGAATGACTTCACTGCTGCTCGTTTCACTTAATTTTTCGTCAAACTCGTCGAAACCGTCAAATATAATGAGAATCCTGCTCAGATTTGTTGAAATATAGTCATCTATCTTCTTCTTTGTTGCCGTATTTGAATGACAGAGGTACGTTTTGACAATACCACCAATACTTGTTGCGTTCTTGATATCTCGAAGAGGTATTAGGAGTACCATGTCCAAATCCTGGAGAATCCTCCCGTGGCACCAGTCCCAGGCAATCTTAGAGCAAAGTGTTGTTTTACCGACACCTCCCTCACCCTGAATCAGAAGTCGCTTTGAAAGATTTCCATTTTCATTGTTTGTCAGAAGATCGTCGTATGTTATCGGTGTCTTTCGCTTGCTGCTTTGGTCTATTATACTTAAATTCGTATAGATATCATCCAATTCAACACATTCCATAAAGTTGAGTGGATCCACCATGACCTTCCTTCGTGACACACGGTAATGCGCCTTCAGATCTTCCTTGCATTGCTGTACCTGTTCCTTTGTAAGCGATGGTGGTTCTTAGAAGAGAAACCAAAATGATAGACAAAAGCAAAAACATGGAATCAACATTATAAAATGAGTGTACATAAATGCCCGCAGGCAGGTAGGAATAAACTGTATGCAGAGAGAGAGAGAGAGAGAGAGAGGGAGAGAGGGTGAAGAGAGAAAAAGAAAGAAGGCCTTGATTGTGATATATCGTTCTTTCTAATATCTGTGTTACATAATACAGCTGTATCATTGTACAAAGAATGAACTTAAAAGAGATGAGATTTCGTAATCTCGAAAATATAAAAGTCGCTGTGCATAATGGAAAACTACACTTTTTTTTAAGACAACGAATACAATTGTGATTATCTATATATTTTTCTTACTCAGCATTAATTCTTCTTCCTCATGAAATCTCTCTGGTATGTTTGGTCTTCGCCAGCAGGGATTCCAGCCACATCCTGAAATATCATCATCATCAATAACAACAAGAGCATCACTATAAATGAACATATTCGTGTACAGTTTATCAGGAGCACAACTTATTTTTAACACCTTTCTCGTTTCCCCTCTTTTCACTACCAGATTATCAGGCCAACATCATTTCAAGTATATACGCTTTCGATGTGTGGTCTGATGCATTCCCCCCTCAGCATGAATGGTACTACAGATTTGTATTTCTTCTATTTGACATAAGGTAATCATCGTTGATAATAGATTTGCAAGTTCTGCTCACATGGGACAATAGTTCGGTCACAATAATGTTGATAAATATTAGTAATAATTTTATTTTTTGTATCGAAATTATTTTAAAAATTTATATATATATATATATATATATATATATATATACATATATATATACCAAAGAAACATACATCTACACGCACACACACGCACGCGCGCACACGTACTGACACACACGCGCATAATCATTAACGCAACGAATGCAAATATCTAACCTTGAAGAAAATAAACCAATACCTTCTCGGGGTAGGTTGTCCGGATGTTTGCTTAGCAGATATTTCCCCCAAAAGACAAATATGATGACTATTGCCACAGGCACACCAATTGTGAGTCCAATGATCAGACCCAAATTAACACGTTTTCCTGAAACTTGACAGAGAAAAACAATCGATGAAACACGTTTTCATTCATTACGCAATTTAAAGGACAGTAAAATAAGCACATATGAATACTTATATACGCAATACAATGTTAATATTTTAGTATATGTGTTTGAGTGTGAGTGTGTGTGTGTGCGTGTGTGTGTGAGAGAGAGAGAGAGAGAGAGAGAGAGAGAAGATTTATGTTTGATAACGAAGAGGTTGATTGCCTGAATACATATCTGACCCTGCATCACAAAACCAACAAAAAATCGCAATACATGGATTTTAATTAAGGGTAGATTCTGAAAGAGATAATTCTAAGCTTAACAACTGTGTATAACTTAATTCAAATGGACTCCCCTAACCTTTCTAAATATAGGAGGAAAAAAACACACACACTCTGGAAAAGTTTGAACTGAGAAAAGAGGCTCTAAAGTACAGATTCTTTTCAAGTGCTTAATCGTTTGAATATCAAGCCGTATTCCCCGTGTAGTGAAAGGACAAAATACAGGATGTAAACGATCAGAGCAACAACAATAAACACAGAATTATCAGATTAAGCTTTCAAAACAGTAACATTATTCTTTCAAAAGTTATAAGAGTTGAAAGTGAAATGAAATGGGACATGTAAGACATACTTCATCACACTTCTCTACCAGACATGGTTGTAGAAAAAACTGCTTTAAAACACTGTTCCATTCATGGTATACGATCCCAATTTTAACAATAAGACGAAGACAAAGAATAGCTCTTACAGAAAGTATAAAAACTTAAAATCGACTTGGTTGACCTGTTTCAGCTTCTCTTGTAAAATTAAGGGGTGCGACATTTTTGGTGGTTTTGTGATGCACAGTCACCTATTATCATCATTATGATGACAAAAGAATTATTTTAAGGACACTCTTCTAATTTAGTCACCCTACCAGACCGACACCCACGAGACATACGGCCAAAGAGCTCGACACTGATAAAAGGTCCAGGTCCATGAGTCATAGAACAGCTCACGAGTCATACAGCCTGTCAGCTTGACATTAGGTAAAAAGGTCAGAGTCAGACCTCATAGGCAAAAATAAAAATAAAGCAAAAACGAAAACAAAACACTACAAAACAAAACAAAAACAGTGGTTTGTGAGACCAACACTGCATGATTGTGATAGTAATAAATGTCGGACTCGTGGATCTTTTTTAATACCTAAACTCATGGGCCTTCATACTTGCCTAGAAGTGTCGATATCATGGACTGTGCGACTCGTGTGCTGTATTATAGCTCGTTGGTGTCGGACTTGTGACACGTACCTCTGTCAATTATTATCCTAAGTTTCTTTTTCTTTTTCTTCTTCTTTTTCTTTTTCTTCTTCTTCTTCTTCTTCTTCTTCTTCTTCTCGTACTTTTTGTTCATTGAAATTGGTTACATTTCTCATGAATGCATCTTTCTTTTTCTTTTTTTTTAAAGAATTGAGACCAGTAAAATGGACACTGTTTGTGCGGAAAGGTTACTTTGCTCAAAATGTGAATGAGCGAATTATACTTCCCCGTTACAAATCTCAATAAGAACATCGGTTTAAGTAGTATCGATTGCTTGCCAGTTATTGTTTAGAAACATATAATTTGCAACATTTCACGAAACCTGATGAAGGCAGAACTGTGATTTCTCTGGTCGACGTTCCATTCAGCGATTCACCGGTAGCCACACACATGAAGGTTTGCTGTGTTCCATGTTTAGCTGAAACAGTGATTGTCTCAAACCTCTCGAATGTGCCGTCAGAAAGTGTATTCTGTTGTGAAACCACGGAATACAGTCTCTTTCCCGACCCCTCAGTCCATAGCATGGAAACGTTAGGTTTGAATCCACTAACGACACACGTAAAATTTAAAGAAGGGATGTTGGAGGGAGATTGATATGTACACCGGCTTTGACGAGATTGACTTCTATCAGCACACTCCTCAATCGTATGTTCTGATGCCATCGCTAGGAAAAGAAGAAAATTATTTTTGAAATGACGTTTATGTTATAATATGGATCAAAATCTTTACTCGGCAAATAACTGACATGACATGATATCACCTGATAATTTTCGTAGATGTAACTTTGTTTTATTTTATGTTGTTTTGTTGTTTGTTTTATTTATTTATTTGTTTTGGATTTGCTATTTCACAAATAAGACTACAACCTAGACAATGCTCAGAAGAAGAAACATAATTATGACAATATTGTTTGGGATGAGAGCACACAATTAACAAAACTCACCTGTTTACACTTGAATTCGAAATTTAGGATGATTACATCTATATAGCTTTTGACTTAATACCAAAAGTACTGTTAATATACCTAAAAATTCATAAGTAAAATGAAAAACGCAAATAGGAACAGCGTAACAAAGGTAGACAGAAAGAAGAATCATCATTCATAGTGTAGTTATAAAGCTAGTAATAAAATAAACATGTTTCCAATTATGCGAAATTCAAATGTGAGACAAGTGACTGAACCTGTCTGAGCAAGTAAGTGAACATTTTGTTTGTCATAGAAAACTCAGTCTTCAAAAGTCTGACTTTGTTTTAACTTGGTGGTTGTTATGGTAACGCCTTTATAGAAACTGCTGTTTTAGGAGAAAAAAAGGCCTTAACATTATTTGTATCAAAACATTATTCATGATTGATTTATACTGAACGTTCACACACTGACTGTCCGCAGTCTACATCTATTTTGTGTTAAGGCATAAACGGTAATGTTAAATAGGAGAGTTACTATGACACCACAGTGTGAAATAGTCCCCCCCCCCAAAAAAAAAAAAAAAAAGAAAAGAAAAGAAATAGAAGACAAGGTCCCTTTGCTAAAAATAGTTTTAAATGTAAATCTTCCTCTCTGACACAAAATCTTATGTTTTTTTTTAACAAAGTTGTCTCTACTGTCTTGATTTATCTGTTTGCTGTGAAACTTGTGATATGAAAACAGTCTCAGGTATGTCATTGTAGCAAATCTAATAAATAGTGTAATGCTTTTTCAAAAAAGAAACTAAACGAAAGGTTGAGTGTGCTTGTGAGAAAATGAACAATACGTAAACATGCTCTGAGTAACAACGTTATTATGCTTTATGTGTCATGTTGTATTTCTTTCAAGCAAAAGGTTTGATTGCAATTAGTCTCAGTATCCATCACAACGATTACTCTTGAAAACTGCCAGCATTTCTCTATATCTGTCGAGGTATCAAATTCTAATAATAGTTTTAGATGATTTTAATTTACAAAGAGCACCAGACTTTAAATTTCTTGGTATAAAAGTTGACAACAAACTTTCCTGGAAAACACGTATCGATCATATCTGTAAAATCATTTCACGTAATATAGTTGTTTTGAGCAGATTGAAATGTTATATTCCTCAAAAGTCATTACTTATGTTATACTACACTTTGTTATTGCCTTATTTGAATTATGGAATTTTAGCTTGGGGCAATACTCATCAGACCTCTCTTGAATAGAGTGTTATTATCGCAGAAAAAGGCCCTCCGTGTTATTTGTCATTCTTCTACACGTTCACATACAAATTTACTGTTTGCCTCTAATAAGTTACTAAAAATAAATGAGTTGTTCTTATTTAATTTAGGTCAATTTATGTACATGTTTAACAACAGCTAACTTCCATCTATTTTTGATTCGATGTTCCTTAAAAACCAATCATTTCACTCTTACCCCACTCGACGTTCAAATGAATTTCATTAACTCTTTTTCGAACAATTTTAGCGAAAAATTCATTTATTTACACTGGTCCAAACTACTGGAATCCTCTGAACCACGACATAAAAACAGCTCGTTCTTTGTATTCATTTAAGCGGAAATCAAAACTTTTTTAGGCAACTTTACAATAACATCTGTCATGAATCGGATTAGTTTTACAAGTTATTCATTTTTATACCCCTTTTATAAAATCCGCATTGTTTCCTTACACATTGTTGCTCGTACTGGCGTGGGGGGCGCTGTGGCATAGGTGGGGGACGCTGTGGCATAGTGGATAAGACTCCCGACTCCCGATCGGAGGACCCGAGTTCGAGTCCCGCCCAGTGCTTACGTCCTTGGACAAGATGCTTTTTACCCATAATGTCCCTCTCGACCCAGGTGTATAAATGGGTACCTGGCAATGCTAGGGTAATAATAATAGCAAGGCCCTCTGGTAGAGCAGTGGTAACACTGAAGAGGCTACCCTGGGTAAATAAGACCTTATCATCATCATCATCACCACCGCCAAGTTCTCTCCGTCTTGTCTTGTTTTTGCCTTATTCTTGTTTTCCATTGTCCAAACTCCATGTATCGCTATCTTCGGTGTGCTAGTCTTACTTCCTGTCGTAGCCCGTCTTTTGTGCTTAACTAGCCTCGTCGATGTCCCAGTGTCGTTTTATGTCTGTTTATATGTTAGTGCTGTAATTATGTTTTTTTTTTCTTTCTGACTGACTCTTTGTGGGCTTCCATTTCCATTTCTATTTGGCCAATTTTTTAAAACATTTTGTTTCTCCCTATTTTTTCGTTTTTTCTGCTGTTACAATTATTTTCGCTGTTGTTGCTTCAGACATTTTTGTTGCTATTCTGATGCCGATTGTTACAAATATTTTCACCGATTCTTTCTTTCCCGAGGGGCCCACGCTCTACAAGCTTTGTCTTTTTAGTGGGTCCCTCCGTTTTTCGCCTTGTGTACGTTGATATTTCACTTTATTTCAATTTACTTCAGGCATCATAATGTATCTTTACTGTAAGTATACAAGTACTGTTTTACTCTGTTAAACTCACTTTTTTTTTCTTGATACGATTTCTATCACTGAAGAAAGAGTGATGTATGTTATGTTATTTTTTGTTGTCGAAAAACGGAATAAACTTGAATTTGAATTTGAATTTGAATAAGTGAATGTGACGCTGTAATATTATGACGAACTGTCACTGACATGTCGTTCTTTCGTCTCCTTCTTTTCAGTCCGCTTGAGTGTCTAAAGCTTCTTCTTTTTCACATTTACCGGTAACCTAATTCATAACAATAATTTTCCCTCTCACAATTACGACATGAATAGAGACAGTTGAGTATCTGAATATAAGAACGACCCAAGTCCATTGAAGACCATTTCGAATAAACTTTTAAAAAGACTTCATATTCTTTTTAATAATAATACTCTATTTAACTGCGATGGGAAGGCAACATTGTATATACAAATTAGAACATATTATTTTACTAATTATGACAATTAACATTTACAGTGGATTGTGGGGAGGCCATTTTGCGTTATGGACTTGGGTCGTTCTTTGAATCATATACATGATATTCTGCTATACGAGATGAGAGAAGGATGAGAGAGGACGCTATAATATGAATGTAAAAATGACCCAAGCTCTTCACTCTTACATTCATATAACATTTCACTCATTCATTTCAGGCACTTCCGGGGATAATTAGGATTTATCATTTATACACGAGATGAGTCCATGTATAGCTAAGCTACAATTTTCATGTCAAAGTGAATTTGGCCAAAAATTGGACTTGGGTCGTTCTTATATTCAAGTCTTCAGTTGTTACTTACATCTAATGGTCATGATGGTGGAATTTCTCAAACTTTGAGAATTCTTCAGCAGCACCTGACAGTAGTAACGACCCTCATCTGCCATCTCTAAGCTGCTTATGACGAGGCTGAATTTCTTGTCGATATCAAACCGTTCCTCCAAGCTCTCAAAATTGTCATCAAAATATTGAGCCTTACGCGTCTTCTGTTCGGGGTTTAAGAAGTCCTCCTTTTCCCAGTACATAGCCAGAGGCTCCTCCTTGATGTCACAGCGCAAAAGGATGTCTTCTCCTTTCCATCCTTCAACGTTGGGGGCAGTGCCTACCACTGACGCTAGAAGGCAGAAATTTGAGTTCGCGTGATTGCTTGCATGGATCGAAATTCATACATATGGCTTTCTACTCTAAACCTGTTGTATGCATGATGCCTGTCTTCATGCCCCCCCCCCCCCCAAAAAAAAAAAAAAAAAATTAATAAAAAAAATTAATAAATAAAAAAAATAAATAAAAAAATTGGAAGGTGCAACAAAGAGAACAGATCATTTTTGTATTATTATCATTATTTTTGATACCCCAGTTTGTCTGGTATTACTAGCGAAAAGTTGTTCACTCATTGCCCTTATTTAACTACGCTTTCAATCATAAAATTTCTTCTCCATACATAACTTAAAGGTTTGAAACTATGAATGATTTGAGTCTTATTTTCAAGGTGAAGTTAAAACTCTTTTGTCGGAAAGAATGGAAAATAGTAGGTAATCTTACCTTCAATCAAAATAATCGATGTTCTCGTAATGAACTTATATATAAATATTGTTTTCTTCTCTCCATTTGAAATGGTAACAGGTAAAGCCTAACTAAAGTCGATAATGATCATACAGATAAGATGTAAGAATATAATACGACACAAATGACATTATAAGCACATAATCATGTTACCATTCTACTCTTGAACGATTTGAAATCAACCAGCAGTGTCCTCAATAAAAAAAAAAAAAAAAATATATATATATATATATATATATATATATATATATATATTCAAGAAAATGACTTACACACATTTTCACCATCCTGAAACACTCCTCTATAAACCATATAAATGTCATCTTGAAATTTAATCAATAAGTGAGTTAATTAATGCAGGCACCTTTTTGCCCGAAATATAATCACATCTTATAAGCAGGAAAATAGTGCTATTAAGCCACACTTTTCAAGATGGTGACCACCATGGTAGCAGACAGAAGGGTGTCTGAAAAAAAAAACAAAGCTAAAAAAGGACAGTGAGCAGACTCTTTCATCTGAAAAAAATATAGTGATTTTGATTCATCATATAACCCGTACTCTTCTGGAAGATATGAAAGTGGAGATGAGATAAACATTAATGAATGTTTGAAGCATTTAATGCATATTTTTTGCTATTTTTTAGTACTGTTGGGGTTAGCACTATTTTCATACTAATTCTACAGACCATGACATTTTCGTCAGTTTCTTCATTTTTGTTGAACTTATTTAAAGAGAAAAGTACCGGAATCATTGGTTTTTAGGAGTTTAGCATTGTGCCTTATGACCAATAAGAAAATTAAGCAACGTTCAGAGTCTGCACCAGCACCTTAAAGTTTCATTAGTGTGTTAGCACTTTATTCATGCTGACATTTTACTTCAAAAGGAGAGCTTCCTTAAAAATTTATTGGTAGTTAAGTGATTGATGAAACATATTGAAAATATAAATCCTCATTATTTTAATATGTGTGATTTTATTGTCGAAAGTGTGTAGTAAAAACGTTCATATGGGTTAAAAAATATGTACGGATAGCTGGATAGTTGGACATGTACCATTTCTCTTAGTGAATCTTACACAGGGTTAGATTAGTAGTGGAACAAAATTTGAAATTGCCATTATTTCGTGCAATTGTGTCTTTTTTTAATAAAATGTAATTTTCTATGCTTTCACAACCATATTTTGGAGGATTAGCTATTGACAGTACAAAATGAACCAAAAAAAAATTCTAAAATCGATTCATTCACCTCAAGGTTCTAAAGCAATCCCCGCCGCTGTTAACATGGTTAATGCAGCAGTGCTCCCATGTAGTTTCTTACATGACAGAGACACATATACATCATTGAAAGCATGTTATCTTTATAACATAAATTCAAGTGTCATTTTTAAAATCCGAATGAAATATAATGCTATCGTATAAAAGTCATAGTTCCACGTTGTGGATTTCTCTGCGGTTTCTCAATGTCGATCAATAAACGTTGAAAGCAATAAAAGCGGAATTGAAAGCATGAATTCTGAGAGTTGTTGATTTTGTTAAAAAATCGTAATTTCATTTTGAGTCAATAGCTCCCTTTATTCCACTACTGAATGTACCCTTTAAACTCAGCATTTATGATGCATTTTTATAAAGAAATTTTCATTATGGAGAGAAAAATGTCTTTTGCTGCATTCGGTTTTTACACATTCCAGAATTGTTCATCACACGCTTGTTTTCCAGATTACTTTACAAAAGGAAAGTTTCCTTGAAATTAGTTTGGAGTTTTGTGATTAATGAAACAATAAAAAGCATAGATTTTTTTTTTAGTTTTTCATGTATGATTTTGTCATCGTAGCTTTGACATAGAAACAAATGTATTGTTCCGAAACCATCTTTGTGATCCAAATGTGTTCTACAATGTTGCATATGGGTAAAAGTCACATAATCATACATATCAACTTACATTGTCAGTTATACAATCTACTTTTTTTTTCTTCTTTTTCTTCTTTTTTTGGGTCTTATTCAGCATATTTCATCTAGCATGTATGCCCTGTCCGAATATAAGAAATGTATAAATGTTCAGACTTCTAAAGAGATCTTTCACTATTTTTGGAATTGTTCTCTTCATGGATTTTTTTTTTTAAATTAATAGTTCGTCATTCATGTTGTGATAACAACTTTCCTGCACGATTTCACATTCCTGCATTTAACAATGAATAGGGGGGGGGGGGGGGATTCATTGAGACCTGTACATCATCCGAACTAATTCAACACTTTTTTTTTTTTTTTTGGGGGGGGGGGGGGTTAATTCGTCCTCAAACAAAAAAGGATTGTAGAGTACTCGTGGTGATGGTCTACTTTATGGTATGAGACATAACCCCCCTCCCGACAAATTATATTACTCCTATCATATATGACAGCAAATGCTTTGTCTTTTTAAAACTTGAATTGTTTCATTAAAATCTCCATACTCTACGGTGTCTTTCAGCGTACACGATTCACCCTGTGCTCGTTTGAAATATATGCAAAGTATGTCTTCATAAGTTCACACAGATTAAGTGATACAGAAATGGTAAAAGAATAATATATCTCCTCTTAATTGCCCGTCACAAAGAAGGGAAGCTCAAATCTTACATTAATTTTCCATTTTGAGCGAAGAGGTACCGACCCCCTCAATTGATTGCTGTAGGCCAATATTTAGGACTGATACCTGGTAAGAATTGAGGAGAGAACACACTCATTGTTCAAGTTAAATTTGATACGTTGAACTGAAGAAACTTTATTATTTAAGTCAAGAACACTAGTGCTTTGTATTGGCTAAATTTCAAACGGTTTAAGTGAAAAAGATACAACAATAACGAACAACTCTCTCCATAATATTGTTTTTTTAGACATTCTCAGAATTTTGTAAATTCTTTGAATGATCTGTCGTTTTGAACCAATCAATCATATTGGAAATTACTCGCTAACACTCATATTGAGTGCAGATTCACGAAAAAAAATTGCACTTACCTTTTATATAATGGTCACAGAACATAGTAGCAGTCAGTGTAAAAAGGAGAAAGAGGTCGTATATTTTATCCATCACTGGTAGTCTCAGAGATTGATATGATTCATAAAGAATAAATTCAATACCCTTTTGGACTGTAATGTCCTAAAATACTATCAGGCAATTACAATAATCACATTAAAAAAAAGAAAATAGTGGAATACATCCCAAGTAATAAACCATTGCGGGAGACAATCAATTTCGTCTGTGAACGCGTGGAAGTAGATGTGACGCTCCTGCCCGCGACTCAGCCGTTTGCTTGCTATTCTTGAGTTGTTAAAATTGTTCATATTCCCACATTATGTAGCATACAACATTCTGTTGGCACTGTTTGTTCGTAGGAGACATAGTCTAAGTTTCAATGAGGAGTAAACTTTTTTATCTGCTTGTATCGTCTTTGATAACGATTTCCATACAATGCGTATAAACCGTTATTTGGCCTTCTATTTCTGCTTTCTATTTCCGCGGCCAAAGGCCAACCTGAATGTAATTAGGGAGTGCTACCTGTACAATCTACTAGTAATTAAAGAGAGATCTTACAGTCTTCAGATCCATGCATGGCCGACATGAGTTGTAGTTATGATGAAGTGTCAGTTGAGATAACTGCTACAGAACGCGCCATTCCTGTGTATTCCCGTTATGAGCACGTTACAAATTGGCTACTTGCGAGTGGTGTACATCACGAGCTCGACACCCGTCATCAGTGATACAGCTCAATTGTCAAACAGCCCACAAACTTGACACTAAAGTGAATGAGGCCCACGAGCTATACTATACGCACAAGCTAGACACTACGCAAATAAAGACCACGAGTTAGGCACTAGGAAAATAGGGCCCAAAGAATTGGACACGAGCTGGTACATCTTAGAATATAGGTAGAAGTGTCTAGGTCATTGGTCTGTTTTACCTGGTGTCTAGCTTGTGAACTGAATTAGTCTAAGGGTGTATGACTTGTGGGTGTATCACTCATGGATCTTATTTTTTATGTTTAGCTCGCCTGCCGTATAATATGAATGTGGGTATTTAGCACTACTATCTTGGAATGACCCTGTTGGGATGACTCCACTGCATGATCACACGCTCGCACGCTCGCACGCACGCACACACACAAACACACACACACACACACACACATATATATATATTACTATTATTATTATTATTATTATTATTATTATTATTATTATTATCATCATTATCATTAATATTATCAATATATTATATATATATATATTTATATATATATATTTATAACATACATTATGAGTATATGTATGATATATCCTTACCTTTATCTGATAGCATTGGGAAATTTACTCATGTAATGAAAAAGGGAACCACGTCCTGGCTTTTACATTGATGACAATATTATAATGCAAAATCTTGACAGTTTAACTCTTTAAGTGCCACGTCGCACATCCGACTCAGTCGACGGCATGCCAACTGGCATATTCTGCTCAAATTCACAAATCCGCCAATACACTGATACAATTTTCATCAAAGCAAAGGTAGGTATTTTTTCTACAACTTTGCTCACTAAATATCCAGCCTAACTGAAATCTATATAGAGGTTATATAGATTTGAAAAACAGAATGTTTTCAAAAAGCACGATTACGTTGGTGTCTCAGAATAATGTGGCAAACAGGGGGTTTCCACCATTGCACATAGAGAGTTAATGTAATGTTTAATGCCTCATCAGTTTTGTCCTTATTTTTGTAAGCTTTACGATAGTAGTGTGTCTTCGATAGAATTATCATATTTTTTTTCTTTATATGCTCATATCGACATAAAAAGAAAGAAATGAACGACAACATATTGAAAAATTGACAAAAGCACAACACGTTGCTTCCAGTTAGTACCGGTGTTGTTCAGGTAATATCCCAAACACCAACAACTGCGTTAAATCGACAGATACAACAGTACGACGCAGTGTTTTCGGTGATCGCGTTATAACTGCTCGGCGGGGAAAAATGAAAAAAAAAAATGTAAAAAGGGCACGCAGTTGGATACTTTGGGCTACAAAAGTTATACACAAGAATAAATACACCACTCTCTGAAGTACGTCAGCTTTGATATTGATCCCAGGCACAGATATACCCATGTGTCGGGTTTTCTTGTACTTTCAGGGTTTCCGAAGATTTGAGTATATGAATATAAGAACGGCCCAAGTCCATGGAAGACCATTTTGAGTAAACAAAAAAAAAAACTTCATATCTTTTTTATTTGTCCTATAATATTCTATTTAACTGTGATGGGAAGGCAACATTGTATGTAAAAACTAGAACACATATTATCATGACGATTAACATTTACATTAATTGTGGAGAGGCCATTTTGTGTGGTGGACTTGGGTCGTTCTTTGATTCATATACATGATATTCTGCTATAGAGATGAGAGAAGGATGAGAGAGGGCGCTATTATATGAATGTAAGAATGACCCAAGTCCTTCATTCTTACATTAATATAAGATTTAACTCATTCATTTCAGGCACTTCCGGGGTAATTAGGATTTATCATTTATACACAAGATGAGTCCATGTATAAGCTACAATTTCCCATGTCAAACTGAATTTGGCCAAAAATTGGACTTGGGTCGTTCTTATATTCAGGTCTTCATTTATTAATCCGTATAAATAAACAAACAAATATAATATATAAGACAGCGAAACTTCTGAGTAACAAACCTCGGGAATGAGGCGTCAGATGATCAGATTAACAAACCCAATTTTCGTTTGGGGATCAGCGAACGTGGTGGAATACGGAATGTGTGTGATGGAATAACGGACCTTCGGAAAACAAGCATCACCCATAATTACTGTACCATATATATATATATATATATATATATATATATATATATATATACTATTCTGACGTGGGAAATTCAGGGGCTAATAAAAAAACAGACAAAAATTAAGGAAAGTATAATTTAAGAGTTTGTTCGCAAAAACCGATGAGTCCATTTTTGAAAATTTTGAAGTACGGTCCCTGTCATAAAGTACAAAATAATACCTTTTAAATGATATATTGGTCACTACATATAAAGGTACATTTTTGAAGTTATTGTCAAAAGAAGCAAAAATTGTCTTATTATTCTCTTTATTTTTCTTGACCTTTAATTGCAAATATCTCCATTTGGCAAATATGGACTCATCGGTTTTTGCGAACAAACTCTTCAATTCTTTCTCTGGTATGCCGTCATTTTGGCTGTGTACGAATTTGACGTAAATTACATATTGGAAGTGTGATATGAATCGAAAGAGTACAAGTGATGCAATTTATGATGACAGGTGAATGTAACACTGTTTATGGTTGTGTAGACATTTATGATTAACCTTGTTTGTCTTGGAATAGTTTATCAGACTTCAACAAATTTGATACAATTCATACTGTCATCACGTATTAATGTTTTGTCGATATTGCATGAAGCTATAGGGGAGAATATTTATGAACAGCAAAATGTGTCTGTCTCCACTGAATCTAATAGGAATCGGTAAACCTCTTCTTTGCTTGTTTGTTGCGTAAGTGTGCTTTGTTTTTAAGACATCTACTAGATTGTTATTTGCAAAAAAGTGATTTTTAGATAAAGCATGTAAAGTATACAAATTTATCAGTAATTCATTCCATTATTTATATAAAATTATGTGCATAATTCACAGAAACACCAATGCATTTGAGTATCCTATAGGTGTAAAAAAAAATATGCCCTGACTAGGTCTACAGTGTGAAACATCTATACAGTGTAGAAGTGTCCAAGCATAAGTTTGTAGAACGATAAGACATCCACGAAAATGATGTCTTGGTATTTGAATTAACGCGATGAATATAATTCATACACTCTACCATTTGGACTTTGTGCTAAACACAGAGACAGACAGACCTTATCAATCACACGTTCAAACAGTGTGCATATTTTGACCTTTGTTCTCAATCAGAGCTTTAAAAGGCCCCTGATATCCAAATGCATGTTGATTTGTGTTGATTTATGATACCCTCAACATGACTTTTGAGGTGAAACGAATATCTAGAAACAATCCATATAATTTTAACGATTTTTTTTCTATTTTTCTTCAGATTACTTAGGAACGCTATAATAATATTCTATTTAACTGTGATGGGAAGGCAACATTGTACTTAAAAACTAGAACACATATTATTATGACAATTAACATTTACATTAATTGTGGAGAGGCCATTTTGTGTAGTGGACTTGGGTCGTTCTTTGATTCATATACATGATATTCTGCTATAGAGATGAGAGAAGGATGAGAGAGGGCGCTATTATATGAATGTAAGAATGACCCAAGTCCTTCATTCTTACATTAATATAAGATTTAAATCATTCATTTCAGGCACTTCCGGGGGTAATTAGGATTTATCATTTATACACAAGATGAGTCCATGTATAAGCTACAATTTCCCATGTCAAACTGAATTTGGCCAAAAATTGGACTTGGGTCGTTCTTATATTCAGGTCTTCATTTATTAATCCGTATAAATAAACAAACAAATATAATATATAAGACAGCGAAACTTCTGAGTAACAAACCTCGGGAATGAGGCGTCAGATGATCAGATTAACAAACCCAATTTTCATTTGGGGATCAGCGAACATGGTGGAATACGGAATGTGTGTGATGGAATAACGGACCTTCGGAAAACAAGCATCACCCATAATTACTGTACCATATCATATATATATATATATATATATATATATATATGCTATTCTGACGTGGGAAATTCAGGGGCTAATAAAAAAACTGACTAAAATTAAGGAAAGTATAATTGAAGAGTTTGTTCGCAAAAACCGATGAGTCCATTTTTGAAAATTTTGAAGTACGGTCCCTGTCATAAAGTACAAAATAATACCTTTTAAATGATATATTGGTCACTACATATAAAGGTACATTTTTGAAGTAATTGTCAAAAGAAGCAAAAATTGTCTTATTATTCTCTTTGTTTTTCTTGACCTTTAATTGCAAATATCTCCATTTGGCAAATATGGACTCATCGGATTTTGCGAACAAACTCTTCAATTCTTTCTCTGGTATGCCGTCATTTTGGCTGTGTACGAATTTGACGTAAATTACATATTGGAAGTGTGATATGAATCGAAAGAGTACAAGTGATGCAATTTATGATGACAGGTGAATGTAACACTGTTTATGGTTGTGTAGACATTTATGATTAACCTTGTTTGTCTTGAATAGTTTATCAGACTTCAACAAATTTGATACAATTCATACTGTCATCACGTATTAATGTTTTGTCGATATTGCATGAATCTATGGGGGAGAATATTTATGAACAACAAAGTATGTCTGTCTCCACTGAATCTAATAGGAATCGGTAAACCTCTTCTTTGCGTGTTTGTTTGCGTAAGTGTGCTTTGTTTTTAAGACATCTACTAGCTTGTTATTTGCAAAAAAAGTGATTTTTAGATAAAGCATGTAAAATATACAAATTTATCAGTAATTCATTCCATTATTTATATGAAATTATGTGCATAATTCACAGAAACACCATTGCATTTGAGTATCCTATAGGTGTAAAAAAGAAAATATGCCCCGACTAGGTCTACTGTGTGAAATATCTATACAACGTAGAAGTGTCCAAGCATATAAAGTTTGTAGAACGATAAGACATCCACGAAAATGAGGTCTTGGTATTTGAATTAACGCGATGAATTATATACATAATTCATACACTCTACCAATTGGACTTTGTGCTAAACACAGAGACAGACAGACCTTATCGAGCACACGTTCAAACAGTGTGCATATTTTGACCTTTGTTCTCAATCAGAGCTTTAAAAGGCCCCTGATATCCAAATGCATGTTGATTTGTGTTGATTTATGATACCCTCAACATGACTTTTGAGGTGAAACGAATATCTAGAAACAATCCATATAATTTTAACGATTTTTTTTCTATTTTTCTTCAGATTACTTAGGAACGCTCCACCACCCCCCCCCCCAAAAGAAAAAATCCTTCCAAACCAACATTCCTGTTGTGACCTCATCTGTCAATCAGTGCTTAAGTGCTGAGATGTTTGAATGCACCTTCCTCTCGACTCAGCATAACTTGCAGGGAACATGCAATGATTGACAGATAAGGTAATCTGATGGATATTGGTTTATTATATATAAAATATATAAATAAATAAACAAGTTTTATATATATATATATATATATATATATATATATATATATATATATTAACCTACTTCAGTTATTGCTCACTTATACTAACTTGCATTGAATTGATATCCAATTTCAATCACATGCATTATGAGTCCATGCCAGGTAGGCACACGTAAAGACATTTTATACAAATATCACTCACATTGTCTCCTAATCCACAGATGAGATGATATGCATTCCAACTCTGAATAACAAATGGGGACAAGATAACTTGAGTGACTCGCTTGTGTCATTAAGACCGTGATCACCCTATAATTCAGATAGGTGTAACCCCAGGATAGGGTGGTATTGTAGTATACAGGTGTGGTATGATTGGAGGTTAGAAGGACAATAGGATAGGAATTAGGAGGTTTAGAGTTTGAGGAAAGGTAGGATAGCAAGTGACACTATTAAAGTAGCTCAGTTGCCACTCAGACAGCACCAGATACTGGTTTGCAAAACCCAGCTGCAGCGAAGAGCGCAAGCCGGAGGCTACAGGCAGGTCTGCTGCAACTGATGAGGGGACGATAGAACACTCATGTAATTTTGTATATATCTATCATTAGTTTGTATTTGTGGACTGTGTATAAATATGTGATAATATTGTATTTATTTTGTTAATATGTGTGTAGTATCAATGAACAGGTTGGAAAGGAGTTGAGGTCTGTCTGTATGAACTAGTGCTGATAAAGTTGAGTTGATCGAATTGTGCAAAAAATATTTTCACAAGTTATCAATCAAGTGGTTAAGTATTCGTAATTACTTTGAGTGAATATTAGGATTTGGTAATTGAATTGGGTTAGTTTTAAACTGTTGTTGCTTTTCTTTTGAGGAAGGGTCTGGGTTATCAGACACTGTTCATTTTTAGTAATCTGTGTTTTCTTAATATACTTATTTTTTGTTAAAGAAATACAGAGATAACCAGGAAGGTTATAAATCATAGAGTATTAATACTTATAATTGATTTAATAGGTTAATGTATGTCAGAGGTCTCTGTATATATGTTTGAGTGAATTCTGGAGATTAGAATATTTTAAGAATAGGTATATTTGTAATTTCAGTGTGCTGGAAATGACAGTGATATTGCGTGATGACGAATATTAATGAGATGATAAGATTAGGGGAAATAGAATGGTATGTGCAAATGTACAGGTAATTAGAAATACTAGTGATTATGAGTAATACTAGTGGAACCCCTCCCCCCCCCCCTCTTTTTTTAGGTCATCAGGAAGAGCTGGGCTCCATCTTCTCCTCTCCCCCTCTTCCCACACCTTAACCCCTATGCTGTCTTCCTGAACCCCAAGTCATGGACATGTAGGTACCGAAAGCATGTGATCCATCTACACTCTACACACGCCGGGTCATATGTACGCAAGCATAGAAGCAACAGTACACCAGCAGTCAGCCTACAGAAACCGATGGTCAGACCTGTGCTCGTGCCAGTGCTCCTGCATCGCCAAACCGTACACACTTGTATGTTATGTACCAATGGACAGGTATCGCCGCACTACAGATTTTACCGCTGTGATGACCCCCGCGTAGCCGATTGACAAAGAGATTGGTATCACACTCTAATTACTCGGGGGGGGGGGGGGGGGGGGGAACAGGATCATATTACATTGGCCATCCATAACCCCCCCCCCCCTATCTGCATTAAAATAGCTCCGTTGAGATCATAATTTTGATATGTTATTACCAGATATTTGAGATATTATTGCAACCTTCTTTCAAAGTACCCTAACATTCAAACTTGTATCGTGAATTATTTTCACTTGTGAATTGGTGGCATTTCATTTCACGAGGCCGAGTTGGTCCTCGAATAAACTAGAAGCTTAATTATTGTTATTACACTCAACCCTCTACACCATGTGTCATTCTGTTGGAGTAATATTTACATAAGCAGAACTAAATCAGATCAGCCGTAACAGTGACTGAATCTGACAGTCCCCTTCCCAAGAATTATTAAAACTTATTGCTATGATAATGACCGTCATCAGAGAGATCGGTTAATCTATAGATTGAGGATTGCAGATGTGTATGGTGTATCAGCAATAAACATATAAATACTGACTGATCTGGCACGTTTGTAGAGGACATTATATGACTGTAAGATGCCCACCAGGCACACCGCATGCCCGTATGAACGCTGCATCGTTTCAACAGTGAGCCTTGAATACATCACTAAAATGTGCTGCTCCTGAGTGTCTAGTTCGATCAAATGGACACTCTAACCACCTCTCAGAGAACTAGTTTCATATACTTAAGTTGTCGTTTCTTTTTTTTTTAGAAAGCATGAACAACTTTTTTCGAGGTTCTCGTCGCTTAGTGGAACTATGATATTAAAGTATAACGGTGTTCAATATGGTGACGACGCAGTTTATTCTTGTAGAATAGGAAGGATACCTTAGATGCAGACGTGAGAAATCCTGTGAAACAAAGAGAATATAACAGGGTTTGGGACTAACACCGATCTAGGGCTTTCAATAGGTCAGTCGGTAGAGCACCCCTCTAGTAATCCGGAGGTCTCGAGTTCGAACCCCGATGAAAACCCATTTTCTTTGCTCAAAGTTTTCGCTATATATAGATAAATATAAACATAAATATAAATATAAATACAAATTTAAATATAAATATACATGTAAATAAATGAAAAATATATATATATATATATATATATATATATATATATGTATTACATGTATATACATCATTTATATAATGTAAATGCTTAAAACCTATGAAAAAAATCCTTTAATGTATAAGGTGAATTACGAAAGACAATGCATCACAAAATCAGAAAACATTGCCACATATACGTGTATGATCTAGTGCAATTTCTTTTTATTTTCATTATTATATTTTCATGAAAAATATACATAGACGCATAATATTTGATCCAGTCAGAGTAGATATAGTACTGATAATAAAGCTTACAAATAGTATATTACAGATGATATACAGATAATACTATGTACCAGATAAATAGCGCGACGCATAAAATACACTTCATATTTTTGATATTGCACACGAAGAGTGTACAATTCGTATACAGTATCATATTGCAAAGTAATGTTTCATACAGGAGATCAAGAATAGTTCGCATCACCTTCATTTCATTTCATTTCATTTCCGGAAAAGTCAACAATTACACCAGAGAAAACCAGACTAGAAAGAGAGGAATATATCTCCTCAACTACTGCCCTATTTGACAGCTTCTTTTAATGAAGACAAAATGATATGTAAATGATTTGAGACGGGGAAAAAAGTATATATATATATATATATATATATATATATATATATATATATATATTATATATATATATATTATATATATATATATATTATATATATATTTATGTACATTCTATTCTTGTCGTCATATCACCGACCAAATATCTTCCAAAACATTGTACAAAAAGTGACATTTTCATGTACTTTTGGCACTTTGTGTTTGTCCTTTCAACAACAAATACATTTTAGTTCCAAGTCATAACGGATAATAAGAATAGCTGTGTGAATGTCAATTCCATCCCTTCTTCTCAAGTCGGACCAAGGGCCAGCCCTGCAGTATGATTCTCTGGGAAAGAGCTTATCCTAATACGACTGATTGGCCTATTATGAGTATAGCCTAGAGTTATAACTATTTTTTTGCCACTGTAATTAAGACCTGCGATTTTTGATAACAGTCATTATTTGCAAGAGAGCTTACAGTTGCAGCAAGAGCCCTTATTTATTGCTCTCTTTATGCCCCCCCCCCAAAAGAAAGACTCAGGAGTTGATAATATCATAAACAAAAAGCAGGGGGGAGGGGGACTGTTGGCAATAGTCTGACCTGCATTGATCACATCAATTTGATATTTGTGGGCATATATCATAACTTCATCTCTTTTGGTTCATCTGCCTCATCTGACCTCAAATTCGCCCAGTCGTTGGAAAACAACAACAACAACAACATATACAAGGTTTTGTTTTTGTTTTGTTGTTGTTGCTGCTGTTGTTGTCGTCGTCGTCATCGTTGTTGTTGTTGTTGTTGTTGCTGTTGTTCATCTGCGTAGAACGCACCTGTGGTGGTGCTTGTTGGGGGAAACAACTCTTTTGCTATATGTATAGCCAGTCTGACACTAACTTTGCTCGATCGTTAGGTGGCCGTCTTAATCGACTAGCCTGACAAGTCTATTCGATATTCTCGTAATCATCGTCTAAGAATTTAGCCAGTTGCTGCTGTTTTAGGGTGGCGGGGTCACTCTGAGATTTCTTCCCAAGTCCTTCCCCGGCCCGGTCGTTGCTCGCGCTCTTCGATTTCAAGCTCTGCCGTCGGTCTTTCGGCGTAATCGGTCGCTCGAAGCTCTCGTAGGCGTTAGAGTCCGTATCGCTAGCATCGTCGTCATCAAATCCGTCGATTTCTTGGAAGACCACGGCGGGATACTCGTAGCTGGCGTCTCGGACGATGTCGGGGACGAGAGTGTAGTACTTCGGATCACGAACCATGACGAAACCCTCCGGACCCTGATCGACAGCTGCTGCTGGAGGCGCTGTCTCACGTTGAGCCGCAGAGGGCAGCTGCCAATTGTGTCGCGGTGACATGGGTCTCGGAGCGAAAGGGGATGCAGGTTTGGGCCAAACGGCTGGAGGGTTTTCATAATCTGAGAGGTCGCGATGGGCTTGCTTGACTTGCGGACTCTCTGGCTCCAAAAGGTCGTAGTTGTCCTGGTCCTTTGATGTTTGCAACTCATTGTAAACGTGATATTTCGCACTGTCTTGTTTTTGAATAGTCGTGTGCAAATTTGTGGATTGCAAGAGATCATAGTTGTCTTGGTCGCGCTGTCGATGTTCGAGGGCTTTGTAAACATGTTCTCCAGTCTCAGACTGCTTGATGTCATGTGATGTTGACGTCGACGACACGTGATCAAGGAGATCATACCAATCGCCTCGACCCTTTGTTTCTAGCTCTTTGTAGACGTGCTGATCAGTTTCTGCTTGTTGATGGCCACCCGCCGCTCGCTTCGGACTATCCTGTAGCATCAAATCTGGTCCGCTGCTCGATTTGTTCAGCTCTTCGTATCTGTTAGCATTGGGGTCAGTCTGCTGGGGAACGTTCTGTAGAGGTTGGTCGTACTTCACACTACTCTTCCTCCGGGTGGAGACTTCGTCGAAGATAACTGTTTCCATGGAGGGGAAAATGGCGTTGTCCATAGCAACGTTGCCGATGAGGTCTGTGATGTGGTAGGGTCCCTCCATTCGGATGCTGACACAACTCTCCGTGCTGTTCCTGGACGGCAGCGAGTTGCTCCTTACCAGAGCTTTGGTCCGCCCTATGACACCAAGCTTGGGTGCCTTGGGATTAGATTGTTGCGTCTGCAGGGTGGCAAAGTGGTAGACGTTCTCGTCCGTTGGGGACGTGCTCTCTGGAATCTCAGAGTACTCGAAGCTCCTGTCGCGGCTGCTCCGGACCCTCTTGAAGGAGGCCAGGGTAATGCTGCGTCTCTTGCCCTTAGAGGGCATCCCATACGACCCATCCAATCGCTTCTCGAAGGTGTCGTCTGCAACCCTTCTTACCGACAGAATGTCCATCTGGTAGGACGAGCCCTTGCCGATGGTCGACAGCGTTGTGGACTCGGTTGCTATGGTTTTGCTGCCGTCGAGCCCGTTGTTGATGCCGACGATGGTGGTTAGGAAGTCGTAGCCGGTGTTGGAGACCTGGAGACCACCGTTGCTGCTTGTGATATGATTTTCCTCTGCCCGTCTACAACGAAATTGAGAAATAAAAACATGCCAAAAATGATATATCACGTCAAGACCCTACCTACATTTTTCAGGTTCAGTGACATTTAGGCCTATTTCCCTAGCGAACGATAAACATATACAACCCCACCCCCCCCCCCCAACATTGCAATGATATAAGATTTTCGGTTCTACTGTAAGTCAGGGGAACCATACTAAAAACGTGAAATTCCATACAATTGTTTATGATTTTTCTTTTTGTCATGATTATCAGCAAATGTGTTGTTCCCAATGACGGATCATGTCAGATGGTGGCAAGATGAATTATTTCAACTTCCTGCTCCATAAAACAACGACAACAAGAGTGAAGATGTGAGCACAAATGTATGCAAAATTCGGTGTAACAAGAGAAAAATTGAATTTGTAGCCTACTGTCAAGGCCGCGGTCAGTCTGCCACAATCCTCGCAATCGACTTGATAGGTTAGAGAGAGAAAGAAATATTAACAAGGGCTGCTTTTTCTTTTCTTTTCTTAATGTCTCACCTTTTCTTCTTCCAGAAGCAGCAATGGATGGCAATGCTGAAAGTCAGGATGAGCGCGGCGCCCAGGAGACAACCAGCTGCGAGAATGAGAACCCGACCTTCTGGAGAAATAAGATATCACAGTGGCATTGAGGGACTGAGAAATATCATATATACATACATAAATATCAATATAAATACAGGTGATGATAGAAAGTTAGATTAATAGATAGAAATATAGATAGATAGATAGATAGATAGATAGATGGATAGATAGATTGGTAGATAGATAGATAGATAGAGATAGATAGATAGATAGATAGAGGTAAAGAGATAGATAGATAGATAGATAGATAGGTAGATAGATAGAAAGATAGATAGATAGATAGAGGTAAAGAGATAGATAGATAGATAGATAGATAGATAGATAGATAGGTAGATAGATAGATAGATAGATAGATAGATAGCCACAAGAAGAGAGGTATGACAAACATCGACCTCAAAAGTGAAGCGTGAAAAATCATATTTTTTTAAACAAGCATATCAGTGAAGGATGGATAACTTAGAGAATGATTGACATATCCTAGCTGCACGTCCTCCTTGCTCTGTGCTGTGTGCTGATACCAACTACTCAATCCTCCATATCCCTCCGTTATCAATGTCATGATAACAGTTACTATAATAACTAATGTACTTGTCAATTAAGCATAATTTCTGCAATAATATAGTTATAAAGAGAATGGCTATACGGTAATATAAACTAGTTATGAATATAAAGTTATTGAATCAATTATGAGTGAAAATGTAGAGAAATAATATTTTATTCTCACCTCCCATGCCAGTCGAATCGCTAAGAGCACTTTCTGTCGTTGTGTTGTCGGTGTGTCGAGATGTATCAGGTGACGTGGAAGAACGCGAGGTAGGAGATCGTGTCGCCATTCCGAGAGTTGGTGACGGATCCCTGCCTGTCACTGATGGTATGATGACATAGAAAATCATTATTAGCCATAACAAAATGAAAACGTTTATCTTTTATTTATGTATTTATTTATTAATTTATCTATTGTTGTTTATTAAATTCATTTGACGTTTGTCATTTCCAAAAACGATTATTTACGCAAAGTCATCCTCCGCATCGCCAGTCTCTTTCAAATCAGTATCTGTCAATGATATTCTATGATGCCACTAAAGCCAGTGTTCGAGGCATCTTAACGCCTTTCAAAGTCTCATTGTTATTTGTACTGTTTTGACTTTTGTTCTTAACCTTTTTTTTGTATTCTTTTCAATTTTGGGGGACATAAATTGCCTTTTTTATTTATGTCCCGCCTTACAACCTGCACTGTCTCTTTCGTATGTTTAGTTTTTGTCTTTTATTATTTTAATACCTTCCCTCTTTTTTTTGCTTGCAAAAATTGTCAATGTCAACGAAAGTACTCTCCTGCACCATTTTCAAAATGGAATAACTTTAATTCAGCTCAAACGGCAATAACGTATTACGAATTCTTTGCTCTTACCATCTGTTCGTTGTTCCGGAATTTCTATGATTTTGACGTCATCGATGGCAACACCTGATCCAGGCCGTTGATGAAGAGCTTCGAATGTGATCTACAAAGGTAAAAAAAAAAGTTTAAATTATGTTAGAAGACTATACTTCCCTGAAATCACGAGCATGCCGTCACATTGTTTGTATGTGTGTGTTTGCTGCCCTCAATGTTTGCTAGCCCTATCTTTTTAAACGTCTCATTAGATTGTGTAGGCCTATTTATGGGGAAAATAACATTGCCTAAAGTAGATTGTTCCTGAAGAAATTCCGGCATATACATGCCCTATAAAAGCGAGAAAAGTATGCAAACTATGAGAAATCAGACTTAATACTGTAAAGAGTTAGAATGATATTAGAATCAAGTTCCCTGAAATCACGAATATGCTGTCACATTATTTTGTATGTGTGTGTTTGCTGCCCTCAATGTTTGCCAGCATTATCTGTATTTCATAATGATTCATATTTATGGAGAAAAATAACATACTATATTCTGTCTTCTTGGCATAGATAGCAAACGAACGCCACTGAAGCTTATCAAATATGTTACCTGTGCAATGTATCAACCTGTGTTCTTAATGTAGGGCGCCTACCTGTACTTATGAATAATAGTTAAGATAACTGTTAAACCTTCATGATTACTAAGTAGCTGACACATCGCTCACTTCTTCGACATGGATATGTACAGTGTTTACTCCGGGACCAGTGAACTTTCATATAGCAAACTTCAAAACCAAAAAGTCGACGTAGATTGACCTCTCTTTTCCCCTGCTACCGGATACCCCCTTATCAGACCTATCTGTTGATTTCCGACCAGATCTTTCCTGCAATGGTCCAGTCACGACAACTACATTACCATAAGTACAAAAACTGACACATTCACATACAGATAATCGTTACACATGTGTGGAATGCAACTTGGTCATCGGACAACTGTACACTGAAAGAAAGTCAATTTCATCTTTTTCCCTATGCATCAATCATGAACTAGCTCTAAAATGAACGAGAGACGTTGAAAATTGACGATTATAATTCTGTTATGTAAAGGCCTAAGTAATCACTATATGTACGTTATGTCTGCCATTGATACGTACAGATTTCGGATGAATTTGTCAATGAGGTATTGCCTGATGTGATCTTATATCACATAGAGAGCTATGCCTACCAACGCTTGCTAGCGGTACCTTTGACTCCAATCAAACGGCTATAGCGATTTAAGAATAATGTGGACTTACGCCACAAAAAAGCTATTCGTATATGTGATTCAAAAATATCCTTTCTCCTTCACTATTATAATAATGAGAGTATAGAGTTGATATGTCATAATAATTTATAAAAAGTTATGGAACAGACTTTTAGACAAAACAATATTTATGAAACTATTTTTTTTTCGCTTCACGAGAATTCTAACAGTTGATATTCTGGTAGTGACTAAATGATCGGTGTTTTCTTTGCAGACTCTTTTGTAATTTTCAATGGCTATGCCGGAGGAGACTTGAATTGGACGCAACGACGACCAGATATCGGATGGCTTCTATAATAATTGGGGACACCATTGCAAGGAGAAAAGAGAGGTAGAGCTAGGCTTGGTGTAGACGAGTGTGCATGTCGATGCTTGAAACGGTAGAGGGCGGGTATGGGGAGAAATTGTGCATATAACCACAGACTCTTCAATATCTTACCAGTCCTGGTTCACTGCACGTGAAATCAAAAGCCGCAACCTGCCACCCGGTGGTGAAATCTTGCCTCCGCCACATCATTTCTTCATCACACCCCTTCACAGTCAAGGTCGGGTAGGTGTCCTGGTTTCCTTCCGGGTCGTCCGATATCCACAGGAAGTAGTAAAAGGTCACGTGACCCCGACCGGTGCTGAAGTTCATGCTGGGCGAGACGATGACGGTGGTGAAGTTATTGAAATCAGCCACGCTGGTGCTTTCCAGCGATTTCGTGCTGGCGAGCCAATCTGAGAACAAGATATAGAAATAATGTTATTTTAGAAAGTAGATCAACGAGGATGTGCTTTTTCCGTGATCCGCGCAATAAGTTACAATGTGGTATTATAGACGCTAAGCGAAGTATTTTTTTCTCTATGTCATGATAATATCATAAATGTGATAATGCCAAACAGTTATGTCACAAATGACATGACGTACTGTAAACAACGATATCATTGGGTTTTCCAGCCATTAACTTTGTATACTGCACAAGACAAAACAGAACAAAACGTTTAATCTGACTATTAAGAAGACACTTAAGTGCCTCGGAGTACTACCGGTAGTATGATATGTTTTCTAAATATTCATTCAGTATGTTCTGTGCTAGATCACTGATTCCACATGAGACGATTATGGAGTTGGCAAAATAAATCGATATCAAATCTTCCATCACAGTACAACGTGATTATAGACACAAACGAATGTTTTATAAAGACACAGCAATTTGTGTTTATATTATATTTCGATGTATGTAGAATATCATGCAAAATGATTTTTCATGTTCTGTTTTGTAGACTGATATTCTTTGTTGAAAATGACAAATGAATGAAATGGATTTTGTTATGTCATTGTCAGGACTATATTTGGATTAACTGTCGTTAAATTTGAACCCTCTTTCTTAAAAAAAAATGTGAGTGCTTTTATGTACACATAAAACATTGGTGTCGTGCCACCAAATTTATCTTCTCGTGGCCCGATCCGGTAACTATATAAGATTGTAAATGGATTGTTACGTTTGCTTGTATTTTGGGCCATTATATCTTTTTCGGACCACCAAAATTTCACATTTAAAGATTTCAGTTGCCCGAACGGGCCACCAAAAAAAAAAATAGTGTCGAGTCTTGATAGAAAATAATGTACGCGAACACAAGTATATTCGTGACACTTACATCGATGGTCACGGTCACACCTGATATATACGCAGAAAATAGAAAGCAAGTGTTATAGTCTTTTCAAGGTAACCACCATCATGGCCACGTTCACATGTTAAGTCGATCTAACCCCGAACGCACAATTTCCTGTCATTTCTTTTGCCCCGAATCCCTTGGATTTATCAGAGTGTCTCGCTTGTCTACATAATTTCCGCGTTTTGTCTGTCTGCCCCCCCCCCCACCTCTCTTTCAATCTATCTATCTCTCCCTCACTGTGTCTTTCGTTTTTTTCTTTCGGTCTATCTATCTATCTATCTATCTATCTATCTATCTATCTCTATTTCCATCTTTAAGTCTTCTTCTGCAGCAGAACGTAGAAATATCGCAAGTTATTGGATAGACTTCTTGATCAATTTACTTTACGACTGTTCCCTTGTAATGAGAATAAATCCCTGCGTTGACAGCGTGATATGTACACTTCAAATATATCCTGTATATGTGGTGAACATATTGACGCTTATCTCTGCTGAGCCTAAAATTTGGCGTTAGTTAGGGACGGCGGTGATAATATTTGATGAACTTGAGCATTGCAATTTCTGGTTATTTTTCAATCTGTTCCTTACAAAAAAAAGGAATAATGATAGGATGTGAATTAGGGAAGCAAAATTAAAACTACGTGAAAGAACCAAATCACATGCAGAGAACATTAACTTCATACTTCTCAACTAAAATCACTTGATATCAACCGCCAGTTCTGCATGATGTGGTTGCATAAAATAATACAACTACATTGTATCAATGAAGAACGCTATTCTTAGTTTTTCGTTTTGGTACTGCTTGTGCAGTGATATTCATTATAACGTATTCAATATAGGCTTCAAAAGGGCCGGGATATATATACCCATGTTTTTCTTACTTCCTCAAACCAGTGATCACAACAAAAAGAGTGCAATTGGTTTCTTCTGCGTCATATAAAATATTCAGATGACACACATTATGTTTTTTTTTAGTCACATCTCGACAATGCTCTCAGAGGCGATACACTTGATTGGGCTAGCTGAACTACAATCTGACAGAACAACCAACAGGAAAAAAAAGAATGTGGTTAACAATACCAATAACACCGCATTGAGACAAGGTGCACCGTGAAATTCCCTACTGATTTTTTAGACGTTATTCTTTCCCTAAAAGCCATCTTGGCACAAACACTCGAATAGAGAAACAGGAACTTTGAAAGAAATTTGACCGCATGAAGAACGACATTACTCTTATTATGATACAAAAGTTTCTAATTTTGAATTTGAAAACCCTTCCTTGGCAAGCAGCATTTAAAGGGTCTTTAAAAATATTGCGAGTTAGTAGAATGTATGGATTATATAGATACGTATGAAATAAAGAAATAAAATTAATATGGTATACATGATATAGACTTAAATTTCGTCTGTTTCGCATTGTGATATTGAGATCAACGAACAATTCAGCTGTAATGCAGGTATAATTATGTAGTCATACTCTTGATTATGACCTGTTTGTTTCTTTCCTATACAATTCAGATTAAATTACATGAAAGCACCAATGTTCAATTCTTACCTAGATTAGATTCGGGGGTGTGGTCGGATCGTGGTGCGTTTCTCCCCAGCTTGCCCCCCATGCTCAGGGTCCACAGCTCCAAGTGGTGTACGCCGTTAAGGTCAGGTACGATCTCGAAGCCACAGTTCTCCGTATTCTCGAAACTGCAAGAGGCGAGGGCTGTGTAAGAAACAGGGAAATATTCATGTTTGAATTTGTATGATATAAATTAAAATCTTTCAAGTAGATGATATCGAGTGTCTCGTTACAAGATATTTGCAGAACTATCTTTGCTTGTTATTTTGTTCGGAGGGTTTAGTCGGCTTGGAGAGCGTTGTTCTAGATATGTCTAGTCCCAGATTGGTCTCTGAACATGATGATCACTATTGCAAGTGACGCTCTCATGGCGCTATTTTGCTGACCCTGCTTTGTTGTAGGGTGGACGAGAGTTGACAAATTAATAGTAATGATGACAGCGATTGTAAAAAATAATGATGATAATAATAATGATACAGGATGGCCATCCAAAAGATGGAAACAAAGCACACGACATAATTATTATCAAATGTAACAACATCAGCAACAACAAAACAAGAATGAAATGATTTGTTGATCCTATAATGGAACAGTCTCTTGCAGTCGGTGGTGTCATATTCTTATTTGATCCTCTAGCTATCTAAAAACAAAACAAAACACAACAACGATAATGATAACGACAGCAAAACTCGGAGAAAAGAGAAAACACACACACACGCACACACACACACACACAAAGGAATTTTCAGAAATTTTATGAAAATTTCCATCAATTGTTTCGAACAGAGGTTGAGACCCACATATCCCTCTGTGGACAGTTTGTTCTCTCTGAATATAAAGAGGAAAAAACTATCACGGTGGATTTTGTTATTAGACAAAATATTTAGATTCCCCTAATTAACTATTTCTGCTACTCGTGGACTCTTTTATTTTTTTGAGGAGTTTTTTTTTTCCTCTCTCTCTTTCTAGTCGATTTAATCCCCCGCCACAGCCGGCAGTTTCTAATTTGTAGTTTGGATTATCCACCGTTAGTCTTTCCTTCATCTAGGCGCTCATTTTCTCGTGCAGACAAATTAAGATGGAGTGGAATATGGAAAAAGAGGAGTTAGTATAATAATGCGGCGCACATGCTTGTAGAAGCCTCCGCGCGCTTTCAGCGGTGACAGACGGACTCAGGAGGGATAGACTTCGGGGGAGATAAGCGGGTTGTTCGCAGAGACGGGCCGGCACGGGCGTCGCTTCGGATTGGGAAGATCCTTCCTTTATTGGGGGGATGCTAATAAAAGAACATCCCATGGTCGCTTGAAAGAAGGCTGTGGTAGTATGAAATAGACTTATGATAATTATATTTACGCACACAGACCTGTAAGAACTTGTAACTGTATACGTATCTACATAAAACAATAGATAATGGTCTTGTGTTATGCGTATATTGATGGTGTAGTATCGTATATGAAATAAAAATGTATACACAAAGAGGCACACAGACCCTGCATGCTCCTAACCCTAACCCTAATCCTAATCCTGAACCTAATCCTAACCTTAACCCAAACTCTAACCCTAAGCCTAACCCTAACTCTAATCTTTACTCTAATTATATATTACTAACCAGTATCTAGCTGAGGGTAATCCCTGATACGACCCTGTCATTATATTCTTCTCATCTTCATCGGCGTTCAAAACTGTGGGTCAACCCCGGCTTTCCGATTGGTACGCGTCAAAGCAGGCCAATGTATGATGCATTAAAACCCTGCTGTGTTATTCGCTTTGATAAACTTTAATGGAATGCGATGATTTTTTAGTCCCCCAAATATTACATTTGCACCAAATTATTCCAACAAGAGAGTCCCTTAACACGGTAAATTATTGCAAAATAGATTGAAGTATAGGGATAAAATGGAATGTCTATAATCATAATTGTGAAGTGTATAATGATCTGGTCTGGCCAATACTGTTGTCATATACAGCTTACGTGCAAAACTGCAAAGCTCAGGCCTATTAAATACGTCACAAAACCTTCATGACATCACGGCTCTACCAATGCCCCATGACGTGACCTTGCATTTCCTCACGGACGTCACTTGTCACTGCTTGTCGGAAAGATGAACCTTCTTGAAACAATAGATGATGTGTTCTTATATAGCCTTTGTGCATTTCAATATACACCTGTACATAATGTTGTTGTTTTTATTGAATATAGCACGTGCACAGGGTTCGTGTGATCGATGTGCTCAAGCTCCTCTAGAAACTGATGACAAAAGCGCTAAGACGTATTGCTATGTCACCTTTTGTTGGTCATTTCGACATTCTGGCTCATTTCTGAAAACGCTAAAACATTTATCATCCTTTTATTCAATAGCAATTTGGGATTACCTTGATAATCTTGAGTCGGTATCAAAAAATAATGTGTACAAACCCGAGGGCACTCATGGAACAAAGCCCATCAGCACTCTTTTCCGCGTACCTAGTAACAGGAAACTAACTCCAATCATTATGCTTAAAGGCACTATTTCCAGTTTGAAGAAAACAATGCAAACTGCATGATCCGACATGCCATCAGAATCTCTGGTATATTGCGTGAAAATGAAGCTCTGTTTAAAAAAAAAAATGAAAAAACGGGAATATATCCAGGATTTGCCAACTTCAAATTTACCCACACAGACGGCAGTGTCACAACCAACTGTTAAGTCGACGGTTGATAATCATCGTAATTTTTGGTCGGATATAATTATCTTGAGTAATCGCATAAAAGAGAGACGAAAAACATTTTCTTTTTGTGCGCTTGAGAGTTTTTTTTTTTCATTCCTCCAATCAGCAGAGCGAAGTTCTGTAAGCAAAGTTCGACAATGTTATTCAAATTGAGCCACTAAAGTGTCAATCAACAAACAGCGTCTGTAATAATTCAAAGCAACTTATCATGAGGACTACAGGTCAACGTGGAATTCGTATGGTCATGTGACCTCATCACACTTTCATACCAATTTTTGTTGTAAAGGAATATAAATAATGCAATGGGTTGTATACAGCTTCGCAAAAGAAAAAGAAGATTGGAATAACAAATACCAAAAATGGTATTACAAAAAAAATTATAACAAATACTTGAGATCTCGGAAACTGACAGTACACATATTGAATAAACTATAATCATTGCATTTATGATCATCATTATGCAGTGACAAGTGCAATGAATAGATACCCTATATGGTATATCCGCAAAGACATAATGTGTCAATCTGCGCTGGTGTATCATAAGTCTATATTATGTTAACCTGAGTCGAGCAGCATCGACAGTATTTTGAATGGAACAGCTGAGTGCAAACGCAAGACAATAATGCAATAAAGAACGTGATTCTTATATAAAACAGAACAAAGCTGTTATTCATGCGGAAACACACTCTGTGCAGGTCATGTATTCCAAATCATCTGTGCAGGCGTTCTGCGCTTTTTCAGAATCTATAGAATGATAGTTTATGGTTCCATCAGAAATAGACAAGCAAAACAAAGTGACTCTGCTATTTCAACATCAAGCTGTATGATGATTTTTACGACTAAGTTCACTGACGTCATCACAAAGACAATGTTTCTTGATTGAATAATTGTATCCTAGACGTTATCGGCAGTTGGTCTTTAAGCCTTTTGCTTAGTTTTGTTTTACCTTACTTTCTGCGAGCCTGGTAGCTACAGAGATTGGTAATATCCGTAGACTCTGTCGATTGGTTCAGGAACCCAAGCTTTAAAATATCCGATCCCATCGGAAATGCTGTTGATCAGATAATGTTAACCTTGGTCGGTTCGTTTGCTTTTTGTTTTTAATCAATTCTATTTGCATGCTATATAGGCATGAAGTTCTAGAGACCACAATAGACATGGAAAATGGTATTGGTTATCTATCAATCTCTTTCCTTATTATTCATTTATATGATCTGATGTTTGTCTATTCAAACACGGATGAAATCTCTCACAACCTATCTACAGTTCGTATTGCTTGAAAGATGAATAGTTCTTCCTGTTCCTATCGGTAAGCTTCGCTTTGGAGAAACATAACGTCTATGTGCATGAATAGTGTAACTTTGCCAATGAGCATGATGAGTTCAAATTAGAAAATGTCAAACTTGCTGAAGGTAATAGAATGACGCATGTTTTCTTTCTTATCTTTTGCGTTTTGTTATATCTCTAGGGTGCTCACGGATGTTATTTCGAGCAACAGCTAACTTCAGGACAACCATAAACATCGAAAAAAATCTTTTGCCTTTACTTGTTAGTTTTTTTTTTGTCTTGCCATATTTGTTATCATTTCAGTATGGAAGAAAAGAAAAGGTCCGAATATTCACCTCTCCCCAACCTCCTTTCTCCCCAATAAGGGGGAGCAAAGGTCCCTTGGACCTACATTGAGAGGTCCAATACCACACAGCATCCGGCGTTTAGCTCGTCAGGCGTCACCGTTTATTGTGGGTGATGAAAGCGGATCTGCTCGAGTTATACAGGTCTGCCGCGCAGCTTTGGACTTCTAGTCCTATGAGATAGGCTTGAAACAAACAAGCCAAGGGAATTCGATATTATGTCTTCTTCCGGAGAAAGGAGAAATTGAAGTTTTCATCACGGACAGCGACGTGCACTTGGAACACAAAAGGAAACATTATTAACGACGATGCCTATTGCCGTATTGGGTTAAGCTGGTAACATACATTAGGAAGTTCACGTAAACAACAACGCGGGTGGTGATGAGAATCGGTGAATCTAACAGTTCAATTCCAAGGGTCAAACCACTTCCTTCGTATAATGGCGACAAAGTGCTCAACTCATTGTTCAAAGAAAGAAACAATACAACACAATGGAAGTTATTGAATGTTTGAGGAATTTATAATAAAGAACGAATACGGACGATCTAACTGGAGGAAATGGGCTCAATCTTCAAAATATTGAGATTTACCAACGCTGAAATGTGATGAAACCACGCATGGAATCATATGACATTGTCAGGCGTTAACATCAAACGAAATAACCGAAGTAGATTATGTTGCATGTCAAATTAAACCGGATTGTCTTATCGATGTACTTACTTCTGTTTGCCTGCTGGCATGTACTGGAGCGAACGGCTGAGAGTATACAGCAGACGATGAGATACCACACGGACATCATCATCTTCGTTTGTGTATACTTTCCACTGGGTGCACAAGTAGATGGTCCTCCGACAAGAGTGGTCCGTTTTGTTTCCTTCTCTACCAATTTTCCAAAGCTCACGAGAGGAGTGAGTATAGCCTACATACACCTGTAAATGATAAAATCATGTATAATGCCAGTGGTAGAACCAACCGGTTCGATGAACCCCGAAGATATGGACGATGCTACTTCAATTGCCGATATTTCATACGTGGTCCATGGTAATATCAAACAGGAAAGCACACACAGCGATGAAACTCGGTGGAAGGTATCCTCTCTCTAGATGGTGACGACGGTAATAGGCATCAATGACAGTCTACGACATTTCGCTGGACTTGCGAAGTTTTAATTGATTATGCTTTTTCCTGAGCGCTTTTCTTCCTTTTGGTGCAGCGATGATAAAAAAACCTCGGTTGTAACTAAGCAAGCTACAGGTGAACAACTGTGCAACAATGTGTCAAGTTAGAGGGCACAAAGGTGTTTAGTCACTCAGGTGGTGATACAATCGTACAAATATCAGCTTAGTTTCGGTCGGGCTACCTTTTTATACCATTCTATGACTACTCTGGAACTTCTAAACCGTATTGTTGCGGTTCCGCGGTATGCGTGTGGTTCTGATGGTTCATTGAGTGCGTGCGCGCAATGCGAATGGACAATGTGCACACAGCGCTGACGAAGGCTATTCTTTCTTCCAGTCGTTGCGACTTCACAAAAACAAAAAATGAATAAAACGACTACGGTTTTTAGTAGTCGTACGAACGAACACCTGTTTTGCAACGGTGTCACTGTCAACGTTGGTATGAAATGGTTGTTTTGTTAAGTCACATTACTGCCACATTACAAAATGCAAACGAGCTATTAAAACCAATTTCAAACTGTATACACTATGTGAAATCCAGCGCAAAGAGTTTACGGTAAAACAGATCTATTGACGTTATTAATACAGGTGATTCATACCACACTTCCGTGGCACAGTCCTAAACTTGCTATAAGCACTTCTGTTTTGACATTACGTAATACGAGAAGACATGGTTTTGAATATTTAACAACAACTAACTCCCTATTGGCTTCAGCACAGATGATAAGCAGTCTAGATAGAGGAGTATAATACGAAAATATTGCAAACGATTTCACTGGACCACTTTAATTGTTCGTCTTCAAGTAATATTGTCATATATCGTCACTGGCGTTCAGTCGACACGTCCCCAATGACATTAAAATAATGGAACGCCAAAAAAAAAAAAAAAAAAAAGTCGTTGTGGACGCCAACGAGCGAGCACAGCTTCAACATTAACTTAACCAAACAACAAGTAACCACTTTTCAACAGAACACCAATCAAACTCTAAATCTGTGCTTCATGACCAGACAATTTTAAGAAAACAAATCAGTTTCAAAGAATACTTATTATTACTATCTGTGAAAATGGATAGACTCTATATCACTCGAGAAAAAAAAACAAAGAAAAAAAAACTTATCCCGTACGTGCCGTTCAGACTTGTTCTTGCTTCATTTTTTCCCCCAAAAAGGTCCATTCAAATCAAGCAAATCTACTCTTCCTGTAAATTATACGTGGATTGCCTTTAAAAAATATATATTGTTATGTACCATGGGGAAACATAAAAGCAAAAACAAAATAAAAAAACGTCCGAACATCCAAACGTCTCAACAACAATTTGTAACTCGACATATTAGAATACCGTATTATAATTGAGAAGGCTGAAATAATTCTATCACTGACATTATTTTCTTTATGTTTGCCCGCAGTCCAGGCAGGATAACTCCGCTCACTTCCGCCTTCAAAAGCACCGTTACACCAGCGGAGCGTGTAACCTTGGTTCGTCGCCAGTATGACTATTCAACAACAGAATAAGAAAGAGATAAATACAGATGACGGAACGACGAATCAAATCCAAATGTCCCAATGATCAGTGAGGGTCATTGCCCTCTTCTCCAACTACAGTCATACTAGGTATTTGATTACAGCTATAATCGTGACGGACACAAAATAACAGGAAAAATATTCCTTTTTTAGAAACAAATAACAGCTTTGTTAGGTCATGGCGTGTGATGTAATGCGCCTCAGGTTGTGAGAAATAAATGAAAAGCATATTAAGCAACTCCGGTGCAAGGTAGAAAAAAAAATCTCCACTTTAAGACCGAATGTTTGAAATACAAACACACATACACACACTATGATTGAAATGAAAATGTGAGTAGGTATGTGCAGGTGCATATTATCTGTGTATTTACGTCCCCCGTATGTTTCTTTGCATACATGCTCGTATGTATGCGTTTATATAATTATTTCAAAGACATTGCTGGGAGATCGATTGTGAGAAATAACAAGACTGAACAGAAAATACAAGATGAAGTAATCCCATCTCAAAGTTTACTTCCGTTTTCCGCTCTTCTGAGATTTCTTTCTCTTTTAGTGCGTTTTTTATTCCTCTGTTGTAAATATGTATCCGCGATGAAAGGGCTAGCTTACGAGTTTTCCTCAAGGCTTATCTTCAACGCAGACTTACATCCGGGGTCTAAAGGGGCAGGCGCGTGATCAGATTACTAGTATCATACCCAACTGCGCGTCGGTGAAACTGAAGTCCAGTAGGTGTTTTTATACTCGCCCCGAAATTTCGAAGAACAGTATTCAACAATAGCCCAAAGTCGACCTATAGATTATTGTACATCCTCGTATATGTATTGATATATATACAATAAAAACATATCAGTTTGTTTAAATCTTAAATAGGTGACTGTTGTGAGTCGACCATTCCCCGACTTACTGCAGTAGAAAGATAAAAAAAGTGTTTTTTTTTTAAAAAACTTGTTTATCATTTCATCCATGATTTCTTTTAACCTCCATTCTGGCCATAAAGACCATGATAGGCATCTTTTGACAGAGCCTTGTGGGTGGAAGAATGAATAAATATTTTTCCCAAGCATAAATAAAAGCAATGAACAAAATACACAACTTTAATGCCATGACGAAAGAAAAAGAAATTAAGTCTGATTTCCGATTTTGAAAAGACTCATTAAGATGATAAGAAGGTCATTCAATAAAGCAATTTAGAGTCACATTGAACTATGATGATAGTGATAATAATTCAGTTCAATTTAATTCAATTGAATTCATTCCATTTATTTTCATTTTCCCAACAATACACAAGGCAGAATAGATAAGGAGTTACATTTTATCAATTGTAGGCATACATTCAACTGTGCAAAGGATAAATGATTGTTGACAACAAACAATAAAGATATGCATGCACACCGACAAAATGCAAAGTTATGTTTAGAGAAAAAAGAATTGAGAGGTCCGCTAAAAGGCATGCTTGTATATCGTGAACCACTTGAAGAATTCTTATGAAAATACTAGTTTACAAATACTTAGCATGAAATAATGTAAGACAGGACGGAACAACAATAACAATATCATAACAATAATCATAATCACAATACGAGCAATATCACCACTTCTTCCTCCTCTCCTACTATACGGCTACTACTGTTGCTAATAATGATGATATGGCATTTCCTTCTAATTTCGTTTACCATCCACTTTCCCATTATGTTCATTCAAATTCGCGTGTTTGAAACGATGGAGTGATTTTGGTTTCAACACGTTTTTCATGAAACCATTCTTAAACTTTGCCTTTAGGCACGGAAATTAAAAGTTCAATTTCGTGTTTGGGCTCGGATTTCAATTTCCATTTTCTGTAATTTCATTATGATCATTGTATTCTTCTTGCGATCTTTATCTTACAGCTTTATTTGTATCATGATGTGTCATCCACGTAAAGGTTTTCCAATTTCCAATATCTATTTTCATTTTATTTGCATTCAAATTCGTGTGCTTGAAGAGACTGAATGACTCTGATGAAATGATCGCAAGTTTCATGATTCCAAATTCGTTTTACACACCCAAATCAATGGCCTATAATATATACAAAATTAAATTGATATGTGGTATTCTCTACCATGGGCATTTAAAAAAAAAGGAGTTGCTTTTTTGTTTCAAAAGAACCATAGAAAATAACGAAAATTGTATAGTGTTGATTGCATAAATGCATTATAAAAGTTTATGATAAGATATCTGCTTCTTCTTTTGAGTCAAAACCAAATGGTGACATGTGAAAAATGAGGAGATCGACAGTAAAGAGCAATACCTGTATAGTGTCAGGTGCTCGAGAAGTTTTAGCCATGTTAAAGCAGGACGAAGGGGGTAAAGTGTATTGGACACGCCAGACAAGGTTCCAATCAATGATTTCATGTACTTGCACTGTCATCATTGGTTTCACCCTATCACGTGACACTCCTCCATGATTCAAACCCGGGACATCCTATCTATAAGAGATCATAATCAAATCAAGCATTTCGGTCACTGAACTCTCAGTTTTTTTTTCATTGCTTTACAACTCTATTTTGTTGCATTTGTATTACATTATAGTTACAAAAAAACCCTACCCCAAGAAAAAACAACAACAACTAACAGCAACATATCCCTTCAAAACCTTCTACTGCCAACGTGACTCTGATATCTGTGTTACTTCCGGATTCCCGGTTTCGTGGAATACGTCTCTTTATATATCTCTCTCTTTCTCTCTCTTTCTGTATCTATCAATCTAGCTACGTATCTATCTCTATCTCCTTTCTCTTTCCTCTGTACGATTTGAAGAGATGGCATCCATGGAAACGGTATGCTCATTAGATCCGTGATAAAATACCACCAATGCCCAGATCTGAATCATGAGCTCTAACCTGTACTCTGTATACAGGCACAGTGTTTGGCTCATTGCAATAACTCTCTAAAAAATCGAGTGAAAATATTCACTCTTAAAGGAGTGAATACAAAAAAAGAGTGAATTTAGAGTGAAATTGGAGTGAATTTTGAGTGAAAATGCTCATTTTCACTCATTATGGAGTTACCTCAGGGATCACTCGAAGATTTGGGAGTGATCCCTGAGGTCACTCCAAAACTTCATTTTCACTCAAAATTCACTCCAATTTCACTCTAAATTCACTCTTTTTTGTATTCACTCCTTTTAGAGTGAATATCTTCACTCGATTTTTTTTAGAGAGAATGATCACTACCGGATAGATTATTGGAACGGACTGCATGTTTCTGAACGGAGAAAAGGTTTACAATAATAATAGTAACAACAACAACAGCAGCAGCAGCAAAAAAAAAAAAACAACAATAACAATAACAATAAAATCCAGCCCTGTCATGGCGCGTACCTTTATAAATACTATAGGAATGTGAGGTCTCTTCAGTTTAACATTTGGCACCAAGTCTTGAACGGTCTCCAACCAATGAGCGGTGGCGGACGAAGCCGCCGCAAGTAGCATGTGCGACTGGCATGGCACGTGGCGCCTATAAGTTGTATTTGGATTGATTAATTATTTTTAAAGTTATCACTGCGGAGGGTACCGTTGTAATTCTTCTTTTTTTTGACATACGGTATATCAATCTGTGAATTTTGTGAAATGGATGTAAAGTGGTAAATGTTTCTCACGAAATGTGAGCCGTGTGAGGCGGTAATGGAAATGACCCATTCGAAATTTTCAAACTCGACACTGCACTACGATGTGAAGATTAATATTGATTGTCATTAAATGACTTTCTCACTCAAGAAAACGTAATCAAGCTGAGATAGAGCAAAATTTAGAATAATGTTTTCAGTTTAAATCAAGAAAAGGGGAAAAGCACAAGTCCTAAAATATCTCATTCAATATTTTTCAATTCAATTCAATCAATTCAATTCAATTCTATTCAATTCTATTCAACTTTATTTTCATTTCCATTAAATGAACAGGGAATATTATATAAAATGCATTAGCAGAACATAATGATTTATAGAACGTAAATTAACGAAATACAAGTGATCATGAGCATAATGAGTAACAATTATCATAATAGTATTTTTAAGGTATATATGCGTAGTGCAAATTAAGTAGGGATGGAAATGGAAATTTAGCTAAACCTGCAAATGTATTCGTTTCAGAATATATTTTCATTTAAGGGCTGTGAAGAAATTATCATCAATGTCAATATTAATGAAAAAAAAGATCAGTTAATATGAATATGGTCAGGAGACATAAAGGATGGGGCATATATTACCTTCAGTAAGTTCTCTTGTCATATGAAACAAGATAAAAATGGTAGATATCATCTCATGACAATGCTTTGAATTCTTTATTATGTATTATACAGAGACTGAGGCATAAAGCATTAAGCATTAATTTTACTGTTCCCGAATCTCTCCTGAGCATAATAGTGCCTGACATTAGGATATGACTAGCCATAAATCTATCATATTTTATTGTTGTCATGTATTTTGTTAGGATTTTCGTTTTGTGTGTTGGTGAAGCCGCGAAACACGTACTTCACTTTTATTCCATAGGAAATTCCCTTTCCTTTATAGGGATACAAATAATTGAAGTGAAAGTAAAAATGACGCACACGAAGTATTCATTTTGGTCATAAAGACGTGTCTGGCTTCCATCGATAGCGACGTTAACTGTTTGAGGAACAACACATTAAAACTATTCGCAATAAATACTATATCATTCAGGGGAAGCCCCATCAAATGTCGGGTCTTCTTGGGAGGAAATGCCGCCTCAGTTGTTATAGTTTGGAAACATTCCAAAACGTACGATAAGTATATTTTGTTCTAAATGGTTATGATAGATGACACTTTTACTTTTACTTCTCACTTTAGACTAACAAATCATTTTGAAACCAGCCGAGTGTGTTAATCTCATCATAGTTAAAATGTATCACGTGCAAGGGGAAAGAAACACTGAGCTTTGATGGAAGTTTGCGTGTACTTTTCATGGTTGTATGATTTTCCTTTACAAAACTCTCATTTTGAAAGCATTGCTGGGTCACTCTCTATTTATAGTATGAGGTGAAAATTGTTTGAAAACAAAATACACTGATATACACGTATGTCTCACACTGTGCCGACCAAATTAATGATAATGTAGGCCAAGTAAGCGTGTAAGCTCAATTGTTCTGAAAGGGAGTAATATGTGGGATTGAATGTTGTTTTAACAATATAGGATCAAACTGCGGAGAAAATTACGTTTGGTTTTCACAAGTCGATATGGTGCTGCTGTCATGTGCAAACATTATACTCTAAAAAAATCGAGTGAAAATATTCATTCTTAAAGGAGTGAATACAAAAAAGAATGAGTTTAGAGTGAAATTGGAGTGAATTTTTAGTGAAATTGTTAATTTTTACTCATTTTGGAGTGGCCTCAGGGATCACTCGAAGATTTTGATGTGATCCCTGAGGTCACTCTAAAACGAGTGAAAAGGTCATTAACATTCAACATGTCGTGAAGGTGCACATTTCGAATGCTATCACTTCTATTGTAAGAAAAAAATGCAAAAAGCCTGTTTCATTACCATTGTCACGAAAGTAATGTCTGGTGTCTGGTATATTGAGTTCATCTATCATGGTGTATTTTTAACGTGCACAATGACCGTGTCATCCTATGTTTCGGAATAACGACCCTTCGGTATGATGAACTTCACCAGAACGTTTGATCGATCATTACAGACGCAGTATCAGAGACATGCAGATCTGGACTCTTCAAATAATGGGTTCGACGCCAGCGTTCATCTTTGCACAAGATGTGTGACCTCGCGTGTTCCTTTTGAGACAGGTGTATCATTTGTACCTTCGTGGTGTTCGAAGAGCCTATAAGAAGACGTGAGCAAAGACTGACAATTCTAATGATTCTACTAATGATTGTATTTCTGGATGTCGAGACCACATTATCATCATTTTATTAATTATTCTCACCGACCATTACCTTTTTGAGTACAGTATCAGCAATGATATCATTATCGTTACCATTATTCCTTTTTTTTTTTATATGCATAGCACTTTAAAGTACAAACAAGTACCATTATTTGAAATGTCAGAAATTGGTAGAGGCGATGACTTTGATTGCACACAGGGCTGTTTCTGGGCGAAATATAAAATAGCAACCAATAAGGGATACACGTACTTTCTTTTATCAAAACATAAGACTGTTGCTATAAAAAACAAAAACAAAAACAGTGGCTATATACAATAGGCCCTATAAAATCTGTAATAACTTCTCGCAATTGAAACTAACACACGCACCTTTTTCCGTTTCTGGCTTTTGTACAACAACATCGACAACAAACACAAGGAAATGTTAAGGGGAAGACGACGCGGAAATAGACGAGATTGGAAGTTTGTTTGGCATTGAAAGTTGCAGTATCCAGGGAACGACCTGGGAATTTTGCTGGTCCTGCTCGGCCCGATGTCATTGCCAGGTGGTAAGATGACGTCAGGAGCTGGCCCGAGTGCGTCATTATTGACCAGGTACAAGTCTATTGGTTTCCCCGTGCACTTTCGATAAATTTCATCGCGCACGTGAAACGTGCCGAAAAGAAACCACATGTTGTTTACGCACAAACACACACCAACACCCACATACACACACACTCACCCACATATAATTCAATATCAAACATGTTCACGAATTCACGCTAGCATTATTACAAAAAAAAAAAAAACATTGCAAGAGGATTTTGTTTGTATCTGTTACGTACTAAGTATTGCCGTTGTATTTCATTTTTGACCCATTTATACCGCATTGACAAAGTTTAGCTGATAATTCAAAAGCTGGTTGTACGGAATGTCAGGGTAAGAATACGCCACAATGCTAAGAATCTGATTATATATGTGTTCCTTCATTGAGGTGGCAACATCATTATTATTTATTTTTCTCTCAAGCTCAAACTTTATGTGTTTGTACGTATGCATATATCTGTTTAATAATCGTTTCACGTGTTCATTCAGTTATACACTCAAATATTCACGAGCACTTAATTCATTAAATTGCGTACATTTATTTCAGTGTTATCTTAATGTTAATATTTCTATCATGATCTTTAGTTCATGCTTAAAGGGGATGGCTAGTAACTGATCAGTGGGAATCAGTGGGAATGCTGGAGGATGATTGTTCCAATCCTCGTAGGATTCATTTAAGAGTACATTATATATCTATTGTTGTGTGAAAATATTTGCTTCAAAATGGTCTCATATTCAAGTAATGTGCAGTTTAATGTTTCCAGGTTAGCGTGCCTGGTCAGTGACGGGGCATTAATCTGCACATTACTTGAATATGAGACCATTTTGAAACAAATAATTTTCACACAACAGTAGATATTATAATGTACTCTTAAATGAATCCCACAAGGATTGGAACAATCATCCCTCAGCATTCACACTGATTCCCACTGATCGGTTATATCAATAGCCATCCCCTTTAAGCATTGTTAATATGATATTAGTTATATTCCAGCGTGGAGTTGCAAATCCTCTGATCAATCTGGTAAAAAGATTAACCACATACTGATATACAATAATTGATAATAAACAATCAGTAAGCCATCTTGTCCAAAATGTGGCTGCAACTTAATGGACTTATCTTGAGAAACTTGAGAAAAAGGGACCCATAACCATCTTTCTTCAGGTCTTATCTTGATGAAACCTTACCTTGTGCACGTTAAAGGTATTATTATTTACCTGTTTGGAGAAGTGATTAAAGAAATGTTCAATTTATCACATCTGAAGCATGTGCGTAGGTCAGCTGCATCACAAAACATCTTACATATAAAAATTGAGCAATAAAACCTAAAATATAAGGAGATATCACTATTTTCGCAATAAACCATAACTTTAGACGGTTTATTCTAGAAACAATTTTATTGTAACCATTCTTCACATTTTGTATATATCTATCAATACTTAACATCAACTATACTGATTAAAGATTTTTCATTGGTTATTCTTATCACTAACTCACATTTTAGGTAATCAGTTTGAAGCCCTGCAGCTGGATTTTTGTTTCATCTGCAAATGGTAAATAATGCTTTTAAATTGCTGTTGTTAAGCTGGACTAGAAGTACCTGATTGACGCCAAGTAAAGTATTTCTGTCCTTGTTATTAAGGCTAGGTAAACCGTGCGGAGGTATCCATCCCTTCGGGAGACAGTCATTTTGTTTTGCAAAAACAAAAGATAAAGCAGGAAAAAATAATAACGCACCTTGGTATGAATCACCGACAGCACACCATGCAATCGACGTTCATTTCCGACCTTGTCTCGTCGCCAGATAACAATGAAGACATACTGATTGCACCATTGTGACTAACTGCTTAACAAAATATCACGCATACCTGGCAAAAGACTTTTGATTATCATCTGTTGCTTTCAAGTTTCAGGGGGCCACGTTTAATCTTTAAAAAACCCATGCATTTATGGTTCATTTTATAAAACATTTAACTTTGCACCTCGGAACGTTGAAGGGTTATGGAACTTTTGAGTTTTACTCTCGATATCAAGTAAAAAAAAAAAGTAGCTTTTTATAATTTCAGGATTCCGGAATTTTCGTTTGGGTCTAATCCTCTTTAGATTTCACACAAGATTTCTTATCATAGCACAATGAAAACATTTTTTTTATTCTGTAAAGCGCTTTTTTTGACGACAAGTCTATGTTATCCCCTTTGATATTATGGATTGCAGTTTCGTCTTCATTGTTTAGCGTCAACATTCTTGAATAATATGATGCTCAAAGAAAATGTGATATGATTGACTATATTATAGGAACATGATGCTCGAAATAAGTTAGCACACACAACCACACGCATTCAGTATTATTTAAAGTCACACAACGCATGGTTTTAATAACATATAACATCATCTTATAGGTCCTGTGTCTTCGATAAATGTGTTGTCTTGAAATGGCAGAAGAACGCATCGTCAATTTTCAATGACTTTAAAGGGATGGTATAGTATTGGTTGCGGTGAGGATTCAGCTTATAACGTTTTGCGAGATATTTAGAAACCAGAATGCTAAAGGTCATATCAAAAGTTCTGAGGGAAATTGAAGTTTATAATTAAATTGAATTAATATGATAAATCAAATGAATAGATTAAAATCGGTTTTGATATGACTGAGATATCCAAAACAAGGTAAAACAAAGAGATCCTAATAAAAGTCGTGGTCTGTCACATTCTACTAGCGTGACTAGGATCGCTTTTTTTTTGGATATCTTCAACATTTCAAGACCAATTTTCATCAAATAAACTGTGAATACCCCCCCCCCCACACACACACACATAAAGTTGGTTACCTGCAGCCCCATCTAAACCAAAACTGTACCATCCCTTTAAATTTGTGAAGAGATCTGCCATCAGACAGAGTCAAGTACAATTGTTAGAATTTCAGCACTTACGCCTCACAACAAAAGCAATAAGAAAATGTAGGACATTTTTACTTATCACAGTGTACTTCAAGAATATTCCTTGTGATTTAAGAAGTGAGGAATAACCGCGAAAAAGTTTTACTTTGCTCTTTATCTGATGACGAAATTGCTAGAAAATGTTTGTAACGACACTTAACGTGTTTTACGATCAAACTTTTTTTCTACTCTAAAAAAAAAAAAAATCGAGTGAAAATATTCACTCTTAAAGGAGTGAATACAAAAAAGAGTGAATTTAGAGTGAAAATGTTCATTCGAGTGAAAATGAACATTCACTCAAATTTCACTCTAAATTCACTCTTTTTTAAATTCACTCCTTTAAGAGTGAATATTTTCACTCGAATTTTTTTTAGAGAGTACACACTACGCAATGTAATTTTATTTTATGCATCCACCCCATAACTTATAAAACAGCATTCTAACGATATAAGTATAAGTAAGTATGATTATTACACTTGACTGATTTCTTGCTTTTCATACTCAGCTTGTGTGTGTATTTGTTTTAATACTTTTATCAAGAGCAAAATCATTCATATGATATTTCATATAAAAAAAAAAAGACGAAAGTTGTGACCATGGTAACCTATTTTTCGTACAGTTCGTTGGGGCGTTGTGTGGTATCGGAAACCAGACCCGCTATGACGTTGATGTTCCCCATCACTCAGTATTTGGGCAGCAATAAACAGGACAACGCAGGTCTGACACCACTGAAAAGTCATAAAAGTCCGTGGGAACAAGGTTAACTTTTAAAAATTTAGGTCACAGGTTATTGTTCGTGGGCTTGTTGCAATGACAACCGCGTATTCATGGAGGAAAAACCCAGGTAGCATATTTTCACTACGATCGCAAAACAAATCTAACCTAGCAAAAGTTAACCGTGTCGGTATCAAATTTGATAATGATTTATTATCTATTCCTGTTTGAAGAACACTTTTAATTGCTCCATTCATCTGATGTTGTCATGACTTTTACGAAAATGAAAAAGTAAATCAACGAATAATGCAAGACTTGTTGATAATTCATGAACGATCTGACGTAAACAATGATAAAGACAGCGATAGAAGTGATTAAAACAAGTGTATCGAACATGAAAATAAAAATAACTTTTGTATTCATATCGCTTTGATTGCTTGCTGATTAATCCTCCGGGAACGATGTGATTGACTTACATTGTTACTATTCAAGTGGGTATATACACTCTAATTCGTGCAAAAGATGTGAGTTCTTTTTTATTCAACAGGTGTTCAACTCAATTTACTTTTACTGAAATATTTTTGTACTTTCCGGATTACTTTCACAAAGGATCACATTAATAGGTGCAGTTTTAATCTCTCTCTCTCCCTCTTTCTTTCTCTCTCTATACAAAATGTATATATGTATATATATAATATATACATATACACACACAAGCAAATAATGTAGGCCTATAAATACATATACATTGTACTTCTAATAAAGTGAAATGGTAAATCAACACTTTAGAAGCTGTCATTCCTAAAACATTTTGTTGAATGTTAGATTTAACACTGAGAATGCTAAATTCAACACTCACAATTCGGAACTACCATTCAAAATATGGCAAACCTAACATTTTGAGTGTTGAATTTAACAGTTTCAAAAAGGTTGGAGTGACATCTTTTAAAATGCTGATTAACCATTTTCTGGATATATTTGCGTGTGTGTGCGAGTGTGTGTGTGTGTGTGTGTGTGTGTGTGTTAAATGTAATATTCTACTTATACTTTTTAATATAATATATTAAACAAAATAAGAAAAAATAGCTAACCTGTTTATGTTGTTGTTAATTGAACTCAGAGTTGTAAACCGATACATTCACCGTCATCAGGGGTTTATATTTCAGTTTCTAGGGACTAGTAATAGAAAAGACACGAAGTAAAACACAAAAGTACTTCATAAAAACCGGACTAAACCCCGGATGCATGTTCAGGTTATGATAAATGTAACGGGTATCATGTTCTTACTTCTTCCATAAAGGGATAATACCGGATAATACCGTGACGCCGTATACACGCACGATTCGTACACCCACATACAAACTATAACTCCCGTATTGCCAACCACATACCCTCGCACGCACGAACGTCACAAACATACGTAAATTATCTTTCCGTTCCATGTGCATGAAATCCCTGGGGGCGGAACTGGTATAATAATGAAGCTTTCATGCTGATTTAATGTTCTTTTAAATATATAATATGTCAATTTATTAATTTCTAAATGAACGTAAAGACGCTAATTTTGATTCAGAACGTGTCAATTGTTGAGTGCAATAAAATAGGACCTTTAGGTTCTACTCTTATAACCCACAAGTCTGGTTTTTTATTTCAAGAAGAACAAAACAACAAAAGAAAGAAAAAGTATCTACGGAAATTGCACGGTTCCACCATCTGGTATATTGGTCTAACGCACAGCATGCTGCTTGACCACAGCAGCGTAGTTCAAACACCGACGCCAACAATGTGTATCACACACGTCTTGCAGGAATGGGTCCTCACAGTGACGTCGATAACTCTGCCCCCCCCCCCATAAAAAACAAAAAACAAAAACAAAAAAACAACAACAAAAAAAAGACAAAAAAACCCACAAACAAACAAACAAATTTATAGGATGATAGTAGGGTAAAGTGGGGTATTCAAAGTGGGACACTTTAATAAGCCTTTATTTGTAAATCAATAAAAAATCAAATGTGCCAGGAAATGTTCAAGCATCACAGTTTGACCATTAACACAATACGAATATGTGATATTGTTTTGGGTAAATATTATTCATGATTAAGTTCAAGATTACACTTTAACCATAACTACTCCATTGTCCCACTTGCCCCGACTTACTGGGGTAAGTGGGACAGCACTATACGCAAAGATTTGTCTTCACAAAATGAGAAAGGTGAAAGTACGCGGAACTGATAAAGTCACCAATGCCCTTTCATTTTACGTGCGTCCCACTTAATACCCCAACCCCATGGGGCTAGTGGAACAGGAAATGCTTTAATGCTGCAATTGATGGAATGTAACATTTTTCTCCCCTATTTTGATTGTTAATTGAATAAATAGTTCCCTATACAAGAAGTTTTGGTGAAAAAAGTAGCACCATAAGCACGATAAATAATTTTAGAATCTATTTTCAGTTGCGTGTGCATTATTTCGATTTTCAAATTAACCGCCTAAACATCAAGGAATGATCACATAGAGGCCAACAAGATGAAATTTCCATGAGTAATTCAGTCCACAAAATTATCATTTTCTACTTAAAAATAATCTTCTTAAGACTAAAACGAGTCTTTTCAGGAGTTTTCGGACCTGTGAATTGTCAATGACATATTTTGAAGAAAAAAAAGACTAAAATGATTCTGAATACTAACAAAACACTGACAAGAATCTCTATCATCTCGATGATGACGTCGCTGTCAACACGCTATCGATCAATGTTTCATCTGAGGAGAAAATGCCCTAAATTAAACTAATAAAGATACATTGTAGTTAAAATCTACTTACGTTTTGTTGAACGCCTAGTTACGTACAGTCTTTCAGTTACGACAATAAAATATGCTTTTTTAGTCAAAAAGGACACCAAACACTACCAAATCTTATCCACTGTTGCTCATAAAATAGCTAAGCCGCAAAATCTTGGAGTGAGGCTTTGGGATGTTAAGGATTTTTGATGATTTTAGCTCTGATAATTCTAATTTTTATCACAATGAAGGCACCCATTTTGTTTCTACATAACTGTTTGTTCGTACAAAAACTTTTACTCCACTAATGCCTTCTCCTAAACAATTTACGTACCCATAATCCGTAAGTGTCCCACTTGCCGCAGTGTCCCAGTTACCCCATTTTACCCTAGAGAAATTAAGTCAAAATAACAGCAGTCTTTATCAGCAGCCACTGGGATGCATTTCACTTTTTGTCTTTTCAATAATCAATGTAGAGATTCGTTCTGACGTAGTGTGATTTCTTTGTGTTCATGCAAACAGGTATATAGGGTCCTATATACATATATATATATATATATATATATATATATATATATATGTGTGTGTGTGTGTGTGTGTGTGTATGTGTGTGTGTGTGTGTGTGTGGGCATGCGCTTTTCTTCATTGCTGCTTTCAAAGCTGCAATCACGATAACAATCGATGCAATACGTCAGTGGAAAGTAGAACAATACAGCTAATAATGTGTCGTTCATTGTGCTAACATGTGTGTGTACGCTTTCATCCATATATTAAGAGCAAAGTTCATAAATTATAATGATATAGATAGGCCCTACATTATGTATATGTATATGACGTGTAATATATATAATATATACACATATTTACGCACGTATATCATGCATGTACGTTATATATTTACATTACAGTATCATGGTTGATATGCATATCATAAAATTTCTGATAATTATACATAATATACAACTGAGGATATGGAGATATATAACGTACATTACATATACGTGCATAAGATAATGAACATTACAATTATGATATTATGATATGATATTTAATATATCATGATTGTAATGTATGTTATAAGCTACGAGTTTAAGACCGGAAATCAAACCATTCATACAAACATGCAAATAATATACATACATACATACATACATACATACCTGTATCATAATGATTCATAGTCATGATAATACATATATACATATAAACATCGCTAAAGAGATTTGACGATCATAGCAAGCTACTTTACCCTGTTGGCGGCGTAATTTAAAGTCGCTTAGCGACACAAGCGTCCAGGAGTCATGACAGTGGGCACCGTCCTGTTTCTGAATCAGATGTAAACATCTTTTCACGGCCGTCACATCTAAAGCCTGACAAAGACGCCGAACATCGATTTCTAATTTTGAAATTTCCAAATTCTCCTTGTCTTTCGGTTTTCAAATGATATAGCCTGTCCAAAAGAAAAACAAGAAAAGATTAGATAGCAGGCTACAAGACAGACAAAGTTTTGACAAGGTCTGCTTTGTATAATCAGAAACACTAACATGTTTCATTCAAACCTAAACAAACTTGGACTCTCAGATATTTATGTGCTCGCATAGATTCAGTGGAGACAGTTAAAACACCAAACATTAGAACTGTATAAAACAAAAGTGAAATTTCCGATTTTTAACGAAATCACCTTTCATTGCAACTTTTCGGGCTTTAAAGGACAAGTTCACCTTCATAAACATAAGGATTGAGAAAATGTAGCAACATTAGTAGAACACATCATTGAAAGTTTGAGGAAAATCAGACAATCCGTTCAAAAGTTATGAATTTTTGAAGTTTTTGTGCAGTACCCGCTGGATGAGAAGACTACTGCAGTGTATGAATAACTTAGATGTCACATGCGTACAACAATATAAGGAAAATATAAAGAAAATTTCACAAAATTCCATCTTTTGAAAAAAGTACACATTCCCCTGACTCGTTACCGATAAATGTTATGGGTAATATTATTCCCCCTGCCTTTAGAAAGAGGCAAGTCAATTGCTCTTTTATTATGCGAAAAAAGTGAAAATATGTTGAATTTTCTTTTATATTTTCTTTATACTGTTGTACGCATATGACTCACAAGCTGTCGTAGTCTCCTCATCCAGCGGTTCCAACACAAAAATTTAAAAAATTCATAACTTTTGCATCGATTGTCCAATTTTCCTCAAACTTTCACTGATGTGTTCTACTAATATTGTTGCATTTTCTCAATCCTTATGTTTATGAAGGTGAACTTGTCCTTTAATGTAAGTTCAATTATTAGCGTAGATTAATAACAGATCATTATTATTATAAATACATATAATTTTCAAATACATGCACCGATTACCGTCGCAGAGCAGGTTTTTCTGGCTATCAGCATTGCATCATCATTACGATCTGGCTTATAATGATCATTGTATATCAACGTATTTCATTTATTACTACTGCTGTGCATTCGAAACGTGATCAGTGTTTTTTCCACCTGTATTTTTATTCTCAGTAAATGGAATTTCTTTCACGAAGACTCTAAGAGTATTGCTTGCCAATGTTGAGAGCCCGTGGAGCATTTCCGTAACATTGAACCATTCGATGTGTTGACGCTTCTGTAACCTATCCTCCGAAGAACAACTTCCGCTATATTGATCATAACGGATGGAGTTACATTGTTTATAAATACGCTTGTGATAGACTTATAAAATGCTATTTTGTACTTCGTCCGGTTGACTAATAAATCAACTAGCGATTGCTATTCGAGCACTCATAGTCATTTCTTACCATGTCCTTATTTAGGATATGAAGTGTACTTTTTGGGGTATTCTTTTTTACACTTCACACTTTTCTTTCAAATATGCCAACAGCACTTCGAAAATAGAAGATTACATAACAAAAATTCTAAAACAATTACAAAGCTTCTCTCTATACACCGAAAAGGTATTTGTCAACACAACAAGAGAAACTTACATCTTTCTATTAGGCGTTTAAACTGATCACATTTTTTTTCTTCTTCAGAACACCTGTCATTCATTAGTATTGTGCACTATAGCGGGGTTATTCCCTCAAATATTGGTTCGTTGCAACATTTTTTTTTATAGTAATGCTATACACTCCCTTATATCTTTTTTTTTAATGAATTGAAAAGATCGGGTTTATTGCCACCAACAACAAAAAAAATATGCAGACGAGTGACAAGTCTTAAGACTTCTAATTCCCGTTTACAAAATACAAATTGTTCATAAATACATAAAGTTCCCTTATACAATGCACAAAATATCATTATTAACAAAGAAATAAGGAAAAATTCGATTGATTTGAATAGTAACAAATTGCCATCATTGCAAACTAAATGAGTAAATGTTGCATCTTTGTACAGAGGATAATAGCTCAAGGAATGAACTGTCTAGTATATCGCAATTATGTACAGGACGTCGTGGTACAGGGCAGTTGAAGAAGAAAAACAAGTGTGAAAAAGAACGACTATATACCTCATGACAGTATTTTTTTTCCAAACATATCCACAAAAGCAAATAACGCATTGTTAAAGACTGACTCTTTGAGTTTTCCTCTCTAATTTATTATAGAGTATAACTTGGAAAAACGCTCTTTTAAACGTTCTTGATTAAGGGAATTTCACATGAAATAGATTGTTTTCAGTGAACGTAATGAGAAAGAAACAGCAAGAAAGGCATAAATCTAGGCGTAGGTGCGTCAAAAGTATTACAAACATTTCTGCCTTTTCGATATCAGTCGAAACTAATATTGGGCTTCTTGAGGAAAATTTAAGCTGGTCGATTTTGTTATGTGTACATGATTATTTTGAACAGAATTCCAACTTTTTTTTCGGTAATGTGCCTTTTTCGTTTATGTCGTTTAAGCTAGCATTTATTGATAATTTAAAAAAAGATAAAAATAGCAAATACTTTGCACCTGTTTTGATAAAAGTTGTGTATTGAACCCATGATGCAAAGCATCTGCGCAGAAAAAAATAGCATTATTGTATTATCATACGCTTTTTGATATTCTTATAGTCATTATCACTGTAATTGTTTACATGTAGGCGATTTAACCGACGTTGTGAATATCTCCATTCTCCATCGTCATCAAGAACAAAAGTACAATCTTTAATAACACAGCAATAACAACTATAACAATGCCAATATGCATGTTTGGTATGGTACATTGCAGATCCTCCAATATTTAGTCATGATTACTGTAAGGAAAGCTCCTATACTACTTTGAATCGCTGAGTCCTAGAAAACAACATTTATGTTCTTTCGTACTGTATCTATAATTTCATTACACTATGTCATTCAATGTTATATTTTCATAAGGTAGAATTGATTATTATTCATAACCATTTTTGATATTTGCGCAGAATTATTAAAAGCCTCTAACTCCCTACGTTCATGATAGATCTTCAAAATGGCAACACATTTCATAAGGATTGAGGTTTAAGCAGTATTTCTCTCTCGAAATGGCAAATGTGTTATATTCATCAACGTATTGTGCAGATTTAATGAATCTAACCGGTTCTATCTAGTCCTTCTCCAAAATAGGACACGCCGTAAAATTTAGTGTTGCCACTTTGATAAGGTCAAACAACATTGTATCCGCAGTATTCCATGACCCAAGAATTTCATGGGTTAAAACTGCTCAGCGATGTCCACTTCAGTGATCAACTGGTCATTGATAGTTGTCAAATTATTGCAAACTTATCTAACTAAAATTCAAACGATTGAATACAATGAAATCCTTAATTGATCGATATTTACAGATTTCATCCTCAAACAAACCTCAAGTGTGTCCGTTTACTGAACCTCGAAATGAAACCAGATTTTGTGTAAAAATTGAGGAATATTGAATGCAGAATGTGTACCAAGCACAAAATATACCGTAAGTTCATTAAATGTAGTGTTATTACAATGTATAAAGTGCATGGTAATCATTATGTACATGAACTTTAAGTGTTGGTACCGTCTTCACCACAATTGAATACGTGCGTGAAGAGTAGTCTTTACATTTTCTCAAGTACAGTATACGACCTCTCCTATCCGGTCTCCCTTTATCCAGATCTCTCTATTATCCGGAAGTGATCTCGGCTTGCTTTTGTTTTTGTTGTTTGTTTTCAATCTAGCAATTACGGGAAAAAGGGGAATTTCCAATTCAAACGAAATTCCTACAACAAACTCACATGAAAAACATATTATTCCCAACAAATCGATTTTACTTTGGTTAAAAAAGCTGTGCGGTGATAGCAAAGAAACTGTTCCAGTGTACGCTACCTTCAATATGTTACATGTGCTTGTACAGTGTATATGTGTAGCTATCCAATGGGTAGACAGTCGTCTGTATTAAACATTGAGTCTCCCATATCCGGCCAAATCCTTTATTCGGATGAGCGCCGGTCCCGAAATGTCCGGATAGGGGAGGTCGGACTGTACAAGAAGTTGGCGAAATTCATGGACCCTCCTGTAAAACAGCGGGAGCATAATGGCCCTCTCCGCTGAGTGAGGCTATCCAGCCGTATCATTTATGAGTTTTTGTATCACATGATTTGTAATGTTGATTTTTATATTTACGGAAATGAATCACCATACCATACCATTCATGCCCCGGGTGAAGTCAGTGACGTCATGGAAGGGAAATACAGCAGTCCCTATCATTAAACTTTCTAACACGTCATTTTGAATTTTTTACCAATTATGTTTGAAGTTTGAAGTTTGAAGTTTATTTGAACAATTTCTAGCGACCCCTTTCGGAGTATGAGAAATTTACAATGTCTTTGTAACAGTAAAATACAACCAACATGATGTTAACATAATATATACATACATGTATGAACAAATATAATAATCATAAAGTACATTGAAAACACGATGCAAAGGGATGCCTGACACAAAAAAAAGGACATCAAGGTACCAATGTACACCCATATGTGTGTATATACTTTAGCATACATAAAACATGTATTCATACAATTATGCATGTACACACATACAACAAAATTTCCAGGTCCAGAAGACCTTGCTGTAACAAGCTACCACTGTAGTTCTGTAGTGTACCATGTATTATTTTTAAACAGTCGAGTGAAAAGAAAAGATGGTGAATTCTAGGGTTGTAGTAATTAGGCTATAGATCTGTTACTAGCTTTCAAAATTCAGCTAAGCATTTGACAGCTACAAAGATATCATTCCATTTTCAAAATACATGGATAAAGTATTTGGGCATATATACAGTATATGGTAAGTGGAAAAGGAGATCATGAACTTTCAGATGAATACCAAAAGTGAGGAATTGAATAGTTAATGCACCATTCCAAAATAGTTACAATGTAAAGACGTGCCATAGAGATAGGAGAAGTACCACAACCGCAGTACAAAAATGAGCATGTTCCAATTAGACTTAGTTACCTAACTTGAGCAGGATAATTTTAACAAACTTGGCAAGATTGGACAATAATTTTACCCTTTTTTGTATTGAGCAAACTGAGTGACATTTTTTTAAAAAGTGCTTGGACGAATTCGATACTTAGAAGGAATACAGGCTTCCCTTTCCAAGTCAAAATATGTACATTGAAACAAATAATGAAATTCATCTCCAACTAGGTCCAAGTTGCAGACAGTGCACAGCCTATCTGCTCTTGGAATACCTGTGTAACGGCCTTTAACACAAGGGAGGCGGCTATTTCCACAACGATATTTACAGAGATTCCTCCATTTTACATAATCAAGTCTAAACAGATAGGGCTCCAAATGCATATGGTTCTTAAATATCCTATAATTTGTACATTGACCATTTGTATTGACATCACTGTACCAATTTTGAGTATCTATGTCCTCCATTCACAACTCCAAAGTTTTCTGGATCCATTCAGTATTGACATAGCCTTGGTTCAACCAAATACTTCCTAGGCCACTGTCTTCTAGAATGGATTTAATTTTTGCAATCCATCTAGAGTGAAACAAATTATCAACACCTTCATGCATTTTTATCAATAATCTATATAACATACATGATAGTTTTGTTTGCTTGCCAGAGAGTAATCTACACCAGAAATTTAACATCCTCATGTTGACAGTGCTTGAAAGTTTGTACCGTCCTGTTTCTCCATAAACAATACAGCTTGCTGTTGATTTATTTACTCCCGGAATATTTCTAGGAAATTTCCTATGAAAAATTTCTATTTGATTAATGTCCTCAAACCCCCACACTTCACTGCCATACAATGCTATCGGGAGAATTAATTTATCAAATAATTCACACACAATGTCAACAGACAAATTGAATTTCTTTATTTTACTGAGAACACTAAACATTTTCAGCCATTACAATGGTGTCGTCTGCATATAACAATATGAACATTCGTAAATAAACCTCAATATCATCATCGCTTAAGTTTGTTCTTATTTGTTCAGCCACATAGTCCAGACCCTTATAGCGACGACTCAAAAAATATTCAAGATCATTAAAGATAAATAGCAAAAAGAAGTGGGGATAAATTATCTCCCTGGCGAACACCAATATTACAGTCAAAAAGATCCGACAGGACATTTTTTACCCTAACACAGGACTTTGCAGTATTATACATGTTATATATCACTGTCATAATGTTACCATTTACACCATTTGCTATTAATTTAGACTATAAGGAGGACCTATCAACCAGATCAAATGCCTTTTGATAGTACGCATATGCGCAATACAAGCTTTTCCCCTTTGACAAATATAGTTCAATTAAGGATTACGAAACAAAAACATGATCAATAGTCGAATGTCCGGATCGAAAACCGGCTTGTTCGTCTCCTAATATACCCATGCTTTCAAGGTAGCAAGTAAGCCGAACATTGATGGCTGCTGTAAATAGCTTACCAATACAACTCAAAAGTGTTATACCACGGTATTTGTTGAGGTAGTCTATAGAACCTTTATTCTTATAAATGGGGACAACAATGCCTGTAGCCCAGTTAGCAGGAACAAAACCAGTGTTTAAGACCAGATTAAATAATTTGACTACAGCACTTAGTACAATATCAGGACAATTTTTCAAAAACTCATTCAAAATATTATCAATACCATGTGCTTTACTGGTTATCAATTTTCTCACTAAAGATCTAATTTCAATCTCAGTAAATGGAACATTTATACCTTCATTTATAGAATGTTTAATGCTTCGAGGATCACATGAATCACACGCACAACCTGTATCTGAGCCGTGCCCTTCAAATTCTGGAGAATTTTGACCCAGGGTCTTAAAATGATCTACAAAGGCTTTCAATTGGACATTACCAAACTTTTTTCGACATTTCTCAATTTTATCTATAATATCCCAATACTCCTTTGGGTTTTTACCTTTCAGAAACCTAATCTGGTCACACAGCTTACGAGAGTAAGTTCTGCGGACTTTTCTTATAAATCTTTTATATTTCTTAGCTTCCAATAAGGTCTTCTTTGCTTCGTCTGTTTTCAACTTATTCAATTTATTCTTAATCTTAAAATATTCATATCTTTTATTTTCACACTCTTTAGTAAACCAGGGCATATTTGTCCTTGTACTTTGATGTGAAACTGTCATCTCACACTTTTAAGATGTACAACGGACGTATGGGAGAACAATGCTATATGGCGAAGGCATACCCAGTGACCACAGCCACCAGCTGGCGACATTTCTAGTTTCTATATTTCAACATTATGGGTGCGCAGATACTCCATTATAGTGTTTGTTCAGAATAAAACATAACTCAGGATCTCATTCATATGTTGATGTTTTTTAATGCATATGATTTGCAGTCTATAGGTTATTTATGTCTACGGTATATTTGAAATTAAATTTGTATACGCTAAGTCTGTAAATTATATGTATATCATCAATGTTCCTTGAGGGAACATGTATGGGTTCACGTGCCTACGGGCATTAGTAAATGACTTTACTTTTGCGTGCACTGACCCACATGTTGTCACCATCCAATCCTCCATCATTTCGTGTTACATGGACAGTATACTAAGTATAGAGTGTATTCTTTTATAATGTTCCCTCTAGTTTTTGTTTTATGCTTGTAATTTCTATAATATGTGTATGCTCTTCATCTTCATAAATGCTAACAACAGTAATAATAGTGATCATAATCATCATCATAAAAAATAATTACATTAATGAAAACAATACCGATGGTAAACACGCCAAACAAATACTGCCCTCTCTCGGACAACAATCTTATTAATCATCTTCAATCGCTTTAAGGATAGCGATTCGAAATGTCCAGAACACAATGTTTCCCACAACGCAGCATATCAGTACTATGCTCGCTCTCTTTTCGAAATACATGGCCACCTCTCGCCACGTCTTTTCTCCATCCTGCCCACTTGGTCTCGTTTTCCCGCCATCCTTGACGACCACTTTCTGGGCGTCGTCTGCCCACAGCTGGTCCGCGGTCATACCCGCAGAACGATCGTCCTTCTCCTGTGCAAGCGACGATACCTTCATCATATCACCATAGAACAATGCAGAAGGAAACTTCTCTTGCTTGACGCCTCTGTGTTTGATTTTTGCGCACGGGCCGCTGACAAGTCGTTGGAACCAAACAGCGGGAGACACGTCATCGCTCTTGTTGTACATTCGCAGAACGATCGCCTCCACCAAGACGGACAAACAAGATAGGATGATCATGATACAGATGTAGTTGGCTAGATACAAAGGGGGGACGGAAGGAAGGAATGAAAGAATAGATTACGTAAGATACATTATCGGTCTCTCAATATAAAATGTGTAAAATCTACGGGGAATTTTCGTGTTTTGGAAAGTCGTTGCAGTGAGTTATCTGACATTCACTGATAGTCTTTATTTTTGTGTGTGTTTTATTTCAAGTTACATGATTGTGTTTCTTATTCTTCTAAGGTTTATGATATGACTAAATTGAATTCGATACTATGATATATCATTTCTTATCCGTCGGCTTCGTACAACTGGAGAGACTAGCTGCGGTGTTAATCACATGGTAACAGCGTGAAATTTACTTCATATCACAGTCTATAAATGGTTGAAGCATTTCTTAAAAGCACTTTCGCAAATTGGTCGTGAAACACAGCCAGAGCTACATTAATTTCTTTTATCAATATCATTATCATTATTGTTATCATTATCATTATTATCATTATTGTGTATAATACAGTTGTACTTTGATATGTCTGATTACTTGCATTTGTTGGTTGACTCTCACTTTCATTTTGTTGCCTCCACTTGGTACACCTTATTAGGGCTCACTGTTTGCTCAAGCCCCCCTCCCCCTCCCCCCTTTTCCTCTTGCTGTTGCTATTCACTCATTTCCTTTCTTTATCCCTCTGTTGTTCCTTATCTTGTTTGATGTTGCCTCCCTATTCACCCTTTTCCTTCAATGGTTGCCCCCATGGTCCTCAGGATCATTACTGACCCTCCTCTGCCTTTTGTCTGTCCACCCTCCTGCTGCAATCCCCCTCCCTTTCACTGCCTTTACCTGTTGGGCTCCTTGCCCATGACTTCCTACCTTCTCCTTTTGTTTTCTTTGTTCTTAGTACCCAGCCTGTCCCTGACTGTTCTTGTTGTGTGAAGTCCTTATATATGATTGCTTTCCCTGCCCGTTTGTCACTTTGCCTCTGACGAAGATTCTGCTAGGATATCGAAAGCCAGTCCCCTTTTGACTCCATTTTACTCCATTGGCTCGCCACTATTGGATAAGCAGTTTTCAGCAGCTTTTTTTTTTTTTTTGCTACGCTAAAAAAACAAACACACACACACAAACAAAACAAACACAAAACACTTTCTATACGATAAATTGCGATATTCCATTAGGCCTACTCTTGGAAACCTGGTATATCCAGTCGAAATGCATCTAGGTATTTCGAATCTAATGACTAAAAGATGCTCTTGATATTTTGCTTGAAATCCCTTAGAACCTTTGCTACTCAGGGTGTCCATTCTCTGTACATAATGAAGAGTGAAAATAAACTCACAGCAGTACTGCTCTCGAAATTATTACGCCTACACTTTAATGGCCGGCAGATCAGATTACAATAGTTAGTACTACTATAATGTTCAACGATTGTACTTGACGTGTAAAAAGCTTACCTGAGATTTGCCCGATTGGCTACCGCAATTGCAAACAAACTTTATCCAAACTATCAGAAAGTAGTTAGTTATAAACGAAGGTATTTCATGGGCAGTTCTTATGTCACTTGTATGCCCACCTGGAAAGAATATCCGTAAGGTATGCATAAACAGATAACATAGCAAAGTAGCATTTGACATGTTTGAGTAGGCCCTTGATTAAGTTGTCTTCTTTAATTTCCTGCAGAAGAAGAGTGTGTTTAGAACCTATGCATATTGGGCAACCACAGTTTGAGAGGAGATGACTTACCCAGTGCCGGGGAGCCGCTGGGAGGCATAGCAGCGCGAACCGTCTCCTGAAAGAGGACCATGGCTAGGAGGTTGGTGACTCCGAACGAGATCTTCTCCCCCGACTCCGGCGGCAGCACGAAGATTAGCAAGGTGGTCAGCGAGAGGAGGACGGAGGGGATGATGATACCGAGAACGTAAGATGTGGATTCCCTCCGCAAAGTCAGGTGGTAATGGACTTCGGTGAATGGCTCATCGCAGCATGAGTACAGACGCAAGATCTTCTCCGTTATGTCCTCCTGGATTCCCCACGCGCCGTTGTAGCGAAAGGTATTGAGCGTGGTCCTGTTCCTCTCGGAGAAGAAGTCGAGATCCAGCAGCTCGCGCGAATTCGCCCACGACGAGAACTCGAAGGTGCATCTCTGGACATCGAAGGGGAAGAGGTAGACGTCGAAGAGGCAGGCGCTGGTCAGGATGACGGGCGAGAGCCAGCTAACCTCCCCGCTCGATGACACCGTCGCCCGACGGAGAATCATCTTGTAGGAATCCAGTTTGTTGCTGCAGTGGGGTGAATAAACTTTCACTCGTGAGTCATAAAGGGGGGGGGGGGGGGGGCCGAGGGGAGGTTGGTGACGAATAGATAACGAAAAATTTTCTAGAAATACATCTTTGAATTAATTTACATGTATTTGTTTGATTTCCAACCATACAATGCACATCACTCAGTATGACATTTAAATTGGCATAAACATTGGTATACAAAATCAATGTAACTCATTTCACGATATATGATAGAAAATTGTTGAGAATGGAAATGCAATGTACTGTGACTTTATTACTTAACCGAAACAAAGATGTTGGAATTGGAGGGGACCCTGCTAAAAAGCAGTGCTTTAAAGGCATCGTATGGTTTTTGTTGAGACCTTATTTCAGGTTTCTAACATTTTTTGATGAGATGTCGAGAAACCTTTTATGAAATATGAAAGAGCATTCAACGTTCAAAGAGGAATTCAACGTTTATTTGTTGAAAATTGGTTTTGAAATATCTGAGATATCCAAAACAGAGCGATTCAAGTGGGACCCTCCTTTTATTACGATCACTTTGTTTTACTTTGTTTTTATGCCTCCGCCACGAAGTGGTGCCGGAGGCATTTTGTTTACGGGTTGTCCGTCCGTCCGTACGTCCGTCCGCATTCATTTACGCGATAACTTGAGTAATATTGACTGGAATTTTACCAAACTTGTTTCAGGTATAAAGTATAATAATGCAATTACTTGATTAGATTTTGGGTGAAACCGGTTAAAGGAGAAGTCAAAGGTCAAGGTCAAATCATGAAATTGTATCTGTTTACGCGATAACTCAAGACTGGATCAAGCAAATTTCACCAAACTTTGTCCGAGGATGATGCATGATAGGACAATTACTTGATTAGTTTTTTAGTGAAATTGGAAAGAGGTCAAAGGTCAAAGATCAAGATCAAATCCTAAAATTTATCTGTTTACGTGATAACTCAAAACTGGATGAAGCGACTTTCACCAAATTTAGTCCAAGGATGAAGTATGATGGGGTAATTAGTTGAGTAGTTTTTTAGCGAAATTGGCAAGAGGTCAAAGGTCAAAAGGTCAAGGTCAAATGCTAAAAATGTTGCTATTTCCCCATATCTGTGCAATGCCCAAAGGTATTTTCTTGAAACTTAGTGTAGACATGTACTACTGCGTAATGATTCTCCAGAGAGAGAGTTTCATGTCATAAGGTAAAAGGTCAAAAGGTCAAAGGTCAGGTGAAAATGTTACAATTTCACTTTTCTCGCAAATGGTTCAATGTATCTTCATGGAACTTGGTACATACGCATGCATTGACTGGCAGGGATTAGCTAGGGAATTTAGGGGTAATGGGTCAATAGTCAGGGTCAAAGGTCAAGGTCAACTCCTTAAAAATTACACTTTTTCTTCATACCTTGAAAATTATTCAATGCATAAACTTATATAAGGGTTGGTGAAAAGTCAAGTAAAAATCCTCAATTCCCCAAATACATGTATATGTACCTGTGCTCTTATACAATTACTAGTAAAGCAAACCTAATTCAAGGAAAGTGAACATTCAAGACATTTCTGACAAACCTGTCATTTCAGTGTTTTACCAGTTATGTGAAACTGTCATCACACATTGTAAAGACATTTTACTATACACCTATTAGGCGAATCATGCATTATGGCAGAGGCATACCAGTCGCCATATCGACATTTCTACTAGTTTTGGATGTTTCAGTCATTTCAAACCCGATTTTCATCAAATAAACTTTGAATTCCTCGTAAAATTGTATGTTCTGTACTATTTCATAAGTGTTTTCTTGGTATCTGGCAAAAAGTTAAAAGTCCAATTCTCATCTCCACCAATACTGTACCATCCCTTTAAGCTGCTATCCTCGCATGAATAACAACTATAATAACCGTACTATTATAGGCCTACTGAACTCACAGAACTAAGGCAGATTGTCTAAAAAAGAAAAGGGAAAGAAAACAGGAAGACAAAGAAGACAAACAACAACAAAAATGGACACAGATACACACACACACACACACATTATATATATATATATATATACGATGATGAAGCAGTTCTTTTTATAATTACAGATAAGCATGGGAGAATTGACAGCGTGAGACCAAAGAGGAACGGAACAAGGGGCGAAGGAAGAGGAGGTCAGGGTCAATACCAAGGCACGCATATTACAAAGAGCTCGACGAAGTATTAAAGGAGATTGTGTTTTACAGGTAAATACAAAATATGAAAACAAAATAAGGACTTAAAATCTAAGGTCTTCAAAGATGAAAAACTTTTGAAGTTTCTAAGTATACGATTAAAATAACTTGTTAGAAATTGCTTTAATAGCATTTCTGTTATTGGTATACTTCTTTAAAAAAACAATCAGGAGCTAGACACACATGCACACGTGTACATGATATTCTACATACATGTATATATAATTCTCAGCATTTTCATTGCGCCATGTATCTGTTAAAAAAGGGAAAAAAAATCCAAGACACAGACTCCTCCAACGAATATTGTCCCAGGCAGTTAGTAATTGATCGTCTAGTGAAAAATATACAGCACGTACACTATAATCATATAATAATAATCTCAGAAATCAAGCATGTCATCTATGGATGGAAATATCCTTTTTATCATTATGATAAAGGAATGCAGAAAATAAATCAAATCAAAACAAAACAAAACAAAACAAATCAAACCGATTTAAATCAAATCAAACCAAGTTAAAATGCTTACCTTGTTAGCAAAGTAATGTCTGGTGTCCATATCATGTCCACGTCGGTCTCAAAGTTTGATATCCCGCCGTAATCAGTTTCGTTCCACACCAAGAAGGCATCGTGCCAAACCTGGTATAGGAAAAGAATATAAAACACTATTATAGGCGGTTCTTTTTCTAGAGATTAAGGTACTAGTAGATGTCTGTCTTACAATAGAGTCATGTATGACTGTGTGGGGGCAACGTTTTGACTATTTTGGAGAATCAGATTTAATAGGGATATGACGAATTTCCTTATTCATCTCGATCTCTCTCCCTCCCCTCTCTGTCTCTGCAGTTTCACGTCTGCTCATTCTCTCTTCATATATTATTATCTGTATAAAACATATAAATATATTCCACCGAGCTCCCGGATATACCTTTTTATCATTACGAAATACTAAAGATGACTATTGAATACTGAAACTCAACTCTCTTTCTCATTCGGTCAATGATTGTGGTATTGTGTCCAATTATATAATACATACGAAGTATGCATTCACCGAGTACGATGAGGGAGAAGCATTCATGCTTGATTCTCTATTTACTTCATCCGACGCATGGTGGTACAAGCAATCGTGTTATATTAATGTTGAACAGCCAATCAGACTGCATAAAATGTGACACCCATTTTTTTTTTTTTTTGCAATAGTAATTCAAGAGTGAAATATATAGGGCTCTAATATAAGATAGTAAATTGACTATTGACCACTATCATGCATGATAGTGGTCATCTATATATGCGCTGCTCTGGAGTAATTTATTATTATCATTACCTTTCTGATGCCTCGACTTCCATAGTACAATTGTATTTCTGTTTCCTTATCTCCCGCGACTTCACTTATAGCTTATCACCTTTTCTTTGTTTCGCCTCTGCATAATATTTATTATTTCCTGAGCAAAAAGCCTTCTGATGTAAAATTCTCCACCTTCCGAGTCTAGAGCATCATTATTGATACCACCACGGACAGCCGATAACGCCTAAACATGTGCATTTTTAACTTTAGACTTTGAACATACCATTATATTTTTTTAAATGTCTGCGTCGAGGATACCGCTGTTACAGGAACCAAGGTCATTTGAAATGAGGGGCTGATAACTTCCTGGGGATAGCGGTGATAGCATTCAAGTCCTGTTCTATACATAATTAATGATAGCTCTTTCCCATGCCGCAATTATTTCGCTGCTAATGGTAATAATGACTAAAAAAAGAGAGAGAAATCGCTTCCACAAAGAAAAAAGTCGATGATCCGGATAAAAAAAAAACTTTCATGGAAAGGAATAAATTATGATAACACGTATACAGAAGCAGCAGCGAGTAGCAAATAGTTGATCAAGTTGAAGGCCGAATAATTCTGGTGTGTCAACGGCTCGGGAGGCCCGTCCAACTGAGCCCTGCTCAGGGGCTATATACTACGCCATCAGACACTTGTGTTTGTGAATATGCAAGTGTATATCGATATAAATGTGTGGATATCGTTATGGACCTAACGGCCCGTTAACGATTGCACGATCACTGTACAGGCATGCCAACCTGGAAGCATTAAACTGCACATTACTTCAATATAAGAGACCATTCTGAAGCAAATAATTTTCACGCAACAATATATATATGACGTACTCTTAAATGAATCCCACAGAGATTGGAAAAAACCATCCCCCATCATTCCCACTGATTCCCACTGATCAGTTACTGGCCATCCCCTTTAAAATGTCATTAGTTAAAAAACAACAACAGGAAATTGGAAATGATTTCCAAATTTGGTAGAACACGCTGTAATGCTTCCCCGTGATATTTTTACAATTTTTTTATACATTTTTACGCAAATCGTCCGTCTTATCATCAAACACATCCAAACACAAATACACACAAATTCTCACTCACACACACGCACACACACACACACACACAAACACCAATCTTCAACGTACTCATGGTACTAGTACATTGAATTTCATCCCAACCCTACCACTGCAAACCCGTCTTTACGTTATACTTCACCTGTCCACCCTAACCTTGGTATAAATATGTATACTGCACTTGCACTTATTTTTCTATGAAGTATTTATTTACCTGAGATTGAATATATGACTTGTATGACGTAATTGTTTTATGCATCAACGTATCATTAATTTAGGAATATTGAAGGTTGAGGCTGCTTGTCAATTTATATTTGCAGTAAAAGTTGTTTTTTTAAGAGCTTTTAGGTAAATGTGAGAATGGCATTGTATCCATGGCCTTCATGACGTCAGTTGATGACGTCACTGCAAGAGAATCAGCTTTCCCTCTATCCAGTTTTTTCGTTGCATTTTATCGCGGATTTTGTATTTTGACAGGATTTTCCCCTTGTATAGTCACTCTTTTATACGATAGGTGTTTTTTGTTTTTTTTTTTGATGAGTGCAATTAATTTGATACAAACCAGTTTGACAGCGGCCTGCAGAGTTATTTGCTGAAGTGGCTCGTCCTGAAAACAAGAAAAGAGAAAAGAAAGAGAAAACACAATGACTTAATCTTAAACAATTAATCTATAAAAAGATAGCTAAAATGGCTAAATGCATATCTCTTTTTAGAGCACGCAAAAAATCACAGTAGAATAATACTATGTAAACCAATGGAAAACACTCGCACTAGGCCTACACAAACACACGCACGCACGCGCGCGCGCGCGCACACACACACACACACACACACAAATAAGCGTACAGCATGTACTCATGCCACTCGACACTCGCTCGAGACATGTTATGTTTACCCTGTCAAACACAAATAAACGTAGCAAATATTATTATTTTATCTTAGTAAGGCATTTGACACACTTGACCATTCGATCCTCCTGTCTAAGCTCTGTCACTATGGTGTAAGGGGTGTGGCTTATCAGTGGTTTTCTAGCTACTTGTCAATGAGAAGACAGTTTACTCACTGCAACTCTGTTAATTCTGACATTCTGTATCTAAAATGCGGTGTTCCACAGGGATCCATTCTAGGCCCACTTTTATTTCTCATCTATATAAATGACATTTGTGATGTTTCCACAATCTTGACCTACACCTATTTGCCGATGATACAAGTGTTTTCTTATCTCATCGTGATATTCGAACCCTTGAACTCACTATTAATTCAGAATTACCAAAGCTAACATCATGGTACAGAAGTAACATACTATCTCTTAATGTGCAGAAGACTAATTTCATTCACTTTAAAGGGAGGAAATGCTCAGGTGCTCAAGAAATTAATGTCAATCTAGATGGTACCCGCATTGAAAGGAAAACATGTACAAAGTTCCTTGGCGTATATATTGATGATAAACTTAATTGGAGTGACCATGTGAATCATATCGCTACACCGATATCCCGCAATATTGGTATATTATATAAAGCAAAATGTTTTGTTTCTGACAAAGTGCTTTTGATGTTATATAATACTCTTATCTTACCTTATATTTCGTATTGTAATATTCTGTGGCCAACGTCAAAGAGTTTGACAGATAATATCCTTTTGCTGCAAAAGAAAGCTGTCCGTATATGTACAGGGTCTGGTTTCCTAGAACATGCAGACCCATTGTTCTTGAAATTAAAATGTTTAAAAGTAGATGATATACATTTCCTACAGACTGCCCTCTTCATGTTTCGTTCTAAGCAAGACCTATTACCTGTCTCTTTTTCGACAATGTTTCAACTGAACAGTGCAGTTCACTCGTATCCCACGAGACAAGCATCAGATATACATTTAGTGAACCCTGGTACTGCACTAGCCTATAAATCAATCAGACATAGCGGTCCTGATGTCTGGAATACGCTACCTCAGCATGTGCGTAATTTGCAAAAAATAGTTACTTTCAAAGGGTCGATCAAACATATTCTATTATCAGCTTCACGCTGAACTCCTGGGTACTATTAACTATTAATCTTGCTGTGATCATATATTTCCCCTGAAATCGACACACGATTTGAATGGGATTTATGAGAAATTTAATCAGTGTAATTCGCTTATAATGACTTGACACTTTAATCTTCTTTTTTTTTTTTGGGGGGGGGAGGGGGGGTTCTCTCTTGTCAATGTCCGACAGGACAAATAGGCATCACACATGCATTTCTTCTTTCCCCCCTCATGTTCCTCTCTTTTTAAATACCCCCCCCCCCAACTCATCATTTAAATATTTGCAAGCATATAGATTGTGCGCACGGGGGTTGCAACGATTTTCAAGCTTTAAGCTTATGTTGCAATTCCTTTGCGTGTTCATTACCTTGAATAATGTAGCTCTCTTAGAGTTGTATACTATTTCTGTAACTGCTTCTTATCAATGTATACTTATCGTATATATTCTGTCTTGGTTATATGAGATGTACTTGCATACATTTTGAATGCACTCCTATTTTGTGAACACGCATGAATTCTTGAATAAATAAATAAATGATAAATAAATTATTATTTTGCTATCAACACATGCTGAAAGTTAAAGGTATGTGGACTGATATGCGCGTAGCCACATTGATTAGCAACTCTTTTATTGCGTAGCATGTTTTCGCTACTACGAGCTGAGCAAACATGATTATTGTTCGGTTTTCATGTCGAGGCTGAATTGAATATCGTGTGGGGTTCAAGGCAACCATTAATAACTATATTCCTGGTAATAATAGGAGCGTGCTTACATCGGTGTCTACATGGTGCAGAACATGAATGATAAGATGAACATTATTTGTTCATATACATGCATCCGTATGCGCACGCACACGCACAGATACACAAATTATGTATAATTTATCATATAGTGTATACACACTATGCCATCCATCTGTGCCCTACTGGTGGAGTAGTCCTGAGGCCCCAGATCAATTATTAAGGCTTTGAAAAACATTGTCACAACCTTAAGGGGAATATCAAAAAAAAAAAATCCCCTTTGGAACGAATTCCCCTTCAGACGTATATTCCCCCATGGACGCTTTTATACTATATATATATATATATTTGTTTCGTGATCTTGTGGGGTTTGAAAGCAAAACAGATAAACAAATAAACAAAACAATTTTGAGGTCATCAAACGGGGAAAAATAAAACCCTTAAAATTGCACTCGTTACATATCAAGAAATATCTCTGAAGATATTATCCAATAAAAAAAGAAATTATCCAGTATAGTTTTATTATTCGCTTTGCTTTTTCAGCCTTAATCTCAAATATCTTGAATTGAAACAAATGAATTCATCTGCCTCCCCATGCTTAAAGGACAAGTGCACCTTTACATACTTGTGGATTGAGTGTATGCATCAATATCAGAAGAACAAATCAGTGAAAGTTCATGGAAAATCGGACAACCAATTCAAAAGTGACATCAAAAGCTGTAATAGTCTTCTCATCCAGCAGTCACTGGGCAGAAACGTCAAAAAATGCATTACTTTTGAACGGATTGTCGGATTTTCCCAAAACTTTCAATGTGTTCTACTAATATTGCTGCATTCATTCAGTCCACAATGTAATTGTGATGGATCACAATATGCTGTCATTGAACTATAGAGGGCCTCTGTCAATTTTGTTGGGGCACCTCTCCCATTATTTTATACAGGCAGATCCGTCTCCCACTCGGTCATCTTTCATGGTGCCTCGTGTTCGCCCCTTACCCACTGGATCGCCATAAGAACCCCGCAACAGAACCAGTAGGGCGTACTCACACACCTAGCACCCCATCACACTTCTAGTAAATCATCCAGTTCAACACACATACACCCACACCCCGCAATAATCCCCCGAGAGGACACCACCACCTCCCCCACTACAGCTATTTTTGGCGACGAGGATGGGATTCGAGACGGATCTTTGCATACCCATCCGTGTAGGATATCGATGGCGGTGTGCTACAGTAGGAACTGAGAGAGTTGGACACGCCTTATGTCTCGTGGTTGGCGCCATGAGTCTCTTGCTGTAGCAGGATGGATGTTGGATGTCTTCGTGGACCTGACTTCGTAATGAGGGAGCAGACCAGACAGATGTAGCCTTCGTGTACAGCAGTGATTTAGCGACGGGATTGAATAGCAGCAGAGGAACATTGAACCAGTGGGGCTACCGTTGTTCAGCGCTGTGACTGATGCGGGTATATGACGTAGCATCCTAGCTGCTAGCGGTGATGTGGCTACGTTTTGGTAACAGCTATCTTATGGAACTTTGAGATTGTGTAGTGGTGAAGACTAGAGTGTTTCATGGACTCAACACCATCAAAGAGCGGACGATTGTCGCGAAGGACGGATTGATAGGGCATTGTTACAGATTGAAAAACTGTATTGGACAGGTGTGGACAGCATTAACCAAAGTTCCACACATGTCTGTAACTGATTGATATGACATATTATACTGTTCATGTATGAATGAGAAAGGTGTATTGTAGGGCTACAGTTATATATCCAATGTCATTGCATGTTTATATGTGATGGTATTCATAACTTCTTGTCATGTCACAGTGATATTGCTGGTACCCATGCATGTGTGTATACTTAGGGGGATTGATTGATTGTGATAGTCAGTTAATACCATTCCCCTTGAGAGTATTGTAAGATCATTTTTTGACAAGGGATGATTCAGTTGCAATTGTGACTGCAAGTTATTGGAGGTGGGCCAGGTTTTCCCATCAGTGTTCCCTTATTTTTTGTAAAGGAAAAGAAACGTTTTGATTGTTTCTTTCTTTGGAAAGAAGGCTAAACCTTTGTTGTTCATGTATAACTAGCAAGTTATAATATTGTTGAAGATGTCTTACATTCAGATTGAAGATGCACCGGGGGATGTCTCTGAATATCCCTTGCAAAGTGAGGGACACCTGTTGTTGGAAGTTCTACAAGGTGTTCATCCTCAGGCCACTGGACTGGTTTTCACGGATTAGGATGGTAGAAAGAGACGAGCCATGGCAGTGCAAGGACAAATCCCACCCCCAGTTGGCGGCTGGAAGGACAAGGTTTACGTCCCTTTTGTTCCTGGTCACGCAGACAGTGATGCAACGAGCAAAGAGTTAGCAGACCTGAGAACGCAACTCCAGGAGCTGTCCGTGAGAAAGTCTTCCAAGTTTGTAATGGCCCCGGAACGGAAGATCCCGGTGTTCGAAGGAAGGGCGTCGGAGGTGGACGACTTCATCACCAGTATCAGAGCTGCCTTCTCGAGGTACGACATCTCCGAAGAAGAAAAAACTTCGTACCTCCTTGATTTTGTGCGAGGACTCCCCAAGGCTGAGGTCAAGGCCCTTATTAAGGACGAGAAGACTGCGGAGGAGATCCTCCAGTTTTTGCAAGACTCTTACTCGGGTGCCCAGAACCTTGGAGAGCTGCAGAGGTTATTCCTGCAAAAGAAACAGAGAAGGGGAGAGCCTCTACGAGACTATGCCATTGATTTGGAGAGACGGTTCAACAATCTCTGTCGCCGAGATGAAAAGCTGTATTCGGAGCCAAATGTCATTCTGGTTGAGCAGTTCATCGAGGGATTGGATGACCAGATCCTCCGGAATGCTTGCCGAGACCGTTACGAGGGAGATAGCTCCATCAAGTTTCGAGACCTGAGAGAGTTCGCAATCCGGAGGTCCGGACGGGAGGAGTCGCGAATTACAGGTCATGACAGTGCAAGACAAGCGGCGTTACAGACCAAACAGGATGGGCTCCAAACCCCTTCGTCTGAGATATTGGTGGCCCTCAAGAAGATGGGAGAGAACCTGGTGCAAGCAGTGCATGAAGTTGTGCAACCTCTTCGTTCAGTTCCCCCTGGTACTGGTGGTCCTCGTCCTGCCTACCCAATGAGACAACCAAGAGGAGCCTGTTATGCATGTGGGATGTATGGGCATTTTGCACGAGAGTGCCCTGAGAGGTGTCAGCAGGGGCCTTACCCTAGTCAGTACGCATATCAGCAATACCAACCACAGTTCCAGACTGGTGAGCGTTTTACTCAACCTGATCAACAGAGGTTCCAAGATCAGCGGGCGCAACCGCATCAGCATTGGTCTCATCCCGAAGGAGTGAATCAACCAAGTCCTACGCGGAACCAGTATAATGCCAGATCAGGGAGACCAGAACAGCAGGCATCTAGTCCAGATCAGAGGGTCGCTCAAGACCAACAGAGGCCTCAGCCAGATCGGAGGAATGAAGGACCAATAAGGGCTGGAACCTCACGTGTTGATGCAAGTTCTGAGAATGTGGATACTGACTTCCTGGCCAAGACAGTCGGAGATTGTTATGCAGTTGAAGTCGAATTCGAGGGTGTTGAAGTATCCTGCTTGCTGGACCCAGGCTCTCAAGTTACAACGATCTGTGAGAGTTTCTACAGGGAACACCTTGAACCGCGTGGCATAGTGTTGAAGGAGATTCCTTCCCCATTCACCCTAGTCTCTGCTAATGGCAGTACCATCCCCTACGTCGGATGCTTTGAGACAGATATCAAGGTCCTGGGAGAGATAGTCCGGGAGAGGGTTGTCTTGGTCCTGGCTGATTCTGCTGAAAGAAGGGAACCTGACTCAGTCCAAGGGATTCTTGGCATGAATGTCCTACAGGAATGTTGGGAGAGGATTGAGCTACCAGGACAGGGATACCTTACGAGACTTAATCAGCCTACCTCGAAGCAAGCTTGGCAAAAGGTGATGAAGTTCATCAGCGCCAGATCCAAACTAGGTGATGAGGATGGCAGAGTTGGCAAGGCATGTCTGAGTGGAGGTGTTGTGATCTCAGCTCGACAGTCTGTGATCATTGAAGGCCAGATTCCAGCAGGCAATGGGTTCAAGTTTGATGCTGTTCTGGAGCCCGACCATGATGGCGCCATACCATGTGGAGTAATCGTTCCTCCCTGTTTCGTGGATGTACAGAATGGCAAGTTCTCCTTGGCAGTACACAATGAGGGTGAATCTGAAGTGGTTCTACCGGATACCACCAGACTTGGTCACTTATACATTGGGGAGAGGTATTGTCAGGATCAGCCTGGGCAGGACGTCTCAGGAGCTGCTGGTGTTTGCAGGATATCAGCTGAGACAAAGGACGAGCATGACCTTCCTGTACCCGTTGACGTAGATTGTTCCGGTCTGGGTGTGGAACAAGTGGGCAAACTGAAGCAACTTCTCATGCAGCATCAGGAAGCATTCTCTACAACTGATAATGATGTGGGATATACTGATGCAATCACACACCGAGTTGATACTGGGTCAGAAGCTCCCATCAGACAACGACATAGGCCGCTTCCTCCTTCTCAGTACCAGCTTGTCCGCCAACACATCCAGGACTTATTGGAGAGAGGCATTATTCAGGAGAGTCAGAGTCCATGGGCTTCCCCAGTGGTTGTAGTCATGAAGAAGGACTCCAGCATCAGGTTATGCGTGGATTACAGGAAGTTAAACTGCATAACACGTCGTGACTCATTCCCACTGCCACGCATTGAGGAATCCCTACAGGCTTTGGGGGGAGCAAAGTTCTTCAGTGTCCTGGACCTTACGAGTGGGTATTACCAAGTGGCGGTACATGCGGATGATGTGGCCAAGACAGCGTTTGTCGTCCCATTTGGACTCTTTGAGTTTACCAGACTACCTTTTGGGCTAACCAATGCCCCGGCCACGTTTCAGAGGCTCATGCAGAGGTGTCTCGGTGACAAGTGTTACTCCAATGTGCTGATATACTTGGATGACATTATCGTGTATTCAGCGGATTTCGACTCACATCTACAGCATCTGGGCGATGTACTGTTACGGATGAAGGCCTATGGTCTGAAATTGAAGCCTGCCAAATGTCATCTTCTGAGGGAGGAGGTGCAGTATCTTGGCCATCGGGTATCAGCCTCGGGAGTTTCGATAGATCCGTCCAAGATAGCAGTTGTCAGGGAGTGGCCAGAATTGGTGACTGTGAGGGACGTCCGAGCCTTTCTGGGTTTCACTGGCTTCTTCAGGAGATTTGTGAAGGGATATGCAACTATTGCCGCACCTCTGTTCAGTTATCTCCGGGGCTCACCAACCAAGGGAAAGGGCAAGAAGAAAGCTGTTGTCCCTGGATCCACCAAAATACAGCTCAACGAGGAAGCGCAAAAGGCCAAGGAGACTCTAGTGGAGCGCTTGACAACTGCTCCTGTTCTGGCATATGCAGACTTTCAGAGGCCATTCAGAGTGGAGACAGATGCCAGTGGAGTTGGACTTGGTGCAATCCTCTACCAGAAGGACGAACTGGGGGAGGACCATGTCATAGCATATGCCTCACGGACCCTGAAGCCAGCAGAGCGAAGTGGTCGATATAGTGCATTCAAACTGGAACTATTGGCTGTCAAATGGGCCCTGACAGAAGTTTTCAAGGATTATCTCCTAGGCAACAGATGCACAGTGGTAACCGACCATCACCCTTTGTTGTTCCTAGACAAGGCAAATCTTGGCTGTGTCGAGATGAGGTGGGTCCAGCAACTCAGTTCATTCAACTTCGAAATTGTGTATCGTCCTGGCAAGGCAAACCAAGCCCCTGATGTGTTGTCACGCAGAGATGACCGTGACCCAGATGAAGGAACCATGACCGTGACCAGTTGTGCGATGAGAGCTGCATTTGAGTTAAGTTCTCCAGGAACCAATGTCCCCCACATGGTTTGTAACCAAATAGAGGTCTGTCGGCAAGGGGGGATACTATGTCTTCCTGGACTCTCGGAGTAAGTTAGGAGCCAGCAACTGTCAGACGAGGTACTGAGAGAAGTTGGGAATTTTGTGCGACGGGGTACACTACCTAACCGACAGGAGCGTGAGCAACTGTCTCCCAAAGTACTGGATCTGTTGAAGGAGTGGAAGAGACTTTCAATGCAAAATGATGTCCTTGTCAGAAAGGTTAAGTCGCCCAAGGATGGACAGTTGTATCACCAGATACTCCTTCCTGTGAGCCTACAAGAGGAGGCCCTTCATCGCTACCATGATTCGGCAGGACATTTTGGTTCCAAGAGGACATATCGCATGTTGGCAGACAGAGTTTTCTGGCGCAAGATGGAGCATGATGTGAAAGAGTGGTGCCGCAAATGCAAGAGGTGTACTTTGAGCAAGCCACCAACAAGGAGGCCACAGGTTCCTTTTTCCAGTCTTACGGCTAGTGCACCAATGGAGGTTTTGGCAGTTGACTTTACTGTCTTAGAGCGCTCTCATGATGGCTACGAAAATGTACTTGTGGTAACAGATGTTTTCACAAAGTATACCTGGGCAATACCAACCAAGGACCAATGTGCAGTGACAGTTGCAAGGGCTCTGGTGGCGCATGTTTTTATCCCGTACGGATGTCCTTACCGATTGCACTCTGATCAGGGAAGATGCTTTGAGGCCCAGGTAGTGCAGGAACTCTGTGAGCTGTACGGAATTCAGAAGAGTCACACTGTCCCGTACCATCCGGCTGGAAATGGGCAGTGTGAACGTTTCAACAGGACTCTGCATAACATGTTGGCCACTCTACCTGAAGCCCAGAAGCGGAAATGGACCCTGTATCTGCCCGAGCTGATGTTTGCTTACAATAACAGCCCTCATTCAGCAACTGGAGTGGACCCTTTCTTCCTGATGTTTGGGAGAAACGCAAGGTCACCATGTGGTATTGATCCAAGTAGGGAGGTCCGACATTACAGAACAGTGCCTGGTTACGTCAGGAGACATCAGAGTCGGTTGAAAACAGCCCGAGCCATTGCTGCCAGACAGGCAAGAGGAATCATAGCTGCTAGACAGGTTAAGCAGGCTAAGCGAGTGTTCGAGGCACCACTTGGGTTGGGTCAGTACGTCCTTGTTCGGAAACAAGCATTCAGGGGTAGACATAAGATCCAAGATTGCTGGGAAGCGCAGCCCTATCTTGTGGTGAAGCAACCGTTTCCAGATCGTCCAGTGTATGTTGTAAGGAACAAGTCTGGAGAGAACGTCTTGCACCGCACTCAAATGAAACTATGTCCTTGGCTTCCGTCAGAGGATCCTGGTTCTGTTCATCATGAGTCCTCCAGTGTTCTGGATAGTGAAGGTTCTGAACCAGTGGCCACTGCAGCATATGTCTTGCGCTCACGTGGGAGACCGGATGGTGATGTCCCAATAGTTTCTAATGATGATGACCCGGTTGTCGATGGAAATGATGAAGTAGAGGAAGAGAGCATGAATGGGATTGAAGATAATGAGATTGAAGGAAGGGATGATGACACTGAAAACACTGATGCCAGGTCAAGCAGTCCTGCTAGTGAAGATGGCCAACTTCGTCGGTACCCTGAGAGACTTGGTCGGGGCCAACCACCTTCTAGGTTCAGAGATTATTACATGTTTTAGAGTAAACATTCCCTCTTTTATGTCATCAAGGGACGATGACATAGTTAAGTGGTGGGGGATGTGATGGATCACGGTATGCTGTCATTGGACTATAGAGGGCCTCTGTCAATTTTGTTGGGGCACCTCTCCCATTATTTTATACAGGTGAGTGCGTCCGTTATGTGGAACTCCGTCATTTTTCATGAAATATCAGTTTATGGCACAATGTCATGCAGTATCCATTATGTCATATTATACATACATATTTCAGGTTTGGAAGTGTTATTGTTAGATTGTATAATGTTATTCTAAAGATGGATAATTTGGTGTTAGGAGTATGGTTTACACTTGGCTTGATGCAACACCTAGTATGTATAGTACGCACGTCTATGCCACAGTCGTAATGTGTGTGAATTAGTCTGCGGATATGTGTGTTGTGTATAGGCGCATTGAGTCACTGCGGTCGTAGGCTTGTGCGTATGATATACTGCAGTACGTAAAGACTGTAGGCCTAAGTGGGGTTGGAGTACACGGTCAATTCAAGATACGTTGGATAAGCATAGTGAGTCAGTGTGTTATGAGTAAAGAAAGAATGCCTAACATAGTGTGATAGGAAGATTGGATGGTGTTTATTGACTATCGTTGCTTAATTAATGCAACTATGTAATGTGATTTTGGTGGAAGAGTTTAGAGATAGAGTCAGAGATGTACAGTGCAGGTACAATGTTGTGGGTTTATAATGTAATACCACTGAGGTTGTAAGATTAACTCTTAAGAGGGAATAATTAGTCTTTTTGCTCCGATCCCCTAATAGAGTAAGATTCTGTATCGATAGGAGGGACTAGGGTGTTTTGTAAATGTGTTGTCTAGCAAGAGATTTAAAGAAGTATTTACCTGAGTATCGATCATAATAGTTTTGACACACAGTGGAGGAGTTAAGAATACAGATGTAATGCACTGCCATTATCATCATTTAAGGTTTGTTATGCTGAGACATTGTGTAGATTTGCATGTGTTTTTCATAGTTGGTGTACCCTGTGATCTGAAGTTGTAAGATCCGCAGTAGTTTGGTATAATGTAATTTTTCAGCATTATCATACCGCCATCCTACCTTTGCTGACATTCCAGATTTGATGTAGTAGAACTTATATGGATCAGATGTGTGATTGTAATTGTTTTAAGCAATAGTTGATTTGACTGTGACGAAGTGACCTTTATGTGTTAGGAATGGTTGGTGGAAGAGAGGATTTGTCTGTATGATATCGCGTGACTTTTATTAAAGAGCAAATGTGGTCAAAGAAAGGTTATGTGAAAGTGCTAATAATAGACACATTTACGTTTGGGCAAAACCGTTCAGCAATTTGGAATTACTGAAGAGAGAACTGCTGTCTCATGTGTTTTTATTATCATTCAAAAAAAATAGCATAGTTTGAGTCAGATCTCTGTTGGACTCTAAAGCAAAACAGGTATTATTCTTTTCACAAATAATGATGAATGAGATATGTTTTGTATATTTTATATGCAAGGACTGGTAGTCACACATGTAAAAAGCCTTTATCCTACTACATGTATATGGGGTCTGACATTACATTAACAGAGTGGACATGACACTGGCTACTTTTGTCATGAAGTGTGGAGAATATGATTTTATTTCGTAGAGTGAGCCTTCTATGTGAATAGGCATTACAGTGTTGTAACATACAAAATGTGTAAGTCTCAAAAAGCAGATATTGTTGTAACACATTTACATTGTATCAGATGGTTCCACAATACACTTGTGTTTGTATTCAGCCATTTACAGTCTGTTTAATGCATTATAAATGGTTTTGAAAAGTCATGATTAGTGAAACAACAGAGAGAAAGAGAGATTTATGACACACATACAGCTGATGATATGGCAGATGCTTTTACTAGTTATAATACTACAAAGTGTATTATTGATACTCCACTGTGGATTTACATGGTTTAAAGGGTGATGACTCATTTGGTATCTGTGTGTTACTATATGACTAAGATGGTTTTGGTGTTAAACATGTACGGATTTCATGATATCGTACACTACAGTGTTCCGAGAGTTAGTGTGTTTCAAGTGCATTTCAAGGCATGTATTTGTGTTGGACAAAGATGTTTGTTTGTAATGATATTATCATTACATGTACAATCATATTAATAAAGACCTCTCCCATTATTTTATACAGGCAGATCCGTCTCCCACTCGGTCATCTTTCATGGTGCCTCGTGTTCGCCCCTTCCCCACTGGATTGCCATAAGAACCCCGCAACAGAACCAGTAGGGCGTACTCACACACCTAGCACCCCATCACACTTCTAGTAAATCATCCAGTTCAACACACATACACCCACACCCCGCAATAATCCCCCGAGAGGACCACCACCTCCCCCACTACATAATGAAGGACGAGGACTTGTCCTTTGATTTCACTTTCTAATGTTTGAGTCGAAGCCAGTGAACCTCGTGGTGAAAACTTATTTTACAAAGTAAGCCTATATATATATATATATATGACTTTTTTTTTCTTTTGTTGTATGTGTAATGGTGCCTGTTGCCACCACAAAGATCAATGATAAGGTACTGAAGAGATTTTGACTAAAATTCCGTAACTTATTTTTTTTTTTTACAGAGTGAAATCATGAGATTTTTACCTATCGGCAAAAGTTAGATTGTGTCCTGTTTGTCCATCGTTGCAACCTTAAATGTTAAATGATTGTTCTCTTCGAGTGCGAGGCGCATCGTCGAAATACAGACAACAACATAGAAATAAAAGCTTCTTGAAGACGATACCTTTGAAATACCAATTGATCATGAGCAGGGGGCGCCTGTAAACAGTGTTTTTATGGTGTTAGAAAAAACAAATAATGACTGAACACAAACATAAAGAAACAAAGAATGGACACCGCGTTCAATGCAGTGAAAAGGGATTTTTACCTTAGACTTTAGAAACTGCAAAAGGCGGCAACGTCAAACCAGAATGATGTTGATACAATAATTGAATTTTAATCGATTGCCTAAGGCGCAATGTCATGTATACGTCATCCACTTTAGTTTTGGGACAATATTCGATTGTGGCCTCCTACGATATGAACATTGAATAATTGAATTTCACGAGGCATCGGTTGTTCGTGTCTGCAAATGAGCGTGTCTTTGTGATAGTTATCAATGCGTTCGTCGATGAGCTTGTATGCCCTTGAGCATGACGGGAGTGTTTCCCTACAATAATGTTATGATGAAAGAGAACGTGACAGACGCGGCTTTTAAATCAAGCAAAAGCACCAGCGAGGACTAGTCGCTTTCACTTCCAGCTATCAAATCAGCGGTGATGATGTGTGGCTAATCGAATATTGATTTGGCATTACAGTCACTGACAGTAACTGTTGTCCTCGGATGGCTACGTCTATCAGCACATGAAGCACACAGGCATACCGGAATGTACCACACGCACACACGCACTCACTTTTTTTTTCTGAAACCTTTACTTGATCTCCTTCAAATTGATCAACAAATCAACCATAAAGCCAATTATTACACTTCTATTTTCTACTGCGTAGTTCGTACAAACCAATTATTCCGATTGCGTTTCTGGCAGTATTATTTCACATTACAAATCGCAACAATACAATTAACCCGTAAGACCTAACTCAATTGGATTAACAACATTCTACAAAATAAAAAGTGAGGAGGATGGGGTGAAAAACCCACGATTACCTAACCTTTACCCTCCCAATCCCTAAGAAACATACACTCCCACACATACTTACTAACACCAATCACACACATTTCACTAAACACTCGAACCCGTGCGCCACACATCCATGGGTGCACTTCACGAATTCGACACCCACGAGCCTTACAGCCCAGGAGCTCGACACTAGGCAAAGAATGCCCACGAGTTCGATGTATAAGCCCCGTGTAAGATGTAGGCCTATGTCGCAAAAATTGGGCCCCAACTTTTATTAGCACTACTTTGTTTTTGTATATCTCAGCCATTTCACAACCGATTTTCATCAAATGAACTTTGAATTGCTCTTTATAGAATTCCCCTGTTTGCAGTTAATGAGCCTAATTGCTTTTAACTTTTCATTTCCTTTATGATACCTTCTCAAACTCATTATCTGAACGTAAATGATTATCAAGGAGGTTCATAATTTCTCAGATAATTATTTGGAAAATTGGTAATACGATTTATAATTTGTTAATGAAATTAATTTACACATCGATTTTCCTTCTTTGAATCATGTACTTGTAATCTGCTTACTGATATTCCATGTGATATTACTGAAAATAATTTTGATTTATGTATGAAATTGTGTTGGAAGAAAAACAAATCAAACAAACAAACAAACAAACAAACAAAATAGATGGAGTCACAACAGTCGTATTCCCTTTGTTCCCATGTTTGATACTGCCATTCAGAGGTTTGTGCAAAACTGGAGCTGCCCAGCAGATGAAAATATAACTTATTCTCTAGGGAAATATATGTCTTTATGATGGTAGTTACTTCTTGCCATCCTTTTTTTTATTAAAAAAAAAGACGATGCATATCTGTACCGAAACGGGGATGCACTAATCGAAATTGTGAAAGATTATTTGTGAAATACAGGGGAGGGTTCTAAAATCTACATGACTTTACATAAAAAAGAATAACATACGCTCTGATTAAGCTATTATAAATTTCATATGTGGCAAGTGATCTGAAGAATCATAAAATCTGCTCAGCAGTGAGGGTATACAGTTTCTAATACTTTTACAACACAAAAATCAGATTTACAATTTTGCACATAATATTATGTTTTGGACGGAAGTTACTTTTTCTCTTTTTATTTCATAAACATTATTATCAAGTGAAATATTATATCATAGATAGACAAACAAGCAAAATGTTAACGTTCAAAATCAATTTGTACCTGAGCCTTTTCTCTTCTTGGAAAAGTGACATTTCCTAATTTACGACGCACTAACGCACACACACATACACACATAATCACACATATAAGTGCCTTCACAATTCTAATGTACTACGTTATGCCATCTAACTTACAAATTCCACAAGGTGATAGACGACCATGCGCAATTTCACTTCAATCGATGTGGAGTCGTTAAATACCGGTCGGATCGTATTCGGTCCGTAGTTCCCGATCAGGTCTGTGTACAGCCGTCTTTTAAAAAATCGTAAATCGCCAGATGCCTCGCCCATAGCTATGAGGAAAACACAGTAGCTTTTAATATTCAAGGTACATATACGTCACAGAGTTGGCAAAAATGTCGCCACAATCACAACTTCCTCAACCCTGCCCATCCCCTCTTCCCACCAACACGACCCACAATTAAGCTTTCCCAAGTATTACACTTCTTACAATGGGCACTGCTTGAAAATACGTTTATTTACAACACATTCATATTCATACAACAGACATCATAATATGGATGTCTGTATGTCAGTTTAGGCCTATGTGTAAAAGACAAGATAATAAGACACGAGAAAACAACAACAACAACAACACAACAAACAGCAAAATGATTGTTCTCCATCTATAGTTTTAAAGTTTGTACCGTTCATAATTATGCAGTGTGTACAGTATATATCTTGAATGCATTTTTTTAAATCATTTCATTCATTTCATTTCCTACAAGCTTGTTTTTTACGTGGGCGTCTCTTTTCCAAAAACGCAATCATTTTAAACATTAGTTTCACATGTATTGTATACATTGCATTTTTTCTTTGAACTTGTACCAACAAAATGTGATGTTAGAAATAAAATCTTATTTGAAATTGAATTTGAAATTGAAATTATTGTTATCAATGCATGTAGTAATGTTATCGATACCATTATCATTCTTATCATAATCATTAATGTTGTCATTACATATAAACATAAAGCATGTGTCGACACTGTCTTGTGAACCCATTTGAAAACAAAATTGAAAAATAACCTCAAAATTGACTCAATTAACTAAATAACTATACAAGAAGGTTAATTTCTTGTTTCGAATTGATGGTGCTAGAAACAATTGCATTTAAGTAAATTTTGCAATTTGAGCTGGAAAAATTCTTTCGGATATAACTGAATCAAGATTTCTGTTATGATAACCATATGTTATGTTCCATCAATAGTAAGAAACTCTACACTTTATTAGTCGATGATTCCTACGCAATGATGGAGAGAAAGATGTTAAGGAAAGAAGACAATGTACAAAAGAAACGGAAAACACAAGTCGATACTTCATTTGTAATCTTCCAAACATTTGAAAAGCTTTGTATTGTATCCCCATCTTTATTTGAAGAGTTTGTTTGCAAAAACCAATAAGTCCATTTTTGAAGATTTTAAAGTACGGTCTCTGTCATAAAGTACAAAATAATACCTTTTAAATGATATATTGGTCACTACATATATAGGTGCATTTTTGAAGTTATGGTCAAAAGAAGCAAAAATTTTCTTATTATTCTCTCTATTTTTCTTGACTTTTAATCGCAAATATCTCCATTTTGGCAAATACGGACTTACCGGTTTTTGCGAACAAACTCTTCATTTCTCCTATCTACATTAATTTGACTATAGTCCACATTGTCCATATTGTAGATTTAGAATAGTAATATATGCGGACAATGACGCCCCACGAAATAATGCCTTTACGTTTGCTAATTGTAATACCTTACATCCCATAATCATGTAAATAATGTAATAGGGCTTAATATAAGAAATACGAATAGTTGACTCAGCTAAACAATACATGCATGCAGACGGACCTCGCTGAAACAGTGGTGGCTTATGGTAAATAAAGCCAAATTACGAGAATTACTTTAATGATTGGTATAGACATTAAAGAAGGAGACAGATAATCGAAAGAGAAAGAGAGAGGACAATATAGAATATGCGCAGGTGAATTGCCATGTTTTACACTTTTAGTGGTATTGATATTGTCACAGATCAGGAATGAAGAATACAGTAGTTCGGACCTTACCTACAATACGAGTGATAAACGCCAACAGGCAAAGTGTGATCCGAAATGCACCCACTGGAGTCCGCTGCCCCGCCATCATCATGCTGCATGGCGGCATCATCGGGATATAATGACGGTCTCTTCTGATTGCAAAAGCGGCGCCGAGATTATGCAGCTACAATAACAATAACAACAAGGTCATATTTTATGCAGGCCGCCTGTGCAAGCCATGATAATGTATCTGTGCCTGCTGGAAATGCGAAATAAGCGGTACGAGTGCGCATGCGTGTATTATAGCCACTTGTTTGATTCAATACTGGATTTTGCTAGAAAGGAACCTATTTTCCTTCGAAGTTTTGTCTGACTTGATGCCAATTATTTTCATTTTTTTTTTGCTCACATAAGAATATATCTGCTTGCATTCTCTTTAAATGCAATGAACATCATTGCGTATTGTCAGAACATCTTCTTTTCGTCGGGTCCCTGGGTTGTTGGTTTTTCCTTAAAAATGATATTTTCATCTATTTCAAGAAAAAAGTGATACTAAAATTTCATTATAATCCTTTTAAACACTGTCTTTAAAATCATTAACACGATATCTATCAATCGATCTATTCGTCTTTATCTATCGAGAGTCAGTTTACCACTACCTATGTATACATATACCGTTGTACATATACACAGTACAAAATATGAATACGTGTATACCTATTCATATAATACAAAATGTGTGTATGGCCTTTTTTGTGTCAGTTGTACTCACAATGTAATCCTGCAACTTCTTTCATTAATAAAAGGTACACGCAAAAACTGCAGCAAATCATAGAGATTTTGATAAAAAAGAATTTGCTACGAAATGTCAAATTTTACAAACAAATTCAGTGCATTGTTACCATACAAAATACATTAGATGGCTACATTTTTCTCTTCCATGACAAATTCCACGTTGCAGGGGCCGTCACAATAATCACATGAAATGATGATTATGTGTGCTTCACCGCAGACTACTGAATACATTATTTTAATTACCCCCCCCCCAAAAAAAATAATAATAATAAATAAAAATAAAAATAAATAAAGTAAAATGAAATAAATAAATAAAAATAAGATAAAATAAAATCATAATAAATAAATAACTAAATAAATAAATAAAAAATAAATGAAAAAAAAAAGATGAATAAGAACGTCAACTAATAATGTCTGACCTATCGAAGGTATGGTTAAGTGAAAAAGCGACAGATGCTCATGACATGACTTGTGCCTTCACAGTCAAACAATGGGTATATGCTCGTTCAAAACATAACACTATAGCATTTTTGAAATAAGCGCATAAAATCTAAAACTCAATGCGCTATAATCTGGCCTAATCTATTATTTGGATTTCAGTATGATGTGATTTTACGTGTGTCATCCGTTTTTGATTTTGTTGAGCGCATCGTCCCACATCCTGATCAGGACAAGGTGAATACTAAAAACAATCATGGTTCTTGCCAATTTTTCCCATTAGATATTCGTTCATATCTCTTCATTTTTCTTGTTTTTTTTTCTCTCTCTCTCTTAGCCTGATTTCTTCGCCATCTTTGGTTATTTCATTTTCATTCATCATTCTTGTTAATCTCTTCTCATCATGCATTTTTAAATTTTTATCGTATTTCCCATCGTCCTCCTCCTCCTCCTCCTCCTGCTCGTTGTTCTCATCTGTTTTATGCATGTCCAACTATGAATACGCTTCTTGATTTCCGTTATTGGTGTCCTCGTTGGTAAAGTATCGGTATAACATTAAGACAACAACAAAACAATGGAGATATTCTGCACGTTATCGTTTCTACATGCGCTCGCTTATATATGTATGTATTATCTTTTTCTTGTAACAAACGGACATAATATTACCATTAGTCTGTCGACGTCTTTACCATGTTTGACTGCAAATCGCGTTCATAAATTATGCTGTATGCGGTATTATGCTGCTTTTATGTTGCCGATTTCCGCAGTCTACAACACAGGAAATTAGCTACCATCCATTATTCATTTTGGAGTACCACAGGGAGAAAATGAGAGAGAGAGAATGAGAGAAGAGAAGAGAAAGAGAGAGAGAGAGAGAGAGGGAGAAAAGAGATGGGTATTTCAATGAAAGATATATATATTGCGATTCGTGGTAACCCGATTGTAATAAACAGTAATTATTGTCTAGGATGTCCTATTATGACTCATCGCTTACAGTATGTTTACAAGCGTGGATTTCAAGGCCAGCCTATACCAACGAACTCAAAAGCAGAACATCGTCCTGTTTGTTTGTTTGTTTGTTTGATGCGCTTCATGTGACAAGAACACAACCCAAGAATGTACCGCGCTTTCCGGGTTGCTCAAGTCAGGTTACAACAGATTAAAACGGGTATATAACGTTGTTGTTCTTGTTGTTGTGACTGTTCCGTCTCGTATTTCGATTTAAAAAGTGTAATGCCCTTTGGCGCTACAGGTCAACTTGAATTAAACTCTTGAAAAAACAAAAGACAATGAGACAAAAGTTCACCGTGGGCAAACGGTGAGAGAACTATAATGAATTCCTTGAAATCAAAATGAAATAGAATTCTTATGCTGGAATCAGGAAGCATTAAAGAGTCATATACACAAACGAAATGAACAAACAATCAAACCAAATTCATCATATCAAATAGGCTGCTGTCAACAAGGTCTATGGTCGTTCATTCACCTTCACTTACAAAAAAAAAGACACAAACAAAACAAGTGTGCGTTTCAGTTAAAATTATTTGTTACATTAGTTAACCTCCGCAATATTGGTGGTATGTGATGGACTGATGTAAAGACAAGAACCTTTTAAATTGTGTGCAGTTTTTGTTGTTGTTGCTGCTGTTGTCTAGTTAGGAAAATGCACTGCACATAAATTTTCAGATCTTGTGAGTGGAATTTCAATGGCAAGAAAATACATTATACATAAAGGCAAGAAAATACAAAACTTTGATGGGGGAAATACTGAATGGAAAATGTTAAATACGGAGTTGCTATTTAATGCTCAGATGAATTTTGGTTAATATTTTATGTGCACTAGGTGCGTGATTTCCATCACCATCCAGTTTTTAGTCTAATCTTTGATTTCATATTTTCCTCTTTCATTCTCTATTGGTCTCTATTCCCTCTAAACGTTTATCTCGTCTTCTCCTTTTCTCTCTTATCTATTCCTTTCCGACTCTCTCTTTCCGCTCGTCTTTGCTCTCCCTCGTTTCCGAGTGTGTATGTATGTATGTGTGTGTGTGTGTGTGTGTGTTTGTGAATGTCTGTATTCCCGTCCCTTTTTTTCTCTCTCTCTTCTCTTCTTCTTCTCTAAATCTCTGACATTTCCTTCTCCTTTACTCCTTCTATTGTCTTTCTTGTGTTCTCTTAGTGTTTAACTTTTTTTATACAATGTCCTCAAGCTCTCTCTCTCTCCTTCTTTCTCGTTTTCTGTCTCTTTCTCTGTCTTCTCCGTCTCATTCTCTCCTCCGTATATTTTCATAATATCAACTTCGTTCACGGCTATATTATTGCATCTGATCCTGGTTGTTATTGTTAAGACTTTTTAATTCAGTAAAATGCAGCAAATCGCCAACAATAGTACAAGTCAATGACTTTGGCAGTCATGATTATTATGCGGCAAACTATAGATAGAAAGGCAGTGTTGCTAATATTACCTACAACGCTTACAATTAGTATATTCTGCTTTTCGAAAACCTTCTTTAATGTCCAAAGAGAAGCGAGAATACCTCATCGAAAGTGTCCATTTTATTATGTTTATACCACCGAATCGTAGGAGAGATTTTTTTTTAAAATATAATTCATATACACCGACGTAGGAGGCGCATTGCTTTCTTCGTTTTTTTTTGTTGTTGTCTTTTTCACGCCAAGCTTGTCAATACTTTACGAAATAAAGAATTACAACAGTACATAATGCCGTACCAATGTTTGCTGTACATGTTTTGCTCCTTCCCAAGAAGGCAGTTTACCACAACCCCGAAAAATTTATATAACAATAGTGCCAACGTTTATAAATATATACATTTTGTTCTGTTTCCATACCAGTAGCTTCCTTTTTTACGTGACTGGGTAGGAAGAGCAGATTCGATTTGCATCGTTGTGAAAAGCGACAACAACTACTAAATTGAGTACCGAAATCGGTATAAAAATATGCATTAATCAAGCATTTAGAGCATGATAATGCAATTTACAGAATTGCTTCAAGTCTTTTTGTTTTCACGCCGGTTAAGGTTTGTAATTAAACAAGTGGCAATTAGGCAAATAGTAAATGTTGGTTTTGATAAAGATGTGATCTTAATTTTATAAAGCTGACTTGTGCCAATCTGATCAATATTACTACAATCACTGAATGATTTCTTTAATTTTCTTACATGCTCGTATAAGCCGGTTCACAATAGACCGGTAACAGACCTGTAATTTGAACACTGGTGGCGCTCTAACAACATTGCCTCACGAACAACATAGGACGTCACTTTCCCTCTTCGAGTGGGTTGTACAACACGTTCTTGACCGAAACTTCGTTGTTCATTGGCTTGTACAAGACATTTTCTACAATTCTCGGCTGCGGTTTTGGCGAAATGTTCTTGCGAGCTGCAGGCACTGGTCGTGCAGCCGGGACTGGACGTTGGTTTGGAACGCTGACCAGCTCGTAATCCTTTCGGAAGTCGCTAGAAGCAACATCTGCGTCTGTCCCTAAGCTGTCAGCACTCTCGTCAACGACCTGGTACCCTCCCGTTTCGTCGTCCTTCACAACGACTGGCTCGTAGCCATTGACCTCCGCTCCGATGCCGTCGGAAGACGGGCCTCCGATTGCTTCGGAAACGGCGTAAAATGCATTTGACTCCTTGGCGCGCACCGGAGAAGCATTGTTCTTCGTGCCGATTTGGAGCTCTTCGTAAGCGTCCGCCAGCATCGAGGCGCGCCCCGGGTTGAGCTTGAAATAGTAACTCGATTCCTCCGTATCACCTCTTGCCGGATCTCCAACCATTGTGTTGCTGGCCGACGACGGGGCATTATTTGGTCTCATAGATTCCCCTCTTGTTCCATTCATTCCCGTGCTATCCTTGACTGAAGCTAGCGACCGCCAAGTGCTGTCATCTAGTGTGCTTGTCCCGTTGTCTGTGTCATTCCCGACTGAGTCATCCCCGGAGTTATAGACTTTATTGTGGTACGAACTGCCCATGTCTTTTGGCACAGGCTTCTCAGGTACGTAACGTCTGTGTAACAACATTGTAAGGAAGCCATACTGTTATAGCATTCATTGTACAAAAAAGGGACACGTGAAATGCTTTCCATATTAATGTCATGTGGGTGCTTTGGAGTGTCATTGCTGTCCACTTCACGAATGAGATTTCATCACAAAATTTGCCAAGTAAAATAGAAAAACATGATGAAACTTAAACACACAGAAATCTGTGTAATCATCCCGTACTTGACTTTGAGGCTGATATTATTATTAAGCAAACAGTGGTGCTCAGGATTGATGCACTTTTTATACTCAATGAATATTCCAGCACTAACTACTCAAGGACATGCTGAAACAATGACATTCAAATAGCTATAGTTGAGCATCTTTAATAGTTACCAGTCACACAATTACATCGGGAAAGCTGGCAACACACGTAGTTACCTCTTATAGATGAAGTAAATCAACACTACCACAGCGGCAAGAACAAATACCGCCACCACCGACAGCGAAATGGTAAGAGCCATATCCGACCCTGTCAGGAGATACATCATAATATTCATGACATTAGACTATGGAACTCGCAGTGTAATGAATCAATCTTTACTGATTTCTTTTTTATGCAAATTTTAACGAGAAGAAATATTGTATTCGTGGAAATAATCTGAAGTGTTGATAATCTGCAGAGATTTGTGTCTATAGGGGTTTGTAGGGTGGACTATTGCTGAATACAGAGACACAAAATCGGTTATTCATCATTTTCTTACTCAGTTATTACATTTTTCAAATATATACATACCTGTGTACAAAACCAATGTATGAAAGGAAGTAATTACATCTTCACGTTATCTGATTTGCACATGTGAAAGCAACAGCATGTAATACTTTAACGTTTCCGATTCTAAAGAAAGCGTGAACGTTCTGATTATTACCACTGTCGTAAAAACAAGCTTGATCAAGAGGGAAATTTCCAGATAAAGTATTACTGGAATCTAATGATTCGTATAGAAAGGCGGCGATAATTCGTGAGTTTCGTTGAGAACAGGTTAAATCACATGTGATGAAATAATGCTTATGGTACTAGTAGATAGAAAATGCATCATATCTTTGCTGAAACATACATACAGACAAAAACAAAAAACAAAAACAAGAATAATAATCCAAAAGTCAGCGTAGTGGTGGTGGTGGTCCCAATATGTCAATGACCCAATCGATTTTGTTTGCAACATTTCATCATTCAAATATCCCCGAAGTTTTCATTTTCTTCCTTTTTTCATTACCTCTAAGGGGACTCGGCGAAGACACAGGTGATGATGTGGTTCCAACTTGACTATCCATTGGTGACTCGGTGGTAGAGGGAACAGGTGCCAACATTGTAGTGGGGGGATCCGGGGAACTCGGCAGTATGATCAAGGGGGCACTGCCATTGGTGAGGACGGGGCTACTGACAGTTGACATGATCGAGGGCGTGGTCGTGTCGTCTGCATTTGTTCAGTATAGTGTTGGAAACAAAGGAACCAAAAAGAAAAAAGACAAGCAACTTCAAGGTATAATTTACCATTTGCAGATGAATCAAAAACACAGCATTAGTGCTTCAAAATAGTTATAAAATGTGAGTTAGGGATAGAAACAACCAATGTAAAAAATTGAATCAGTATAATCGATGTTAAGTATTGTTAAATATACAAAATGTGAACAATATTATGTTTATAATAAGAATGTTTCCAGACTAAACCGTCTACAGTTACGGTCTATTGAGAAATTTATATACAGATATCTCCATATATTTTAGGCTTTATCGCGAAAATTGTATATGATAGGATGTTTTGTGGTACAACAGACCTACACGTTTCATATCTTGAATTTTTCTTAGATCACTCTTTCCAAAGGTAAATATAAATTGTAGGACCTTTAAGCAATGAGGAAATTAACTGTTTTCTTTATGGTTTGCTTGAGGGTTTTGTACACAGCCTTTATCCTGCATGTTGGAATCGATTGTGCATAATTCTTTCATCTTCTCACGACAGCTGTACTTCAAAATAATTCATGAATTACTCGAATTAAGTCGTGACGAGCACTTCGAATTACACACACAAAAAGACACACACACACACACACACACACATTCACACAAACATTCCCTCTGTGTCTCTCCTGTTAACTCGTTCTCTCTATCCACAAATCCAAGGAATGGCTTCTGTTTTGTTTTTTATATAAATTGCATAGCAATATATTCGATGGACAAATGTTTTGAACAAAATCGTAATTTGTTGGTAATCTCATGTTAAGAAATTGCCACAGAAAAAAAATCTCATATTGCTGTCATTTCCAAAATACAAACTGGTGTGCGATACCACGAAAATTATTCCCTGTATTGTATCTATCTTTTTCTACCTCCTTTTCTTACGTTCTTTCTTTCTGCCTCTTTCTGTGCATATATCATATATATATATATTATGTACACACACACACGCGTGTGTGTGTGTGTGTGTTTACTGTTTTCCTATTCCATACACTGATTATCGTAATATTCTGTGTGACACCTGTACCACTAGCCATGCACACAAAATATATAACGAATAAGAAAACGGCCAAAATTTGATATTAAGACAATTTGGATTATGTATCTAAGAGACCATATTCTTAGAGTTTTACAGAGGATTTTTTTTTTCCAAAAATTGTAGAGATCGATGGATATTTTTGGATGCAGATGTTACAATTCGTGGCATGTATTTTGAATTAGTTAGGCCTGCGGCATGTCTTATTAAGTAGATCTCCCTTACCTTTATTGCTGTCCAATATGATGTATAGTTTGATGTCATCGAGTCCAATATCAATGTCATTTATGTGTGACGTGAAAGATACCTGCCATCAAAAAGTTCGAAATGCATCGTTATAATTGTTCTAGAATTCTTTACCTCAGGCAAAAGGATTGTTATATTTTTTTTTTTTGCCTACGCTGATTAATTTGTCTGCCGGTTTGCAATGCACTAAAAAATTGTGTGCACATTTGGATTAATTATTCAGGAAAAGTTCATAATGACACAAAAAACAGATGATTAGATTTTGGTAATGATACAGTCTGGATTCAGGATTTTTAAAACAATTCCTCATCATTGGAAATACGGTAAATATCAGTATACCAGTATAAGTCCACAATAAGATATTCAGATTTTACAAAGCATTGTTATCACTCTTTTGTACACTTTATTATGATGATAAATTGACCATAAATTAGATTTTATTACGCAGTGGGAATGTAATAATATAGGGTGGAAAATCACGATACTGGTGGAAATGAGCTGCTTGGTTGAGGTCTGCGCTTTCCGAGTGTTTTTGTTTTTATTCGATATTGGAAAAGACAGTGACAGCATATGAATATGGCGATAAGCACGTTAACTCTGATAAGGTGAATGCCCATTGTGCGGCCTGAGCCTACGAGCTGGTGCGAGCTGTATGGCGTGCCAGGTGTTGCATGATCTATTTCGTTAAGAAATCAGTCATTTCCACAACATTTCGTTACGATATGATAATTTCGTTACGAAATGACAACATTTCGTAACGAAATGAACATTTGAACAATTCCTCGACGAAATGATCATTTTGTCGACAAAAAGACTGATTTCGAAACGAAATAGGCCATGCGACACTTGGCTCCCCATACAGCTCGCACCAACTCGCAGGTCCAGGTTGCACAATGGGCATTGGGCTAGTGAGGAGACGTATATGGACTGCAAGGGATACAGAAACCATGCATGGAGGTTTAGTCTTCACCTGAACCAGGTTGGTTCCGCAGGAAAAATTCAGTTCCTGTACCCGCCACTCGAGGGTGTCGATGCGGCTGATTCTCGCGATGCTGCCACCGCCTTTGCACAAGCTCACTTCAAAGTATTCTGCATCCTCCACGTCGCTGTAGATGTGGTAGGCGAACACGAGGAGGCCGTCGCTGTTGTTGAAGTTGAATTCTGGTGTTGAAATCGTTGCAGTAGCATCCCCATTGGCCTCCTCAGAGTCTGCCCAGAGGAATCTTCCTGTGTGTGTGCAGGTTTGAATACTCTATCGTAAAATCTATTGGTCACGCACCGGGTTTGGCGATCCATCGTTACGAAACGTACTATTATCCAATACATAGGCCAACATTTGGCTTACGGTATATCTACTGTTAAGATTAGAACATACATATAAGGAACGCATTGATTAGCATATAGATATAGTATGTTATGAAAAATGAAGTTGTAACAAATCAAATTTTTGGCATTTGGGACCTTGATCATAATTATTTTTTAATATGTGGTCTGCTTATAATGTCACCGATGCGTAAAAAAGAACGCAAAAACACTGAGTTTTCTTATACTATGTTTTCATGCATTATTTCGTTAATATTCATCAGACCATAATTCGTACATCACATTCCACATGAAGAGACATCTTACAGAAATTCTTGTTGTGATATAGTTGTATAATGTGTATGTAGCATTGTATTTTGATCACATCTTATTATTCTATAAGATTACAGAAAGCGCATTTTGGTTTCACTGTATTCTAGAGGTAGGCTACTTAAAGAAAACATTCAGACACAATCCGTGACACGGGGGGCTCAGTTCCACATGTCAAGTGTGAAAGCACAATAATCCTTTTCTTATAAAGCCACTAATAATCACTGGCAGATGAATTAAAATCGGACAGAAACAACCAATGTAAATATGTTGACCAGTATACAATTAATGTAAAGTACTGTTAATTATGCAAAATGTGAACAATAGTTGTGATCCCCCACACAAACAAATAGTTGTGATCCTCCACATGACATGGGAGAAAGACATTGGGGTTGATCAATATACGTAAATATGTATGCAGAGGTTGTATTTTTTTTTGTATGTTAATGTGCGATAGTTGTTGATTGTGCACATATAATAGGGCATCAGTGAAAGGATGCAGATTTTAGCTGCGGGGGCGGGTGCGAGCAATTATGTGCAATGTGTGTTGTAATTCATGGATTATGATGTTAGTGTAGTTTGTATAACGTATTTTTTTTAACGAAATGTGTTTTTAGAATTTGTGGTTATATGCATTTTTACAGTAGCTGATTCTTTATATAGATTTCTGTGTATGATGCTTTTTTTCACGTTCACCACAGTGATGATAGCTTATCTTTTGTTGTATGTTTAGTTTCCTGTATTTTTTGTAGTATTCATTCGATGTTATATGTAATGTAATTTGTTGTTTAAACTTTATCAATTGTTAAAATGTGTTTATGATGTATGTGTTCCAGAACCCATTCTCCATGTCATGTTTTTATACATAATTTGGACAATTAAAGAAATGAAATTAAAATCGTTTCTTGACTAAACCATCTACATTTATGGTTCAATCTCCTTATATTTGTGGTTTTATTGCATAATCTTTATTATGGTAGGATGTTTGTAATACAACTGAACTATGCATATGCATCGAATCTGATAACTTGAAAATTTGTTTGATCACTGCTTCCAATGGTAGACAGCAGCTTTAAACCACGATTTACGCCACAACAGTGTTTACAGCTTACCAGATCCTCCAAAATTCCCCGTGTGATCAGAGAATGGTCCAGAATCTGTGTTACCGGAAGACGAAGTTAACTTCCAGTCGTAGCTATCCTCTGTACTTTGAATCATGCCACACCACATCTCGGCAGACGTCATGACCGTGGTCCCAAAATCACACGAAAAGATCACTGGGGCGTGAAGTTCGAGAAAGGAAGGATATTAAGGGGATGACAAATTATACAATTAACAGTTAAAAAAAAAAGAATCGGAACAAAGAAGGTAGACATAGAAGGATAGAAAGAGGGGGTGAGATAAAGTAAGAGAAGAGAAAAAATTCGAGAAAGCGACTGGGAATAATTTTACGTATACATTTTAAACTACTAACTCGTTTCCCAAAGAGAGTCGATGTATCTACTTATTGTTCATTTTGTTTTCTTTATTTTATACTGCAGGGTTCGCTGTTCAGTTTTGTAAAACTGCATAGGGTCTACTCATTCACAAACTAAGTAAAATGCATTTATATAAAGTGACCTGCAGGGATTGCTCTTTACACTGTAGTGGTACAAATGTACTTACACAATCTTTGTGTGTGTTTTTTTTTCAGTTTACAGCAGGTTCGTGTTGCCGTTATTGTTGGTGATGATGATGTAGTTGTTATTGTTTGGATCCGCATGTATTGGGACTTCACCAGCAAGGTCATTTTTCTCAGGAAAATTACAAAAATACCACGGGCACAAAACACAATACACTGCAGGGGCGAATCCAGGATCTTCGTGAAGGGGAGGCGCCTTTACAAATTTAAAGGGGGGGGGGGCGCAAGAGCCCCCATCCCCTCCATTTTTCTTTTTCTTTTTTTAACAAAAAATAAATAAAGTGGAGCCGCGCGCCCGGTGCGCCCCCTCCGGATCCGCCACTGCACTGTATAGTAGTAATGGCAAGGTCTCTGAAGGGAGGAGTGGTCAAAATCCCTCGTTCATCTACTCACGTTCGGTTGTTGCCCCCACGCCGCCGCTGACCAGCAGCGGCCTCGCCGAGCCCATAATGATTGCCAAAGATATCAGTAGGTGCGGAAAGGCATCCCGTGATCTTCCGTTGCCTCCTGTGCCTCGAAGAGCTGGATTATCCATCTTTTAGCTGACGGAGACTCATTTGCTAAACTTTTGCCCCAACTGAAGGAGGTCCACAAAACCAGGAATCTCTTTCTTGGCGTGCGTTCCAGCTTGAACGACAGCCTCAAGCTGCGTGTTGCAAGACACGCGCCGGGCTGGCAGAACACGTTATGCATGTAGGAAGTTCCGCAGTGGATTGGAGTACTTCAGAATACTGACAAAAATGTGTGCGAAGGTCCATCTTGCTCAAATAGCTCAGAATCTTCTCGGAGTTGCGACAAAACTCTTCTAATGCTGCTGGTTGTTTCCATCACCGATACTACTGCTCCACATTCAAGCACCCTCTAACTTTAATCTATTCTGTTTAGTTTCTCATTTTGACAGGCAAACTTCCGTAATTCTCCCAAATTCTTGCATTTGCTTTTACCGCACTTCCTGCACCAGTGTAGTGTTGTACGGTGGGAAAAGGAGTTTCTGTTGCACCGCAGGCGTGTGTGTTATGATGATTTCATCTTTTGTTCACGCCTGATTTGTTCTCCATTGTTGTCGCCGGTGGTCTATTGACATAAAACCGATGTACGCAACTCGGTTCAAGGCGCGGTTTAGTCCAGTGGAACGCTTTTGTCGTTCTGTTGATATTCAAACGATTATAGCACATGGGAAAGAATAATGGACAATGTGCACTTTGGTCCTCTACCTCTCCTACTGCGGTAGTGTCAACGAAGGTGTCTTTCTAAAGAACTGTTTTAATGTTTCTTTTGATATTGTGTCTTTTTGCTATGAACGTATACTTCGGTATTTATTTCGTCGTGACAGATTTGGTCAGCTAGATACAATGCCACATCGGCAAAAAGTATGCAGATGTCCACTGATTCCAACAGATGCTAACATGGAGAGAAGTTTTTGTTTGTTTGTTTACTTTGTGTAAATGGACATTTGTATACAATATACCTCATATTTTGTGAAAAAAGTTCGTTTCTTGCATTAATGCATATTAAGCAGAAGGTATAGAAAGATACATACATTGTGTGTTGTCACATTCTATAGATTGTGATGGTGTGCAAGCGACTAAGTATGAAATACAAGAAATATAAAGGTTAACATCAGACTGGCCTGGACTAGACTTGGTTTTCTTCTCAAGTTACACGAAAAACCCTTGATTGCATTATGCTTATTAAAGGGCCCATTTAAAACATCGTGTGTCTTTCAAAGCTGTGAATTACTCTTAGTTACATATCAGGCATTGTCTCAAGCCATTGCATTTACTTCGTTTTTCCTCCTGTAAACTTTTTCATTTTGATTAACATCTTCTTGCTGCAGCATCTGTGTGTGCATGGTTCGTGAGCCATCGTCTGACCTCCTTTATGTGTCGTACTTTCTTAAAAATCCGGCTGTTGATTGGCTCTTGACCATGTTCGGGGCAGCTTTGGACGAAATGGAAAAAAAAAGAAGAATCATATTCATAATTTCTATGTTTGTCAACTTCGGGACATTGCGACGTCACAATAAATAAGTCTCTCCTTATTTTGTCTGGAAGAGCATTCATCTCGTAGTCCGCGCTAATAGCGAGGGCGGCAAACAAGTCCCCGCCTGTTTCTCCGACACATGGAAATGAGAGCATTCAGACACCCCTAAACGTCGAAGCGATATTTTGTCGTAGACCTATTCTTAAACGGTCCTCAAACCATTATTCCGAGGTACGACCTGCATCCATACCATGTGTCAATCAATATAAGGTCACCCAGAAACATAAGAAGTCTTATGTCCATAAACACGTCGTACATCCATACGATAAAGACTGACTCGAACAAGAAGCAGATGTAAGGAGGAGACAGTAAGTACGATAAACAGTAAAAATCTCAGACTCAGGAAAGAGTTTCCAGGAGTCAAACTCATCACAATCAGCATCACGTACCTACACTGCATCATCTTTCAGATCGAGTCTGCCAATTCAGAATTGTGGGATTTCTTTACTCTAACTGCTTAAAGAATTGGAGTCAAAAGGGGCCTGAGCTTTCGATCCTAGCAGAATCTTCGTCAGAGGCAAAATGACAAACAGGCAGGGAAAGCAATCACATATAAGGACTTCACACAACAAGAACAGACAGGAACAGGCTGGGTACACAAAACAAAGAAAACAAAGGAGAGGGTGGGAAGTCATGGGCAAGGAGCCCAACAGGTAAAGGGAGGGGGATTACAGCGAGCAGGAGGGTGGACAGACAAAAGGCAGAGGAGAGCGGACAGACAAAAGGCGGAGGAGGGTCAGTAATGATCATGAGGATCAAGGAGGCAACCATTGAAGGAAAGGATGAATAGGGAGGCAACATCAAAGAAGATAAGGAACACCAGAAGGATATGGAAAGGGAAAGAGTGAAAAAAGCAACAGCAAGGGAAGGGGGGGGGGGGGGATGAACAAACAGGGAGCCCTAAAGGTGTACCAGGAGGAGGCAACAAAAGGAAGTAATCAAACATATCAAAGTATATACACATATAGTAATGGCAAAAGTGACAATGGAATAACAGTAATGAAAAAAATAATTGATATATATATATATATATATATATACAGATAGATAGATAAAAGAAATAAAATAAAGCACATGTGAAAACTGTATGCATGTATGTAGATAAGCAGGCAGGGCAAAATAAGCACAAGTATGTATAAACAAACAAACCTAGTGTGTGTATGTGTAGGCGGAAAAGGCTGTATAAAAAAGACTCGGGCTATAGGAAGGAATAAATTGGGGAAAAAAGGATCTGCAAATGAAAAAAGCGCAATGAAAGAACAAAATGAAATTAAAAAATGAAAAAGAGAAAAATAATAATGGTGGTAATAATAATGAAAAAACTAGACTTAGAATTTGTCAACACTGACAAATTAGGTGATCCGATCTGTTTGGAAATCAATGATCTGAGTCCTGATCCAAATAGGCATGACCATACAGGTTTCATCGGTGTTGAGGGGACATTGGCCGTGTGACGTTTGGATTCTCATTTAGAAAAGGGAGTCAGGTCTGCCATCTGTGGTACCGAATTTCGTATACAGTAATGAAGATACATAATGAAGTATATAATATGACCTTTGACTCCACTCTGCACACCCAAGATGACATCTGAGCAAAAAGTGGTTATTTTGTGAAATGATTCTTGTAACATGGTCTTTGCTTGTGCAAAATGTGGAAAAGATAGGACATGTATTCACCAAGATACCGGATGAAACATTTTTCGCCTTTGACCCTAATTTACATAACCAAGATGGTGTCCGATAAAGTAGTTGTTATTTTATGAAATAATGTACGTGATGTGAACTAAACATGTGCAAAATGTGGGCGTGATAAGGGCTGTTTTTCGTGAGTTATTGCAAAGAAAGTTGCAGAAAGAAAGAAATATCTCAATACATCGAAGATCAGCTTTTAGATAATTTCAACGACTGTGCTTTGTGGTCTATAATTGACAAGTGCGAGAGAAAGCTAAAACAGAATGAAGTATATTTGACCTTTGACCTCACTTTGCACACCCAAGATGGCGTCTAAGCAAAAAGTGATTATTTTATGAAATGATTCTTGTAACATGGTCTTCGCGTGTGCAAAATATGAGAAAGATAGGACATGTATTCACCAAGATACAGGATGAAACATTTATGACCTTTGACCCTAATTTACATACCCAAGATGGTGTCCGATCAAGTAGTTGTTATTTTATGAAATAATGTACTTGACATGTACTAAACATGTGCAAAATATGGGATTGATAGCCATTGTTGTTGTTCATCTATTGCACAGAAAGTAGTAGAAAGACAGAAAAATAAAGAAAAAATTATGTTATTTTATAGAAATTTGAAGGAGAAGCATAAAAAAATCAGAAAAAGATAAAGTAAGGAAAGGGAGATTAAGATTAACTAAAGAAAAAGAAGAAAAAAAGTGTTTAAAAAATTTTAAAAAAAAATATTGGCAGGGGTGAGGCTCGAACCAGGGACCTTAGGATTACGAGTCGGATGCGCTACGCAATGACCTATTTCATTCTCCATAGGCCCTGTGTATTAAGCAAAATGACGCTGCATCGAAGCCTCGTGCCATTTTCAACCAAGTTTTTCGACGTGATGCCGACGTCGTATGAAAAAATGAAGGGCACACTTACGATAGCCCAAAGTCTCAGCTACAACATACTAAAATCTGGGAGAAATTCACCGAAGCATAAGTGAGCTAGTGCTCGAAAAAGAGAGTCATGTCAATTTTCACTGCCAGAAAAACTGCTCTCCCATAGAGATAACACGTAAACTGGTCAAATTTGACAATATTACTTTCAATCCAATTTTACGAAGTGATGCCGTCATCCAATCAAAATGTTGTAAGGATATGAATGAAAGATCATTCAATAAGCTACAACATACTGAAATCTGGGTGTAAATTGGCAAAGGATAAGTGAGATACGCTCGAGTGAACTTGAAATTTGATGATGTTATTTTGAAAATTTACTTTTTTTACTTTATTAAGAAATTTGATATCTTTTAATCATTTTGCCAGCATTGCCAACCCATGAAATAACATGTCCAACTCATCAGCTTTCAGAATATGTAAAGAAAATGGGGGGTTACCGTCCATCCTGACGAGTAAAATCGGATTTAAAATTGGCGTTTTTTGGCATCGTTGCACTGTATATCGCCATTGACGCGCGCGCGGAATTTCAACTTTGACGGGCCCGTATGACGTCATATTGAGTCGGATTGACTTGAAACTTGGTAGAAATATTCCTTGACATTTCCGACATCCGATTCTTGTGAAAAAATTGAAAATTTCTATTTCATATTAGCTGTGCGTGCAAATATGTGCGCGCGCGTACGCGTCCGTCCATTTTTTTCAATTTTTCAAAAAATGCTTCAAATGGTCTGAAACGTGTGCAAAAAAAATTTGAGCTCGATTCGAGCATACAAATATTTCAACGCGCGCGTACGCGCGCTTTTTGAAATAAAAATGAATTTTGAAAATATGAGTAAAATCCGCTTGACTTGAAATATATGTGACGTAAATTTCATTGAAATATTCCATTTCATTAATGAGATATGCATGAAAATGTGTTTTCATATAATGACGTCATAGTGACGTCACGGTCGACTGATCACTATGATTTTACTTGCGCTGTCGTCTTTGCGACATGATACATATATGGTATAAGTTTGACATTGGTAGGCAATGCACTTTCTGAGCTAACCTCTGCACAACTTTTGTCCAGAAATAAAGAAAGAAAGAAAGAAAGAAAGAAAGAAAGAAAGAATCCGTACAGATACAATAGGTGATCCGAGAGGATTCTCGGATCACCTAATAAAGGTGGTTAGTCATTTCCCTCCTGGATGTTGAGGCCATGGGGTTGGATAGTGTGAAGACGTCTCATCCAGAGCTTCTCTCTGCTGGTTCTGACTGTGTCTGGACGAGTGCCTAAAGATTCAATGCCCTGTAGAGTCATATCAGTGATGGAATGATCGGGTAGATTGAAATGGTGGCCCACTGGAGTGTCGAGCTTGGCTGTGTTGACAGTAGATCTGTGTCCATAGAAGCGTCTTTTGAGTGTAGTCTTGGTTTCCCCAACATACTGGATTCTACAAACTCTGCAAGTGATGAGATACACAACATTAGTGGTAGTACAAGTGATGTTTCCCTTTGTGTGGTGAGAGAGGCCGGTAGAGTTGCTGGTGAAAGAGTCACTCTCATGGATGTGTATGCTACAAATGATGCACCTACTGGCTGAACATTTGAATGTGCCATGCTGTAAAGGAGAAGAATTGTCAGTGAGGGAGGGTACTTCAGCACGGACGATGAGATCCTTAAGGTTGTGGGGGCGTCGGTATGCCAGGATGGGAGTATCTGGGACGGCCTGTAAGAGACGATCAGAGGTGTGAAGGATATGGTGATTATCACGAAGGATATTGTGGAGAGAGGGTAGATTGGGATGGAAAGTGGTCACAAGGGGTATTCTGTCAGTGATGTCCTGCTTGTTGGTTTTCGGTTTGAGAACTTCAGATCTGGGGAGAGAACGAACTTTGTTGATGGGTTGTTGAATTCTCCTGGTACCATAGCCCCTGGCTGCGAGATGTCTCTTCAGGTTCCTGGCATGGAAAGAAAACTCAGAATCCTCAGAGCAGATACGGCGAAGTCTGAGGGCTTGACTGTAAGGGATACTGGTTTTGCAGTGGCGGGGGTGGCAGCTGGCTGAGTGGAGGTACTGATGGGTGTCTGTGGGTTTAGTGTAGAGAGTGGTGGTGACATGGTTAGACTCCTTCCTAACGGTGACATCGAGGAAGTTGGTCTTTTCTTGGGAGAAATCAGAAGTGAATTTGATGGTTCTGTGGAAAGAATTGATGTGGTCAATGAAAGTATGGAGGCTTTCTTCCTCCCTGGTCCAGATGAAGAAAATGTCATCGATGTAGCGCCACCAGATCCATGGACGACAGGGGGCTGAATCTAACATCTGCTGCTCTAGCTTGGTCATGAAGAGACAGGCGAAGGAGGGAGCCATCCTGGTACCCATAGCTGTGCCAGATACCTGTAAGTAGTGCTTGTCCATGAATGTGAAGTTGTTTTTCGTCAGTACATGTGACATGAGGGATTTGATGTCAGATATGGGGGGGGGGGGGTTGGAATGGCCGCTGCAAGTCAAAGCCTCACAGGAGGCTAGAATACCTTCATCGTGGGGAATATTGGTGTAGAGAGAGGAGACGTCGAAAGTACCGATGATTGCTGTCTCGGGTATCTGGTCCTTGATGTCATCGAGTTTCCTGAGAAAGTCTGGTGTGTCATGAATGTAGGAGGGTGCGAGTGAGACAAGAGGTTTAATGTGGTGATCAACAAAGAGGGAGATGTTCTCTGTTGGGGAACCATTTCCAGAGAGGATGGGACGACCGGGATTGCCAGGTTTGTGGATCTTGGGGAGGAGATAGAATCGGGCAGGTTTGGCATTAACGGGGGAGAGAAATTTGTGAGCCTTCTTGGTGAGGTGTTCATGTTCCTTCATGTCATCGAGTGTCGACTGGATCTGTTGGGAGAAATTATCGGTGGGATCAAAGTCAAGAAGTGTGTAGTGGGAAGGATTGTGGAGATGTTTCATGGCTTCATCGATGTGCTGCTGGCGGTCCATTACTACAACAGCTGATCCTTTGTCTGCGGGCTTGATGATGATGTCAGGCCTGTTTTTGAGAGATGAGAGAGCCTGGCGTTCTTCCTTTGGGAGATTGTCATGTGATGCAATGTCGAGCGTATCTGCGGAGTGGACTTGAGATGAGACAGCTTCGATGTACGTTTCCAGGGAGGGAACTCTGTTCTTGGGGGGAATCCATGAGCTTTTAGGATGAAAGGGCTCAGGAGCAGAAGGGGGTTCATCGAGAAAAAACTCTTTGAGGCGTAACCTGCGGTAGAAAGTAGAGAGGTCTTGGCTGAGTGCTATCTAATCGACCTTGGGTGGAGTGGGGCAAAACTTGAGACCTTTTGTGAGAAGAGACGTTTCTGCTTGAGATAGGGGAGAAGAAGAAAGGTTAACGACAGAAGTGGAGGATGCATCAGTGGATGTGGTGTGTCGCCTGAATCTGTTGGACCTTTGACGTTTCTTCGTGAAGTTGCCTATTTTCTTGTTCCTGCGAGCAGTGAGGTCAGACATATGTTTTGAGAGACAAGATTCAATTTCATCATTGTATTTGAGCCACTGGGTGTCGGTGCAGCAAGAGCGAAGTTCAGTCTCCAGTCTGTCGATGTCAGCTGAAAAGGAAGTGAGAGAGGCAGCACACTGTTCGGAGAGAATGTTAATCAAACGGATGGAAGCTCCATGTAGAGTCTGGTTCCAGCGTTTCCGTAGTTCAGGCGAGAGTGTTCCAAGAGCTGGAGTGCAGTGGAGTTGGAGACCTGTGGGTATCATGCGGTTGAGGGAGTAGAATCTGTAATTATCCTGGTGAAATGAGAATCTGAGGGCCTTGAGCTTGGTTTTCCTCAGTTGATGAAAAAGAGATAGATGGTTAGCCATGGTAAGCATGGGACAGAGAAGAACAATGATAGCCAAACAAGGGAAGGAGAAATACATAGCCTGTCAGAATTGAGGGAAATTCAAAAAGGGGAGCAAGATTGACCTGTAAGGCGGATAAATCAAAGGGAAAAGGGTAAGTACAGTCGGTCAATGTACAGCTAGGCCAACCTGTGCTAAGCAGAAAAGTGAGTGAAGAGAAATGATAAAGGGCAATGAGACAAGCTCAGAGATAAAGGCACGGAACTGAAGAGAAAAGTACCAGGAACGGAGACAAACACCTGAAAAGAAAGTAACAAATACGATACAAACAAACAAATATAACACTGTGGAAACAAAGATACTACAAGTCGAGAAGTGGGAGGGAAACAGGGCGAGGAAGGAGACTGAACTGGAACAAAGCAATAAAACAATTAAAACAGAACAGAGAAGACAAAGAGGATAAGGAGGATCACGTGGGCGTGATGCAACAGCAGAAAAGGAACTAAATGTAGCAAAAAAAGCTGCTGAAAACTGCTTATCCAATGAAGGCGAGCCAAAGAAGTAAAATGGAGTCAAAAGGGGCCTGAGCTTTCGATCCTAGCAGAATCTTCGTCAGAGGCAAAATGACAAACAGGCAGGGAAAGCAATCACATATAAGGACTTCACACAACAAGAACAGACAGGAACAGGCTGGGTACACAAAACAAAGAAAACAAAGGAGAGGGTGGGAAGTCATGGGCAAGGAGCCCAACAGGTAAAGGGAGGGGGATTAGAGCGAGCAGGAGGGTGGACAGACAAAAGGCAGAGGAGAGCGGACAGACAAAAGGCGGAGGAGGGTCAGTAATGATCATGAGGATCAAGGAGGCAACCATTGAAGGAAAGGATGAATTGGGAGGCAACATCAAAGAAGATAAGGAACACCAGAAGGATATGGAAAGGGAAAGAGTGAAAAAAGCAACAGCAAGGGAAGGGGGGGGGATGAACAAACAGGGAGCCCTAAAGGTGTACCAGGAGGAGGCAACAAAAGGAAGTAATCAAACATATCAAAGTATATACACATATAGTAATGGCAAAAGTGACAATGGAATAACAGTAATGAAAAAAATAATTGATATATATATATATATATATATATATATATATATACAGATAGATAGATAAAAGAAATAAAATAAAGCACATGTGAAAACTGTATGCATGTATGTAGATAAGCAGGCAGGGCAAAATAAGCACAAGTATGTATAAACAAACAAACCTAGTGTGTGTATGTGTAGGCGGAAAAGGCTGTATAAAAAAGACTCGGGCTATAGGAAGGAATAAATTGGGGAAAAAAGGATCTGCAAATGAAAAAAGCGCAATGAAAGAACAAAATGAAATTAAAAAATGAAAAAGAGAAAAATAATAATGGTGGTAATAATAATGAAAAAATAAAGGTGGTTAGTCATTTCCCTCCTGGATGTTGAGGCCATGGGGTTGGATAGTGTGAAGACGTCTCATCCAGATGCTTAAAGAATTGACACACCACACCGCATGCTTCGTGACATAGCGAACACGCATCAAATTAAGAGGGGAATCCCCCAATGTCTTTATTACGGTAACTAGTTGCCAGCAAGATGAAACTTAATTACACACCGATGAAAGAGCTAATAAAAACAGAAATCTTATTAAAGGTCATTAATCTGCTAACTCACTCCCTCTCATACAGGATTTGTCCAATTAAATGGATATTCCATAAATTATGTCACACATTTCAACTGTAATGTTAGCGTTGAATGCAACAAATCGTAAATGACCTTAATCTAGTTTGCGTTACAAAATGTGTTATGATAACCAACTTATAACAGGCTGATCTCATTTGCGGCTTATCGACGTTTTTAAGTTGACATTGTGTGTGCTCTCCTTTGTACAGGTTCAATAGTCGGTAACGATTCATTGTACGTACAAGCACATCGATCTTAACGTATAGATGGAGATTTACTCTTATACTATAATAAGAAGGGCTATTCGTTGACTACTAGACTGACAAGTATCTGTCGCAAGTGTTTACAAGTAGGTATCCGCGACAATTTCATTTATTTACAAGCAATCAAACTTTGTTTTTTGTTAAGGATTCGTTCTTAATTTAGCGCATAGTAGGCGGTACCAGCTATAAGGAACGACGGCTGACATTAGTTTTATTCGGACGTTCGGAAAATAGAAGATGATCCATGCTACAAACAATCAGTACCCTCTTGAATTCTGGGTCCGTTTAATTCGTAAGAGAGTGAGATATCAGATTGTCTTCTCTTTGATAACTGATTTGAAATCTGTAAAGTTTTAAGAGTGTAGGAAAAGGTATAACTTGACATGTACACATACCTACGCATTATGTCCGTTTGTTTCTAGTTTTGCGTTAAACTGAACGCAGTTTGTAACGCGAGATAATTTGCAGAATTGAAAATCACAATAGAACCAAAACCAACAATTGTCGAAAACAGAGAAATATATAGCAAATTCGATAACAAAAGCCATAAAGTATACAATGGGAATGACTTTGGGAAGTTTTTTATGATGATTAATCGTTGAATATGTCAATGTATGTTAAGACAGTTTTCAAACCATCATTGACTCTCAACCCTTTTAATTAGTGTTTGAAGATCTAAAACAAGAACTTTGGCTCAACATCACTTATGTGGCAAAACGCATACGTTTCACATAATTTTGCAATGATTATTTTCAACTCCTTTCATTCAGATTACTTGAATACGCAAACATTATATCTTCCAAATAAAAAATCTGCTTGTGACGTCATTAGATTTATGGAATTCAGATGCCAATACAGAAATGACTTAGGTATTGTTACTGTGTATTAAAGAGAGTATGATGGCATGCAAATTGACTTCCATACGAAGTCCTTTTATCTCTTCTGTAAAGAGCCCATACATTTCCCTATATCATACACTGTAATGTGATATTGTGATGGGAAACTGTGTTTCAGCTAGAGCAAACCCAATCTACTTTTACAAAACAAACAGTGTCGTTGATTACGAACTCCGCATATCTCCCTCTGACCGATTGTCTTCTCGGTTAGAAACATTAACAGATTAATGACATTCACGCTTGTCAAACAGTAGTGTCTTATGCACGAATACACGTTCAATAGATTTCATTTATCGATAAGTGATTTTGTTATCCTTGATTCCAATATTCATTCCATCACCCAACTCGCCTTTTGGTAACTATCATCTGGAAAACCAAACAACTGTATTATTAGCGTCAACTTGACATCGTAGGATCGATATCGCGAATCTTTGACCCTACAACCTAAGCAATGCAAATCAATTTACTTATTCAAAAACAGCTTTAAGATACGATGCAAAGTCAATGTATATTGATCATTACAGCATGTTTCAACTACTAGCACATGTGTTTCTTTTTTTTCTATTCACTACTATCATTCAACAAAGGCCCCAAGGTCCATGGTCCGAACTCACGAAGGTGGTACAATTGAAACCATATATGGAGCGCCGAGTGTCGCATGGTCTATTTCGTTACGAAATCAGTTATTTCGTCGACGAAGTGATCATGTCGTAACGAAATGACAACATTTCGTCGACAAATTATTTTGTTTCGTGTACAACAACGGGGGCCAACGAGTACAACAAACATGAAAACATGCAAGACACATAGTACGCTATCCCATTTATACACACAACTCATCTCCACACAATTTCTTCACATTTTTTCTTAATACGATGCACCAATGCGTTTTTCTTTCTTAATTTTATTTTTCTTGTACTCAGTAAGTGGTGCCGCGAGTATTTCTTTCAATTCAATTTAATTCACTTCAATTGAAAACCAGACATAGTCACAGTCACGAATGAACATGCAGCAAATGGACATGAGTCCCTAAGAAGCAGAGCTTGTGATTGGGGCCCCATTATGAATGGACTTCTCGATCCCATTCATAATGGACCCCACTCACAAACTCTGCTTCTTGGGGACTCATATCTCTTTGATTTGTCTTATACTGTATAACAATTATTTCTGAGGCTTTTATAGACCGGGGGCCCAGAAGATTTATTCAGCTGAAAAGGGTCACACTTTTTAATGGTCTCATCGTATAAGGATGTGGCTAAGGGTCAATAAAATGAATTGCTGGCAAGTCGCATCCTGTACGGTAAGCCTAGGGACCACAAAAAGGGACCCCGAAAAATGGATTTATTCAGCCGAAGGGGGTCACGGACAAAAGTTGGTGGATATTGTTCCTTTGGGTGTACTTATCATGAAAACAGCAATGCCAGCTATTTTATCCTGTACGGGGCCCCAGACAGTAGCCCCAAAGGGCCCCACAAATATGGTGTTATTCAGCTGAAAAGGGTCACGGCTAATTTCTTTTGCAATGGAAGTAGTTCCCATCAGAGATATCCAAAACACCAATGCCAGCTATTTTATCCTGTACGGGGCCCAAGACAGTAGCCCCAAAGGGCCCCGCCCCCATAGGCCCTACGTTGTACAAACACACACAAACATTGATTTTATTCAGTTGAAAAGAGTGACGGCTAATTTCTTTTGCAATGGAAGTAGTTCCCATTAGAGATATTCAAAACACACCAATGCCAGCTATTTTATCCTGTACGGGGCACCAGACAGTAGCCCCAAAGTGCCCCACCCCCCACCCCTACGCACAAACACACACAAACATTGATTTTATTCGCGCAGCTGAGAAGATTCACGGCTAATTTCTTTTGCAATGGAAGGAGTGACCATCAGAGATATCAAAAACACCAAAGCCAGCTATTCTATCCAGTATGCGGGGCCCCGGACAGTAGCCCCAAAGGAGCCCCCCCCCCCCCCCCCAGCTCACACACACACACAATAGTTTCATTCAGCTAAAAAGGGTAACGGCTAATTTCTTTTGCAATGGAAGTATATTATACTACCCATCAGAGATATCCAAAGCACCAAAGCCAGTTATTTTATCCTGTACGGGGCCCCAGACAGCAGCCCCAAAGTGCCCCCCCCCACCCTCTCCACATACACACACGTACACACACACACACACACACACACACACATTAGTTTCATTCAGCTGAAAAGGGTCACGGCTAATTTCTTTTGCAATGGAAGCAGTACCCATCAGAGATATCCAAAACACCAAAGCCAGCTATTTTATCTTGCACGGGGCCCCAGTCAGTAGCCCCAATATTGCTCCCTTCCTCCCCCCCCCCCCACACACACACACATTGATTTTATTCAGCTGAAAAGGGTCATGACTACTTTCTTTTGCAATCGGAAGTAGTAGCCATACTCATCAGAGATATCCAAAGCACTAAAGCCAGTTATGTACGGGGCCCCAGACAGTAGCCCCAAAGTGCACAACTACACTCACACACACACACACACACACACACACACACACACACACACACACATTAGTTTCATTCAGCCAAAAAGGGCCACGGCTAATTTCTTTTTCAATGGAAGTATATTATAGTACCCATCCGAGATATCCAAAGCACCAAAGCCAGTTATTTTATCCTGTACGGGGCCCCAGACAGCAGCCCCAAAGTGCCCCCCCCCCCCTCTCCACATACACACACGTACATACACACACACCCACACACACACACACACACACACACACACACACACATTAGTTTCATTCAGCTGAAAAGGGTCACGGCTAATTTCTTTTGCAATGGAAGCAGTACCCATCAGAGATATCCAAAATACCAAAGCCAGTTATTTTATCCTGTACGGGGCCCCAGACAGTATAGCCCCAAACACGGGTAATTTCTTTTGCACTGGAAGAAGTACCTATCAGAGATATTCAACACACCAAGGTCAGTTTTATCCAGTACAGAGCCCAAGACAGTAGCTCCACAATGTAGCATCCATTATACATGTATACTGTGAATCAGGTGAAAATGGTGTTACAAATTCTTTTGTAACGTAAATATCAGGACCTACTGAACAGAAATATCACAAACACCAAAGCAAGCCATCTTATCCTTTACACGGGGTCTTATAGGTTACAGTAGCAAAACACCCAAGAAATTAGCAAAGGAAGCATACTTTTGTATAGTGCAGAACCGAGATGACCATATTACGAAAACCAGTCATTTCATCCTGTACTGGGCCCAGTACAGTAGCCATAAAGTGCCCCTCCCCCACATAATTATTATGACATCATTTAGCTGAAAAGTGTCATAGTTGTTTTTCTTTTACAATCGAAGTAGGCCTTAGTTTACATCATAGATACCCAAAACATCAAAGCCATTTAGGTTTTCCCAGCCAATTTCGCACTTTTGTCGGTTCATTATTTTGATAGAAGGTTCGAATTCGTAAAATGGGTATTCAAATGGGCTGTTACCCTACGTTCATTCAAATTCGCCTTGACTTGCCGAAAAGGGTATTTCAGTCATTAAATTTCGCGAAAGACAGTCAAATTCCAAACGTATTCATTCAAATTCAAATCATGCTATGTCTTTGTTTCAGATCATTTTAACGTGTCTTTCTATGTGTGTTTTCGTTTAAAGCAGTAAAAGTATCATATTTTTTATCTAGTATAACTGGATTTGGTTGTTCTGTAACGCTCCTTCTCTTTCATATACAATAGGCCTATTAATACGTGTACCAGAAATGCAGATTAACTTCATTTTTTAAAGTCATGACAGCGCAATAGATACAGACGTATATCTCTAGAAGACATAGAAAGAATTGTTTTTAAAAAAAGAACATTTGAGGATCATAACCTTGACTTCCTGGAACTGGCCGACCGCTCGTAATAAAGCGCTCGTAACTGCCAAATAATTTGTAGCTTCTTACTTCTTCGGATTCAAAAAGCACGTTAAAAAAAAAACAACTGGTGTCAAAGTCTCTTAAACGAATACGAAAACATGAAATGTTATGATGCTTACAAAACAATAACTACGATGAAAGAAAATAAGGAAAGAGGTCAAGCATGAACATATCTGTTTAATTGACTGCCGAACATGTTAAATTAGATGGCCAGAAATCAATTTGAATGAACGAGCGCAGCATGTGATCACGTGACTATATCATTATGAATTTATGAATGAACGGATAGTGGAATGGTGCTTGTCTTATATCGATTTCAGTTGAAAAAGTGTTATTTAGAATAAGGTTGCAGGTAATGTGAATGTTTCAAAATGAATTTGAATGAAGAGATTATGACATTGAACTACCATGTCATCTAGGTGAAATTTTTGCTAAGTTTAATTCAACATTAAAGAATTCGATTAAAAGAGGTGCGAAATTGGCCCGGATGCAGAGCCCTCGACAGGTATAGCCCCAAGGTATTCCCACCCCATATGAATTAAGCGTTTTTAGGTGAAAAGAGTCATGTATGCCTATTTTCCTTGGCAGTGGAATTAACAGCTGAGATACGTTAAACAAAAAAACCCATCCAGTTATTTTTATTCTTTAAGGGGCCCCCAGCCAGTAGCTGGAAAGTGCTCCCGTATTATATTGTTCTAAGTGAAAAGAATCACTGCTATAGTTTTGTTTTTTAGATCCATTTTTTTTTTATCTTTCAATTTTTTTTTTATTAAACAACATCAAACAGAATTACAGAGATCAAAAACATGATTATACAAATAGAAATAAACAAGAAAAGAAAAAAAAAATAAGAAAAAGCAGCATACAAAAACCAATTATGTCAATTATGAATTACTAAACAATATACATTCTATCAAATAAAACAGTGTTATAACGAGGTTTTTAAGAACATATTTTTACCATTAACCCTTTGCTTCATCAGGTCCGTAGTCTATCAAGATACAAAAACAAACAATAAAAGGGGACCAACAAAATATGTGACACATCCGGGACTCCGGGTTCAAGTACATAAACAAGTTAAAAATCCAGTCTCCATTTTCGAAAATGTAAAGCTTTTTTTGTAATGTTTTTCTTTGCCAAAAAATACTCTAAATCTTTGTTAGTCTTAAGACAAGCTTTCAATCCCATGAACTCTGGGGTGGTACCCTGAAATTTACAAATATAAATATAATATTTTACGAGAAGAAAAATATAAGTTAAAAATTTATCCTCATTTATACCAAACATTTTTTCAAACTCTGAGACGATTCTATTTGTACCTTCTTTCTGATTAATAATACTGATAACCTCATTCCAGATTGACTTCACTTTCTCACAGTGAAGGAATAAATAAACAATCGTCTCTGGCGCCTTGTTACGCTATAGTTTCTTTTGCAATGGAAGTAGTACTCAACGAGGTATCAAAACACCGAAACCAGTTATATAGCTGTACGGGGCCCCACGGAGTGTTCCTAAAGTGTCCCCACATGTAATTCCACTATCAAGATCTGCATCCCGATCTATTCAATCTGTCAGATCGGGAGAGAGTGGCAAAAGTGTACGGGGACCGTAGCATCGTAGCAGCAGCGTTCGGGTGATGGGGTTGGATCTGGCAATTTTACAGATTGGGAAGAAATTTTGAACTGGTTCAAAATTTCTTCCCCATCTCCCCATCAAGATTGACCTATTTCGAATCGTAGCTCAAACGGGGAGAGAGCAGTGAAATACCGCGGGATGAGCGTAACAATTCCAGGTTTTTCTGACCGCGGCACAAGAGCGGGAAGTAGTCTAAACTAGACACCGACGACATGGTCCCGCTGCGCACGCTTTCTTGATCAAAGCACGACCTTCCCGCTTTAACGACGCTCTCACTATTAAAGTTCTCTACTCTCGTATAAAATCAAAGCCTGTTCCTACGACGCTTCATTCCTGCTTCGATAACGCTGTTGGCCGCTTTTTAGCTATGCTGTTCCTACGCTTTCCCAGACTCAATTACGCATGTCTTCCGCTCTCGCCGCTCTAAAGGCCCCGTCACACTACAGCGAATGCCCAACGAATGCCCAACGAATGTCCAATGAATTTGAAAATTTGAAGATATGTTCACATCCGTTGGTAAAGCCCCCGTCACACTAGAGCGGATCGAGCCAACGAATGCCCAGCGGATCCGAAAATTTGGAGATACGCTCACATCCGTTGCTCGTCGTTCGTGATCCGCTTGACGTTCATTGTATCCGCTAGCTGTTCGCAGAGATTTGCAGAGATCCGCCGGAGCCAAATTTTGATTTTGGACATGTCCAAAATCTTGAGCGGATGACGAACGGAATGACAATCCGCTCTGTGTTCGCTTAGCATCCGCTGATTGAAAGTTTTGGTCTCTCTGCATTCGTTTCTCATTCGTCCGCCGTTCGTCCAAATTCGCCGAGCAAATCTGCACAGCAGCACACGTTAATCAAACGTAGATAAAACATAGATATTCATATAGCACACATAATAATAACAATGATAATTATAATAATAAGAAAAAAAAGGTCTTATTTGCCCAGGGTAGCCTCTTCAGTGTTGTCACTGCTCTACCAGAGGGCCCTAACATTATTATTACCCCAGCGTTGCCAGGTACCCATTTATACACCTGGGTCGAGGAGGACATCGTGGGTAAAAAAAAAAAATCTTGTCCAAGGATGTAAGCACTAGGCGGGATTCGAACCCGGGTCCTCGGTTCGGGAGTCGGATCCACTATGCCACAGCCCCCTACATGACATTTCATTATACGTATTCTGGCATTAAGCAATAAGAGAACATTATTCTAAACCACTGCTATAAAAGTCAACCTGTAGTAAATGGAAATCTCTGAATGGAAATTGGGAATTGTGAAAGTTCGACTCCAGTTGGAGGCACCAGACACACTGGAGGATGTTGGACTACCAACATCATCGTCACATGATCATCAGAAGGAAGTACACTTTTAGGGGAATCTTGAATGAGTGACATCAGGAGTACTTGGTGGTTACTTCTGCTTCCTTCTTTTGGGGGCCATTTCACAGTCACAACTATTTAAAAAAAGAAGAGGGAAAATGTTCAATCTTAAGGGAGTGAATAGCAGTGAAGAGTGAGTTTCGAGTGAAATTGGAGTGACTTTGGAGTAAAAATGTTCATTTTTCACTAATTTTGGAGTGACCTCAGAGATCACTCCAAAGTCACTTCAATTTCACTCGAAACTCACTCTTTTCTGTCATCTACTCCTTCATGAATGAACATTTTCACTCTTCTTCTTTTAGAGAGAGAACATTACTTGACACTGTCACTGCTCAAAATGATTTGGTAAAGTGTGTGTCATCCGAGATCCGTCACGTGATTGCCGCAGTATCGCTCTGCATATGTTGGGCATTCGCTGCTCATTCGCTTTGTCCGCTCAGCATCCGTTGGATGGACTGTACGCATTCGCTTTCATTCGTTACTTTATCCGCTCGTTACACGGTTAGCATATGCTCATCATTCGTTAGGCGAACGTTCGAAAACCACATTTTGCTTGCGAATTCGAGCGGATTCGAGAGTATCTGGACTTTGCCAAATTTTGCCCATCCGCTAGGCATTCGCTGATTTATACGCTGTAGTGTGACGGGGCCTTAATACTAGAATAGTTCGTAACATGCTTGGCGTTCTTTGTATTCATTAGCTATTCGTCGGGATTTGCAGAGATACGCTGGAGCCGATTTTTTTTCAAAACATATCCAAAATCTCCAGCGTATCTCTGCGAGTCTCTACGAATAGCTAATGAATTCAAAGAACGTCAGACATGCAAACTGTCTTCACATTTTCGAATTCGTTAGGCTTTCGCTTGGCATTCGTTGGGCATTCGCTGTAGTGTGACGGGGCCCTAAAATCGAACGTAGCCGATACGCTGGAAAATGTTTGCCAGAACAGCAAAACTGATAATAATGAGGACATTGTCGTTGTCGCGAAAATGAAGACGAAGGAGCGCATATTTAAGAAGAAGAAGAGATGCAAACAATAAAGAGAATAAAGCAAAACACTTTGGAGCTACTGTCTGGGGCCCCGTGCAGGATATATCTGACTTTGGTATTTTGGGTACTACTTCCATTGCAAAAGAAATTACCCATGACCCTTTTCGGATGAATGAAACCAACATGTGTGTGTGTGTGTGTGTGTAGGGGGCACTTTGCGACTACAGGATCTAACTGGCTTTAGTGCTTTGGATATCTCTGATGAGTACTACTTCCGATTGCAAAAGAAAGCAGCCGTGACCCTTTTCAGCTGAACAAAATCAATGTGTGTGTGTGTGTGGGGGGGGGGGGGGTATGGGGGCAATTTGGGGCTGCTGTCTTGGGCCCCATGCAGGATAAAATAACTGGCTTTGGTATTTTGGATTTCTCTGATGGGTACTACTTCCATTGCAAAAGAAATTAGCCGTGACCCTTTTCAGCTGAATGAAACTATTGTGTGAGTATGTGTGTGTGTGTGTGGGGGGGGGGGGGGGCACTTTGGGGCTACTGTCTGGGGCCCCGTACAGGATAAAATGGCTGGCTTTGGTGTTTTGTATACCTCTGATGGGTAATACTAATAGTACTTCCATTGCAAATGAAATTAGCAGTTACTCTTATCAGCTGAGTAAAGTCAATGTGTGTGTGTGTGTTTGTACGTATAGGGCTTATAGGGGGTGGGGCACTTTGGGGCTATTATCTGGGGCCCCGTGCAGGATAAAATAGCTGGCTTTGGTGTTTTGGATATCTCTGATTGGTACTCCTTCCATTCCAAAAGAAATTAGCCGTCAATCTTTTCAACGGAATAAAATCAATGTTTGTGTGTGTTTGTACGTAGGGCCTATGGGGGGGGGGGGTGGGGCCCTTTGGGGCTACTGTCTGGGGCCCCGTACAGGATAAAATAGCTGGCATTGGTGTTTTGGATATCTCTGATGGGAACTACTTCCATTGCAAAAGAAATTAGCCGTCACTCTTTTCAACTGAATAAAATCAATGTTTGTGTGTGTTTGTACGTAGGGCCTATGGGGGCGGGGCCCTCTGGGGCTACTGTCTGGGGCCCCGTACAGGATAAAATAGCTGGCATTGGTGTTTTGGATATCTCTGATGGGAACTACTTCCATTGCAAAAGAAATTAGCCGTGACCCTTTTCAGCTGAATAACACCATATTTGTGGGGCCCTTTGGGGCTACTGTCTGGGGCCCCGTACAGGATAAAATAGCTGGCATTGCTGTTTTCATGATAAGTACACCCAAAGGAACAATATCCACCAACTTTTGTCCGTGACCCCCTTCGGCTGAATAAATCCATTTTCAGGGTCCCTTTTTGTGCCCCCTAGGCTTACGGTACAGGATGTGACTTGCCAGCAATTCATTTTATTGACCCTTGGCCACATCCTTATATGATGAGATCATTAAAAAGTGTGACCCTTTTCAGCTGAATAAATGCTCTGGGCCCCCGGTCTATTATCATCGTCAAGCGTTAACATGATTCTGATGGTCTCCTGCATTCTTAAAATTGTTATATGAGAATTGCGTAATTTCTCCATGAAGCAGCAAGTACATGTAATTTTTGAGTTAATATGTATATACATAAAATAACACATGCTCGTTCTTGTTTCGTATTATAAAATGGGTTCAAGAATGTAGCCAATAGGAAGCGCTGAAATGAGACACACCTCCTTCCTTTACTTCAGTACAATTGCACTGCCTGTGAATCCTATGGTAAATTGCCGATCGTCTGTGCGCGCGGCGGCTCCTTTGATGAATTGCATGCATACGCGCTGTCAATCCTGTAAACAACTTCTAGTTCGGGCTGCCCGCCGGCCGGCCTGTCTTCCCTTGTGCATAACATGTGTGGCGTACGTACGTACTCTACTATACGTACACTTTGTACAGTACAGTAGACCAAGCGTTATGGGACCGGACGCGTACATGGAGTCACTTTGAAGAGCAAATCCAACGATTTAGCAGGTTAATTCTCACGCCGTTTTCAGAGTATGTTGTCTAGTAGGCCTATATGAGGAGTCTATATCAAGTCTTTAAGGTAAAGGGTGCATATTCTATGTAAAATAAGTAAGTTTTCATGCGGGAACTTAAGTGTCCGGAAACCCAACCCCCCATTATACTGTATGTGCGGGACTTCCGCGAGTGCGACGTGCGTAAATGTTTGGGACGAACATCTTCGGACGTCTTGACCCACAAAGGTACGTGAAAAACGCTGAAAAATGATGTTAGTTTTCGAATTTTCGACCCATTTTATAAAACAAATGATGCACAGGATACACTCTATCCTGTGCATCATTTGTATATTATCGTGAGATAATGCCGTACATTCATAATTATATCATCACAAAAATGTCTTAAAGGACAAGTTCATCTTCATAGACATAAGGATTGAGAGAATGTAGCAATATTAGTAGAACACATCATTGAAAGTTTGAGGAAAATCGGACAATCCGTTCGAAAGTTATGAATTTTTGAAGTTTTTGTGCAGTAACCGCTGGATGAGAAGACTACCGCAGATGTCACATGCGTACAACAATATAGGAAAATATAAAGAGAATTTCACAAAATTTCATCTTACGAAAAAAGTTCACATTCCCCCGACTCGTTACCGACAAATGTTATGGGTAATACTATTCCCCCTGCCTTTAGAAAGAGCCAAGTCAAGTGCTCTTTTATTATGTGAAAAAATTGAAAATATGTTGAATTTTCTTTATATTTTCTTTATACTGTTGTACGCATATGACTCACAAGCTGTAGTAGTCTCCTCATCCAGCGGTTCCAACACAAACATTTTAAAAATGCATAATTTTTGCATCGATTGTCCAATTTTCCTCAAACTTTCACTAATGTGTTCTACTAACATTGTTGCATTTTCTCAATGCTTATGTTTATGAAGGTGAACTTGTCCTTTAATTGTTAGATGTAAGCAATAATGAATAACTTTGTTAAAATGACTTTGTGTTACACTTATGTGCGAAAGCGAAAGGCAGAAATAAATGCTTGCAATCAATCAATCAATCTATCTATCAATCAATCAATCAATCAATCAACCAACCATTCATTCAATCAGTCAATCGATGGTTCTTTCGATGCCATCTTTACAGTTGGCTTTGGGTTGGTACGAAATTAATCCACTGTCGGATATGACATTTTTATTAGGCCCGTATTCACGAAGGTGGTACAATTGAAACCATGGTTTAAACCATGGACAATTTGTGTAGAGCGCCAAGTGTCGCATGGCCTATTTCGTTACGAAATAACAATTTCGTTGACGAAATGTTGTCATTTCGTTACGAAAAGATCATTTTGTCGACGAACGAAATGACTGATTTTGTGACGAAATAGGCCAGGCGGCACTTGGTGCTCCGTACAAATTGTCCATGGTTTAAACCATGATTTCAATTGTACCACCTTCGTGAATTTGGGACCTTACTGTTTGAATCTGATACAGCATGCTACAGATGATGGAGCACTATATCAGTTATCTTCATCTTTACCTTTGACCTACCTTCTAGGGTTGCTAATACCAGTGAATACATAAAGTCTCCACCCTATTTCATCCTTACCTCCGGATTTTTCTGCTCCGAATGTAAACATTGAACAGCATCGCATCCTACAATCACATCGAAGATGGCAAACAAGATTTTAGAATAACACATCATCGTCTTACGTATAGTGCTTGAGGGGCATATTCATTGCCATCACACTAAGGGGGGGGGGGGGGGGTATTGCAAGAAAGTCGAGTTGCAATTAACTGCAACTTTCTTGCAACACCCCTTAATGCCATTGTCAAGAAACTTGAAACTAATTGTCTCGCTGTTCGTCCGTGCCGCCAGTGCTCCACTAATATTTACGTCCTACAACGCCGCCAGTTCATCATATTCCATTCATCCATGGGATCCCTTGATCTCTGAGGATGCCAGAATTCCCTTCAGAAGATCTTTCCATCGAGGTTTCCATGCACAGACAGAGTGCTGATTATCATTATTTTTTGTTGCCTTTGCTTGCAACAAATCATCGTGACTTTTACTCCAGCTTTGGTCCGTACAATTCAAATGTAAGGGTGGTCTTAGGGGTAATCTTTCTCACCTCGAACCGAACTCTTCTCGCCGAAATTGGTTCATCGAAATATTGAAAATTGCAGGACGCACTGGTGATCACGAATTCCTGCAACCAAAACGAAGGTATAAGACGAACACAATGTAAACATTCGTCACGATCGCACTTGGAACATACATAGTCGATAGAGGACAGCAAAAAGAAGAGTCATTATTGTCTCGTGCGACGATAGAGGGAGCTTGAGGAGGCTTCCTGCATCAGTGATCGCCAACGGGCAGTGACGTCCACGGCAGAACAGAGAGAGAGATACACATTAAAGGGCGTTGGGAATTCTCCCTGGTAATCATTGAGGGGTTGTAGGGACTCAAACAAAAGAACATTGGTGATTTTATTCATACATAACTCTGATTTCTGTCATGATCGTGACAGACTTTCTCTTGTTTTAGGCCGTGTCACACCTTTCCGGGCAAGCCTTGTGTGCGACTTGCGAGAAACAAGATTACTAACCGGAGGTCCCCGCAGATGAACCGCACGTGACAATTTCTAGCACGTATCTCACCCGTAGTTACCCGGACTTACGCAAGTCCAATTCACCCGCAGCCAAGTTTAGGCCTTGTCACACCTTTCCGGGCAAGCTAGGCTGGCTTGTTACGTGTGGGGATTTTTCCAGCAAGCAGGACAATTTTTGCAAGCGGATAAGGATTGGTGCAAGTCCCGCATGCGTCTTACCAGCTCGACCCGTGCTATTTACTTTCTACTTCCGTGTGACCTGCGTTGAAGATGAAGGAATCCCTCAGAAGGAATGTGACAAGGTGTGTGACAAGGCCTTGAGCATGCTCAAAACTCGTTCCGGGTGAGTGGCGGGGTTTGCCCATAGAGGTACACGCAGAACACCAGTAGGAGGCCCTAAAGCGGCAGCACCTCGCAAGTAACTCCCACGCATTTACTTCGCAGCTGCAATGCAGGTACTTCGCAGTCCCTGTATGTCACTCTTAGCTGAAAATGGATCGGTTTCAAAGCTCTCACGTAGGTAACACGGAATACATGCAAGTAGCAGGTAAATAGCACGCGTCTAGCAGTAAGACGGAAGTACGGAACTCGACAACACTCTTGTCCGCCCGCAGAAAATTCTCCTGCGTGGTGGAAAGTCCCTACTCGCAACAAGCCAGCTTAGCTTACCCCGAAAGGTGTGACAGGGCCTTAACCTCTGTGCACTCAATATAGGCTGAATGGAGAAACGTTTGTTTCTGTTTGTTCATAAGGGCGGTGAGTTGGCTCAGTCGGTAGCGCGTCTGCCTCCGACCCAAGCGGCCCGGGTTCGAACCCGAGTCCGGACTGAGCAATGTTGTGTGTAATCATACCGTCCCCTCTAGCAAAAGTCAAAAACACTCTGTCCCTCGGATAGGACACAAAATGGATGCCCCGTGTGTTAAAGAGTCATAACTCATGCATGTAAAATATCCCGCTTCATTCATTCATCGCAAAGAGCAGGGTGTCTAACATCAAACTGGACCCCATGGAAGACCAACTTACCATAGCTAAATATTGCCTATCCAGCCATCTTCGCAGATGGAAAAAAAGACGTCTAAAACTAGCAACAGGCGTCATGGCAGAATAAATTGCTCTTTTTGTGTTAGATGTCTGGGACCGAGCGACTACTTCAGCTGGTCGTGTGAGATACATATTGCAAAGCAATGAGCACTCCATATTGAAATTAGCCAATTGGTATTCAATTAATGAATATCTAGTAATGGCGGTAAAGGTCTAGAGATAGGAGACGAACTTTGAAGTAAGGATGATGACTGGTCAATTTATACCTCCGCGATTAAAGAAAAGTACAGGTATGAAAATAATGAATAGATGTACGAAGATTATATGATATACTTACAGCTGGTGTCGCTAAGAGTGTGTCCCGGACGGGTTGCACATAATATGAGAAATCAGAGATACAAAACACTCGCAGGGTAACCCTTCCAAGCTGATGAATATTCCCTACTTCGACCGAAAAGCCAAACACTGGTGTGAGCCCATGAAGTTCAATCTGTAAGGCAAAGAACGCATACCATAGAACTATGATGAGTACCGTGAGAGGGAAACATCATTAAAAAGGGTTTGGTATGCTATGTAATACTATTCTGCTTGGGGCAGAAATATTATGATTAAAATGACATTATTTAGGAGAGTAACGTGGCCATAGGTGCACTTTTACCGTTAGGTGTCCCATAGCTGTTTTACAATATCATGTCCGTCATGCTTTCAACTACCACACCATTATCGAGTAGAATTGTGCGCTAAAACCATTTTCTCAGCATCAACAAGGCACAGCTAGTTAATAGTCTGATGATGATATTTTCGAAAAGTGTGACTATTAGTGGCATTTCAGAGTAATATGATAATGAAAAAGAAACCCTCTGACTTTTCATCATAATTCGAGTACGTCAAATCTAAGAGAATTCGTTTCCACAATACATACCGCAAGCCAATCTAATTGTCATAAGCTGATGCCGGCCAAATATTTACTTTTTGAATTCTTGGAACACATAGTTTTCCTAATGAATTTTCAATGGACATGGCAAGTCAAATGTTTTTATTCCATAATGAAAAACATGTCACTTGAAAATTAAAACAGGGAATCGTTCATCAAATGAGGTTTGTTCATAAAAAAATGAAACATATTTTATACTATGATATCATAGGTTTTATGATATCACCATTATGATATGATATTATGGAATGGTATTTATGAAATGTGATTTATGATATGTGACCCGCTATAACAAAAGGATCCGAGAAAATCAAGTTTGAAGTTACATCATCATCAATCAAAATTTTGTAGTCTAATGTTTTGTCTGTCATCTGCTGAAATTTCGAAGCTAAGTAATCAAAGGAAAGGCAAGAAATCTGTTTTTTCTGGGCCGTGATTTTCCGACTTTCAACGTAACAGAAACGTGTCCGAAGATTTGGATTTAGCGTTGCAGCTAGACTCCGCCCCTAGCAATGAGGGAGTGATCTTATTGGTCAGTGTGTGGCATCCTGATTACTGATTGGTCATGCGTAGACCGTTGGCACTAAGCTTTAATGAACATCACGGAGGTCGCTAGGAGCATACCTTCTATTGTCAAGTGGTAAACAGTCTTGCCTCCCCTTGATCATGATAGCGTCAGAAGGAAAACTTTGAAGCCGTTTTTCTTGAAACTCGGATTTCCTCAACCACTTGGCATGCGCTAATAAAATCTTTGATATCTCCCCAGGCGAGTACTTTTATGAGTTGTGCTATATATGAAATTAAAGTAGAAGAGTAAGGGAATAATATCATGCCATTTTCAGAAAATTGTCCTCCCCGACTTTCGGATCCGTTTGCTGTAGCGGGTCACATATATTTATGATTATATTACGATATATTATATAATTATGATAAGATGTTATGTAATATAATCATATTATAGCATAGTGACATCTTATCATTATGATACTACTGTTATGGTAGGATACTACTATTTCCTTTTACAAACTTACACACAAGAAGTCGCAATCAAGTATTTTTTTTATTCACTCCCAACTTCGACAAAATATAAAATTGCTTTGATGACGTACTAGTATGTGATTCGCTGTGTGGACAGTCTTCTCCCAATACATTACATCTTTTTAGTGAAATTATACATTATATTTATTTTCTTTCCTTCGTTCGTTTGTTTGCTTTTTTTCCATCAGGAAACGGAAGCATGCATACAGTTAAATAATCATTGCTTGACAGGTTTTGTCATGTGACTGCTAAGGACGAAATTAGCGATCTATTTCCTGGTAGTTGACATGTCTCAGGCAGTGTCAGGAGATATAGGTCTTAAAATGTCTACACCCGCGAATATACATTTCTGAAGTAACGGAGCCAATGTTAGGCTTTTCGGCTTAAATGGTCTTTCCTCGCCATTCTTCCGGGGGCATGTCGGCTTCTTCTGCTCTGCAAGGTCGCCAGCCCGATGCCGCTAAATTCAGTAAACTTACTCAATTGAATTCAATTGAATTCAAAGTTTTTTTTTCACTTCTTTCAACAGAATGTACAAAAAATATAGATTCGACATGCGTTTGAAAGAATGATACAAAGATAGCAAAGAATAACAGTTGTCAATAATCATTACAAAATTAGGCATTTTTCATACAAACATATTTATACTCCGAACCCGTATGCCCACGTGCAGATTTGACTGCTCAAAAAAAAAAAAGGGGGGGGGGAAAAAACCACTCTTTACCATTCCGAAGCATTTGCATGCTCTCGACTATCATTTTTATTTGAGTAGTGTCAATACCAAATTGTTCGGGGGAAGTGCGCAATTGAATTATACAAAGCTGATACGTGCAGATTTGAATGCTAAACCCCCCCCCCCCCCCCAAAAAAAAAAAAAAAAAAAAAAAAAAAAAAAACACTCCCTACCATTCCGAAGCATTTGCATGCTCTCGACTATCATTTTTATTTGAGTGGTGTCAATACCACATTGTTTGGGGGAAGTGCGCAATTGAATGATGCAAAGCTGATATTGGATATGACTGCGAGGTAGGAGTGACGTTCTCACAAAATTTCTTAACTTCAGGTTTATCTATTAAATTTTGATGACAAGCTCTCAGTTACCTACCGTGTAGGACCAATACACGCTCGACAAGAACCCCCAAGATATCTCAGGATTTGCGCGCAACTCACGAGCCGCTGCAGCGCGCTTGGGATACTCACTCGTATCAAGCATTGTGTGGCACAATAATCAACGAACTTGATAAACGAAACTTGATCAACAAAAGTAAGCATTGTCTCTCTGTGAACCACCATTCCCTTTAGCTCCTCGATCAACCTGTTTGACTTTTAGAGCCCTTTTACTGGGGTCATGATGAAACTTCCAGTTTAGTGTTTCAATACTCGAGTGTGATAGGATTCTTGCTCTTATTAACCCTAACTAGGCCGGGCTATTTAGGTAGTTGATAGAGCCGGGGGGGGGGGGGGGGTCCAGATCTCGGCCGTCGACCGCGCGATCGCGACGAAAATTGGCACACATATTGCCTATGATGTAATCTAAAATACCACGAAGTTAATTTTTCAAAAAAATTATCATTTATGCTAAATTATGCTAATTTATGCATAATGATGCATGAAATCAGTCTATTTGGTATAAATCACAAAATAAAGCTCAAAACAGGCACATTTTTTGTGAAAATATTCTTCTCAATGTCCTTAGCAAATGCAATTAAAAAAATTGTGATATCAGAAAAAATTCTTAAGTATTTTAATGCTTTTTTAAATTTCTTATGTATTTCTCTGTTTGTTCGACTTTATGTTTTTTATTGTTTTTTCGATGAAATTTGTCCGCGACATCGCTCCGAACAAGAAAATATGTTATTCATTGATTTTAATCAATAAAACACCAAAATAATCCTGCTTTTATGAAATTTGCCTGTACGCACAGTTTGCATTGAAATTGTACACGAATTCACGTTTTTGAGCATTTTTTTTCGGTCTGACATGTATGTACACATTTGTGCGTAACTTCGGAACCGCGCACCCGGGCGTCGCAAATTTGGTGTCAAAAGATGCGGGAGACTCGAAAAAAAAAAGTCATGAAACGTCGCCGCGATAGCTTTTTGCGATTGCGATTGCGATTGCGATTGCGATTGCGGAACGTCGAGGGGGGGGGGGGGAGGTAGGCCAGTCAAAATATGAAATGACCCACAACAACTAATTGCAACAGAAACGATTCCACTTGCTATCAAAATAGCATATTAAAAGTTCCCTAAAATTCGAGTGGTGGATCAGTGTCTAATTAGCATAAATTCAAAATGGCCGCCATACAACCTATGCCTATATCTCGGGATATATAACCCACAGAAAGTAAATTCCGGTGTCTAAACCTATGTATTTTAGGTCAAGGAATACAAATATGCTATCTTTAGCAACTTTCAAGCATCCCTTTATATAGTTTCTGCATATATGTGCATATAATTACATACAAAATGGCCGCCATATTGCCAGTGCAAGCCCGTATCTTCGTATATCAGTAATGTAGTACACTCAGGAATAAGTCGCTATATATCTGGACATAAAACCCGTAGAAAATAGATTCTGGTGTCGAAACCTTTGTTTTTTAGGTCAGGGAATACAATTCTGATATAAGCAGCAACTTTCAAGCTTCCCTTTATACATTTTCTGCATATATTTGCATTTAATTAAATGCAAATTGGCCGCCATAATGCCTCTACAGGCTTATATCTCTATCTATAAAAGGTACCCAGTGATGGTGTCTGTGGTCTTAATCTTACTGCTGAGAATCACTGATGTAGAATACGTTCCACTCAGGAATAACAAGGAAAAGTAGAAATTACGCGGTGCGTAATATATGTCCCCGCCGGAAGTAGCATTTTGTAACAAAATGTACAATATAGGTCAAAAATCAAGGTCAAAGGTCAAAGAAGTCAAAGGTCAAAATTCTGTGTAGAAGTTTTGAAGCCCTCACCTAGTGCTGTCACATAAAGCAAATGGAATCGAAATTGGGTTAGAAATGGCGAAGGAGTAGCATTTTGTAGCCAATGTACAATATAGGTCAAAAATCAAGGTCAAAGGTCAAAGAAGACAAAGGTCAAAATTCTGTGTAGAAGTTTTGAAGCCCTCATCTAGTGCTATCACATAAAGCAAACGGAATCGAAATCGGGTTAGAAATGGCGAAGGAGTAGCATTTTGTAGCAAAATGCACAATATAGGACAAAAATCAAGGTCAAAGGTCAAAGAAGTCAAAGGTCAAAATTCTGTGCAGAAGTTTTGAAGCCCTCAACTAGTGCCATCATATAAAGCAAACGGAATCGAAATCGGGTTAGAAATGGCGAAGGAGTAGCATTTTGTAGCAAAATGTACAATATAGGTCAAAAATCAAGGTCAAAGGTCAAAGAAGTCAAAGGTCAAAATTCTGTGTAGAAGTCTTGAAGCCCTCACCTAGTGCCATCACATAAAGCAAACGGAATCGAAATCAGGTTAGAAATGGCGAAGGAGTAGCATTTTGTAGCAAAATGTACAATATAGGTCAAAGGTCAAGGTCAAAGGTCAAAGAAGTCAAAGGTCAAAATTCTGTGTAGAAGTTTTGAAGCCCTCACCTAGTGCCATCACATAAAGCAAACGGAATCGAAATCGGGTTAGAAATGGCGAAGGAGTAGCATTTTGTAGCAAAATGTACAATATAGGTCAAAGGTCAAGGTCAAAGGTCACAACTGAAATTCTGTGTAGAAGTTTTAAAGCTCCCATGTAGTGCTATCATATAAAGCAGACAGAATCAAAATTGGCTCATAAATGACAGAGAAGTAGCAAATTGAACATTTTGATCACACACGGACGCACACACGGACGGGACGGACGGACGGACGCACGCACGGACGCACAGACACACACACGTACGGAGCCCGTTTCATAGTCCCCTGCTCGAACTCTTTCGGCGGGGACAATTACCTATATTTCACTAAAAATTTGCATAGCTATATTTATGCATAAATCCATTTAAATTTTAATCGTGAATATAATTTCAGATATACGAATACGAGCTACAGAATGTTAATTGTACTGTAATTTCTACATCCAATATTTCAAGGGCAAAATTGTTAGAATTCCATTCACAATCTTAATGATTATCCTTACATCCAGTTTTATATTCTTCCATTGGTTGAAAGTATTGTATTACATTAAACTCACATTTTCTTTAGATAAAACCTCAGAACAGAAAACAACTGTAAGTAGCATTGAATAGAACACATCTTTATTTAAGTGTAATATCAACTTAGCTTCCAAAGTGTGCTCAATAGGTACACAACAGCAAAGTCTCAAATTATGTAGTAGGCATCGTTAAAAAGATTTTCATGATTGCATGATATTTAATGTATTATATCGTGTAATTTGCCCTCATGTTTACTGCTTATACTTGAGTCTATATTGCAATACTTTTCTTTCTTTTCTCTTTTTTTTTTTGGGGGGGGGGGCAAAGGGGGTGGGGAAGTTATCAAGATCATGATTATCCATATTACAGCTACTCTACAAAAGTTTCATGAGTTTGGACATTTGTTTTATAGAGGATGTTCTTGTCATATTATCTCATATAGCTTTCAAAGTGTGCTCAAGGTGTAAACACACAAAAATTGGTCTTAAATCATTCAGCAGATTTTTTCAAACATCTTTTTCCTTACCTGCGATGCTTTGCATCCATGTTTAGTCGATACTTGTGTCTTTTGTTGCAAAACTTTTGGCAAAGGCATGTTTATCAATGAGCAAGATATGACCGTGATAATTATGGAAGTGGATTTTGTCATATTTTTGCGCGGTTTCACTCATTGACTTACAGAAAACAGCCAGATACAAAAAAAAAAGAAGAGAAGAAAAAGGAAATGCCTTAACATTTCTATTCCTAGTACTCTGGATTCATCAGTCGACCAATACAAACAACATCCTTCCCATTGGCTTCAAACTCATAAAATGCTTATAAATTCAGATAAGTGTTACTTTTACCATTTTTCGTGTTGTATCTGCACCTTTATCAAAAGAAATGTTTCCTATTGCATTGAGGCTTCGCACTAATAACATTTTCATCAACACATAATTTTTTTTTTCGGAAATGCGAGCAGCATGAAGGCTGAATTCAATTTTGCAGGCGAAAAAGCAGTCAGAAGTCAGATAAAAAACAAAATACATAACATCATTTTCTGTTCCTAACACTTCCAAAAAGTCCCTTCCCTACACTTCAGCAGCAGCTTTTCTCCGATTTAAGCAGTGGAAGGGAAATTATACAATCATTGGAATTGGGACGATTTGAGGAAGATGTTTTAGTCAAAAATATGTTCTGATCACTACAGACAAAGCTGCAGCTATTAAGGAACCCCTGAAGGAAGTCTGATGCAACTGTAAGACAGGCTGTTAGCAACTGGTAGTGTATAGTTGCAGGGCAAACAGATTTGACTGCACACAACCCATATCAGTGGCAAATGCGGGCCATTATAGATCAGACACTTGTAATGTTATATTTCTAAAATATGTTAGGAGTCAGATGATGCTGTTCTAATTGGTGACTAGGAATAAATAGCATTCTTGAAAGACATCAACACAGTTTACAACAAATGTGAGACTTACCACTCTTCTTTTTGTCAGTATGAAATGAAGCCAGGATCCTGTTTGCTTTAAATTAATCAAATGCAATTTCACACTATCCTAGTCCAGAGTTTGTGGTAAACGCATAGAACACTTGGAGTGTAAGCGAGTTTACATGTTTTACACTTTTGTCATTGATCTATATTTTCAGAGATCACATTACATACCTTAAGTATCTGTATCATCGCAAGCCAGAAAATGAAAATGATGTACTTGAAACGGAAGAAAGTTTTCTTGAAATCCAATGACTTTGATTCATTAGATTTTTAAATTAATCTTAGCCATAGGTTCAAGACAGCAGAAGGTTCAAGCTAAGGTTCAAGCTAATATTGCAAATAGCCATCATTTATCTTCTGGCGTCCACCGACAGTCATGCATGCATTTTCAAAAAACATTTTCAGATTCTCTTTTAAGACCCCCATGTATTGATAGATTTTCAACAAACTAGGCAAGTAGCCTTCCAAGGACGACAGACTACTCGTATCAAGTTGTTTAAATAGACACCATGTCCAAAAGATCTCAGAACCCCTAAATTAAGGAATCTATCGAAAAAAAAACTCTCTCACACACACACATACACACAAAGTAGAACCAGTTATAACAGAGCTAGGTAAAAAGTACAAAGATGAATATCTTGGAGACTGCATAGTTTTAAGTATCGCAGTTTTATCCTCTTTTCCAAATATTACTAGTACACATTATAATCTCTCTCTCTCTCTCTCTCTCTCTCTCTCTCTATATATATATATATATATATATATATATATATATATATATATATATAAATAAGACTTGTAGTCCGCGTGTTGGTACCAGTACAGAAAAGATGACGAAGTAGGGTGGTAATGCATTTCAGCCCAACAGTGCTATTTAGTCAGACCAAATTTTTTGACGGATACATTCGTCTTTCTTCAGAATTGCCATTGTCGACCTTCAGGAAGACAAATGTATTAGTCGAAGATTTGGTCTGAATAGATAGCACCGTTGGACTGAAATGCATTACCACCCTATTTCGTCATATATGTGACTCTGCACCTCAAAACAAACAAAAAGTCGCCAGACATGAATTTTTAGTTAAGACCATATTCTGAAAGAGCAGACTTTAAGCTTTAAAATGATGTATAACTCAAATCAAATGGACTCTCCTAACCTATCTAAATATTGGAAAGAAAGCACAAACTCAGGTAAAGTGTGAACTGAGAAAAGAGGCTCTGAAGTACAGTGTCTATTCAAGCGCTTAACCCTTCCTGAGCCAAAGAGTCAATGTGCACAAACACCATGCACACACAAACCTACAGACAGGTAATTAATGGGGCGTTCAAAGGGTTAATCCCTACCAAACTGTGCTGGCTGTGCGATGAATGGGACAAAAAACGGGAAGTAAACCACCAGAGCATCAACAATGAAGGGATTATCACATTAAACTGAAATTAAGCATGCCTCATTAACACATTGTGTCCATAATTAATACCAACTTTCAAAGCAGTAGCACTATTCTTTCAAAAGTTATTAGAGTTGAAAGTGAAGAGTGTGGACAAGGTTTTTCAGAAATGAAAAAGGGATTCTAAAGGCACACATAATCACACTATTCTTCAAAAAATGTACGAGATAAACTGCTAAAAAAACACACTTTCCTGCCCGTTTTATGATACAAAATTTTAGCATAATGTAAAAGAAGACCCGCTCTTTCAGAAAATATGAAAAAGTTAAGTTCGGCAAGGTTGACCCATTTCACTTATTTCAGTCGTCACGCAAAATCAGTGTGTGCGACTTTATGTTCGTTTTGAGGTGCACGGTCACATATATATATGTATATATATATATATATATATATATATATATATATATATATATACCGATATATATATATATATATATATAATGACGAAGTAGGCTGGTAATGCATTTCAGTCCAACAGTATACATACATGTATATATTTCTTTTTTATGTGTCGGCACTAATGTCCCCCTCTCTATCTAGAGTTGCTGCTTTTATAAAACCAGAAGAGCATTGAGTAAATACATCAGTGAGTGTATTAGCATACTTTCAAGATTATTATGGCAGACGCTGGGGTGACCTCCTCGGGGCTAGTGCCAAATAGGGACCAATTTTCACTCTTTCATCTTAAAAAAAAAAGCTGTTGGAATATTGGTTAAATGGGAACCATCCCCCCCCCCCCCCCGGCCACGGGATGCCCAAAGGCACCTTAAATCTGATCTAGGTGTGGCCGCCTTTGGGCTGGGACCAAATTATTGGAGGCCACTTTTGATTTTTTATCCTCCTTTTGAAAACACATGGTCAAATTTACAACAAACCTAGTACTGTAGGTGCATTTATCGCTAGTGTCATGCAAATATTTTATGGACATCATGCCTCCCTGGACCCTGGAGGTCCCTAAAGGTTTCCAAATATGGCCCTACAGGTTCCCAAAGTCTTCCAATTTCCTTTCTCCCAAGTTATAGTCTGTAAACATGCAAGGAAGGGAAACTTGAGATACTCGGATGAGGGCTGGACCCCTGGGTCTTTTATTCAGAAAGTGAGTGACATGGTACCCTGATATGACAAGATCGTCATCTACAATAATGTCCAAACTCTTGTAGAAACTTTTGTAGTGTAGCTTATGGATATAATACATAAATCTATTCAAATTAAGAGTAGATTTAAGGTGCCTTTGGGCATCCCGTGGCCGGGGGGGGGGGGGGGGGATGATATAGTGATGAATTCATTCCATTTGATAATTACAGTCTATATATCGGAAACTCGTATACTCTTATTGCGATGCCAAAATCACGTTCTAATTTTTACCAGGCCAACTTATATTGCATGTTAACCTTTTAGTAATCTTCCTGTTCATTTTAGAACCATCAGAGGAGTTTACAATTAATGAAAGAGATCATGAAGTTATTAGAAATCTTTAATGCACATACAGAGGTATGTAATTTTTTCATGTTTGTGAATATCTGTAGATGTAATATGTTTAGATTGATTTTTTTTTTTTATTTTGTCACTGACTTGTTAAATGGATTTATTTTTAAATGTGTATCATTGTATATGTCTGGTATTCATTGATGTATATATCCTATGTTACTCGATGTAAAACACCGCCAGGTAGTCGGGTGCGCTATTTTTGAACTTTCATTTTATGTAATATTAAGCAGAACATTCATATATTATCACTCGTGAAACAGTCAATGAAACAGAACATTTAATTCAATCAAACTTGGGTTGAATATACCATACGGAATTTTTATTCATTCATTTCACTTATTATTATACCATTGGTGCTGCAGCAAATTTCACAGTAATGAGGACACACAGAACATAGTTGAAGCTGATGGTGCCAACGATGGAGATGATTACGTAAAGAATATGGTTGCCTAAGAGATTATACCTACTTCTGTCAGAAGGACCATACACTGTATTGGTTCTTTGGCTGTTTGGTTAGACATTAACCTAGTGGAACGTTCATGTCTGATCATTTGCAAAAACAGACAATGAAACATATTCGGTTATTCCAATGAGTTTATGGTTGAATTTAGCTTATCATACATATATGTATATGTACATATATCTATATATATATATATATATATATATATACACATATATATATAATTACCATTTGATGACTTTGACATTGGATGCCTCGTTATGCAAAGAAGATTGGTTTTCAACGAGATTACATCTTTTTCTATCAAGAAGCATGTTGTTCCTTGGTTGGATACTATCAGTGGAACGGTCATGTCTGATCACTCGTTAAACAGTCAATGATTCGGAAAATGTCACTCAAGTAGATTTATGGCTGAATCTAGATGATGACGATGACGGAATATATTAAAAAAGTTGGTTGCCTCAAAGAATAAATAATACACTTTTGTTGTATGGAGCATGTTGGTTTAGGGTAATGGACACCAAAGTTAATAGTGGAACGTAACGAGACTTTGTTTTACGGCAGAGATAAAAAAAAAATCATAAAAAAACAACAACGATGGCAGCCATACAGGTATCAGGGCAAATAGATATATCTTTAGTCTGATTGTGATTGAATGTATAGTTTTGGAATTTCAAAATGAACTTGAGTCGGGTTCAAACCCAACTTTAAAGTCAAACTTATATATATATACACACATATATATATATATTACATAACCTGTTATGTAGATAATATCAGGCTCGAGCTAAAAAACAGGTCATGAGATAATATATGTGTAATGTGTGTTTATATTCTATACGATTGGGTTTTTGTGTGTACACATGTGTTCGTCTGTAGGAAATGCGTCATTACAGCCACAAGGCAGGTTGAGTGTAAGAAGATAAATAACAGGAGGGAAAAATAAAGACATATGGAAGAAATATTTGTATATGAGAGTACATATAGAAATGACTTAACATGTAATTTCAGCTTCCAATTGATATGCTTACCCTCATACTCGGCCAATGATTGACCACGTATTACTACCTCAGCGCAGGCGTGAACATAGGCAAAACTTGGTAATATCTTAACCCGAATCTTTCTTGCTACCACTGGTGGATAGACGAGCGCATATTTGTAAGATGCACAGGCAGAGACTAGGACACTCTGGTTGGAAAAGTGAAAAGAAAAAGACACGAGAAAAAGCAAGCCACGTATCAATTCAAATTAGACATATATATATATATATATATATATATATATATATGGGTGAGAATTTTGAACGATGTACAATTGCCAATTTTCGCACCTTATGACATTCTTTCCCTTAGAACACGCCAGGATAACCTAAGAAACCAGATTTTTTCATGTCATCTCAAAGATTGGTAAATTTCCTTTCAGGAAATATATGGTTTGGTTGACTTTTGCCTGATATTTTTCATTTCACAAGGACTTAAAGCGTAAAAATACGGTAAAAACGCTATTTTCACAATAATTTTTGTTTTTCAAACTAATGATGTGCATTTTTAATGGTACGTGGCATCTAATATCTGACCATGTTCTGGATCTGACATATCATGGGTATGTACCACAAAATTATAAGAACTTTGTGAGCACGTACAAAATTACAGAGAACAATTAAAATATCAAAGTCCTAAACAGACGAACGTCCGTGATGCTTTTATTTCTATCGCTGCAGCAAATTCTACTTTGTTGTCCCAACTGTAACGTATACGAAAATTTGGTGTTTCACCTAATGAACATATCCTGCAAAAATTGTACGTCTGCTGGCTGTACATGGGACGTAATATTCTTTTATGCAAAATTATACTCAGATTTCGTCACGGACGTGCTTCCGCTATTTTCTAATAAAGATCGTAGCCCATGAAACGTTATTGGCGATATTGTTCTGAGTCGTAATCAACTAAGATCTAGCAACACGATGATATGTTTGTTTTGAGTTTCTGTCCATCCTTTGTCAAATAGGAACCGAAATTGTATTTTTAGACGAACCTCCAAGAAAAAAAGAACGTCCGTGATGATTAAAACGTTTTCGAGTGGGACACCATCTTGCTTTGATGGCGAATGTGCATTTTACCTTTGGCTCTCTTGCCGAGGAGCTGCATGCCATTTTTGGAGCGGACTGAGGTTCGTCCGCAGTTTTTGGACCATGCAATTCACCAAAAACCAAGCAAATGATTGATATTTTCTCTGAAAATTCACCTCCTGATCCCCCTCTGAGCAATACATATGTTGTAAGGATGTCAAATTTCTTATAATTTGCATTGACAATACCTTTTCAAATTTTTGAAAGAGTTAGGAAGGCTAGGTACTCTCTGCCGATTAGTTATCCGTCCTGAAACATGACCCTAGTAGTAGAACGAACGTCCGTAATAATTCCAGAGAACGTCCGTGACGTATGCAATCCCTCCGATAGGGATAACTTGTCCCGAAAGTGTCCTGAATTCTTTAAAACTTTTGGCTCGAATAGCGACAAATAAAGTTTTACAAAGTAAACAATGAGTTTAGAGCAGTAGTTTCAGAATTTTTAAGGCGTTATGTGATCATGATAAACAAACAATTGAAAATTTACCCACAATTTTACGCTTGTTTTCCCTCTAATTATACAAAAACAGCTAAACACTTAAAACAAAGTTATGGAAAAATGGAATTTTGCGTAATCTGTAATTTCTGTGCGTTTAAATTTCTTTCTAATGAGGTTCTGGAGACAATTTGTACTGTTACAGGTTCAGAAAGTTTCGCTCACGGACGTTCTGTCCGAGAAAGGAAATTTCTGACAATTACAAATATATCACTGCACATAAGATTAATGTTAGTTGAAAATATTACCAAATCACCGAGCCGCTCATACCCGAAAATGAATAGCGTTCAGCACTCAATTTACCTGTAATAACAAACGGAAAACATTTTTTTCACGGATGTTCGTTGGTTGAATAAGTCAATGGATTACATAGTAGGAGAAAGAGGATCAGTGCCACTTTTTAGTGACAGGTGCTCTAAGTGTTTATCTTTTGAGTATGGTAGCTGCCGTCTCAAACAGAACACATCCAGTTTTGGTCTCCATAACGGACGTTCGGTGTAATTGTCATGGTATTAAATGCCTTAATTCATTCTTATTTTTCTCTTCATGACGATTTTTCTCTCATTCCCTCAATAGCCTGAACATGCTGCGACCAAACAGAAAACAAAAACAAAACAAAACAAACCAAAACAAATCCGAAAAGTGTCACGCAATCACATTCAGGATAATGACGGAAGAAGTCTGTAATGAGCATGTGTTGAATAAGAAACTGAAAAGTTTCAAAAGGACGTGGAAGCAGTTGAATGAAAATGACTGAGAAACAGAGAAGGGATCGAGCTCCAAGACACAGAGAAAAGAATTGCCAGTGCTCTCCCGTTATACCAAATTCCTCTGGAGAAGTTTTTGTTTGTTTATGTTTTGTATTCGTCGAAATACCGTCACAAGCGAACAAAAATCATGCAGTATACAATTATTGTCTGATGAAAACACACAAATCCTCCGCTTATCATCACATGGTGTTGTTTATACTCATCAATGAAAAGCAATATTCATTTGTAATTTTTTCCAAGATTTATTTTTTCATTTTACATTTAAGAGACAGAGAGATCGTCAGTTTGTTTGTGCTTTTGTGCTTACTTTGAAAACACATGTTAAAAAAAGTAATGATTAAGAATAGGTTTAAGGTTGCACTTTGATACGTTCGCTCTTCCAAAGATTCGTTACTCCGATGTCCAAAGGTTTGTTATTCCAAAATGAAAAAAAAAATTGTAGTTAATTCAGGAGGTTTGTTATTAGAAATGTTCTTCGAAAAATAGATATTAAGGATCATTATTTTTAGGTCCGTTCTTCTAAAAGTGGAATAGGCCTGATATTCGTTTAGGTGAAAACGGTTATTACGAGGTTATGAAATTGGAGGATTTTAGTTGTTAACTTGTTTCTCCACATTTGGATAAGCGAACATAAGTTTTCATGTTCCAATTAATAAGCCTTTCGGTTAACCTTCGGAGATTCCTATCATTTACCGAATGAAAAAGCTTCATAATTATACGAACTCTATCGATTTTCATATTGACAAACTGTATGAATAACGAGCCTCCGAAATGACGCGCTACAAAAGGTTTGTTATAACAAACCATATTGTATATAATATCGAAGTCACAAACATCCATCCAAGATATATGGACTTATTGTGTCTTGTTATGACGAAACTTCGCAGTATCGAACCTATTATCATTTCTGACTAATATAATAACACAAATTTTTCTCGGTAACAGTGTGTAACACAAGGAGCAAACACAGAGGGATTTCTTCCTAACGTATTCGTTTGCCCTCCACAGCTAAACTTCGTATTTCTATAACGGAGCACATTTCTGTTGTTTTTCTATATTAATTCTTTGTCATAATTTTAGTTGTGACCATGTTCGATATATAAAGAGCAAATTTTGCATTGTAGACTTTATTGAAGTTTAGGACCTCAATATTTACTTCATGATAGCGAAATTTTGATAAATATACATGTATTCGTTCTCAAGGATGGACTACGTCACTGAGATTACACGTACGTTTGTACGTTCATTACGAGAGATGGAAAAATTGTTTTCTTTGATTCCTCAGTATGAGAAGATAAACAAGCTTATATAATTGAGAATTGGTAATATCTATTCAGGATTTTGCAGAGGAGTTTGTTCTCGACATGAAATTGCTGTTTGTTGTGAATAGAATACGTTTCCAACTCAAGAGAGCTGCATTGTTCAATATCTTGTTTGTTCCGAACGTCCGTGAGCTACATGCGAACCTCCGTGATGACAACTATGCTATGTTTGTTGGGTTATAGAGACTGCCCAGATGAGATACATCTTAAAAAGGTATATTACTATTTGGGAGTGAGGATTAAAGTATAGGATAGTGAAATAAGAGGTGAAAATATTGAGTTTCTGTAAAATGCGCATAAAGTGGAGAAAGTGTTTAGCGGAAGAGCAATATTTTCACAGAAATGACGAATTTAGTTAAATCATCAGTTGTCTACCATTACGTACAGGTTACGAGTACAAGCTTAATATTCTGCAATCACGTACACATGTCCCTTAAGATATTTCGTTAGGATTTTGAACTGAATCAGATCTTTGGAAACTATGTTAAATGGTATTCAAATGTATGTGCAGTACTATTCCTCACGGACGTTCGCTGCTCTGGACATGGTAAACTTCAGCGGTGAATAAAAACTTGTTCCTCTGGGAAAATCCTAGTATAATTGGGTTCATATTAAAGCTTGAGTTATACTCTTTCAGGTAAGATGAATGATTTGGAGAATTTCCTACTTTTTAGATTTTGCCTTGTTTTGGCTCAATTGTACATCGTTCAAAATTCTGACCCATATATATATATATATATATATATATATATATATATTTCTTATTTTCGAACTTTGGACAACATTATTTTATTTCTACATATAACAAAGAAGTATAAAGATAACCCAACATGTATTTTATCTGTTAAAAATGTAAACTTTTATACAAAGTTTTGATTGATCTTTGTTTCTCCTGTTTTGATTTACGCTGACAGCACATTTCTACATTCCATTCCTCTACCTTCTCAATTTCTATTCTTTACGAATGTTTTATTTCTTTTCTCTTGAAATGAACAATGTCTCCTGTTGAGAATATCTAAGCAAACGACCCAGAGCAAGAGCAATACTTGATATGCCTTGTCAAACATAAATAAAATTACTTCAATTGTATGTTACTTCAAATCAACCAAGTCAGATTAGTGTAACAGAATAATATCTACAGAGCAATCAATATATACATTGGAAGTTATGACGATTTCTTTTCATAGATTCGTTTTTGTGATAATGTTGATTCTATTGATAGCAAATTACACTTCACTGACAAACATCATCGAATGTTATGATTGCAAATGTGTATAATCTATCGTATTTTCTGTTTTTTTTTTCTCCTGGCATTAATTGACCTCAGTAAAAGGTTTGGGAGATGTGTCCTTCTTAGACAAAAAAGAAATTTCTCAGGCTTTCACAATGTTTTGTTTTGTTTGTTTGTTTGTTTGTTTGTTTGTTTGGTAATGATTCTCCTTTTGATGACTTCATATATATTCTTATCAGTGATTGTTACGTGGATATCGTGTTATTGCAACTGATCGATACATTACCCTCATCGCCATCAATAAAAGGCGTTTATTTAGTGTTTCGAGTAACAGCCGAAATACGAATTACAATCATAATGATGATAATGATGATGATGATGATACTACTACTACTACTACTACTAATAATAATAATGATAATAATAATCAGTGATAATGATAATATTAGTAATAACAAATCCTGATTGCCAGATGCTCATCCAGCAAAAAGCAGGTTACAGGTTCCATCCCACCCAAATATTTATGCCCATGATTTTATATCTCTTTTATTCTTTTTTTTTACGTCGGCAAATTACGATGGCTATTTACCAATCAGTAGCATCAATACAAGATTAAATGTAATCACCTCCCTGATGTAATCAAGAAACTCATTCCTTTTTCTTACCTTTGATAGAGCGTCAGATATGTCGATAAAAGAATCACCTTCTTTAGCGTAGCTGACCGCAAACCCCCCTTTGCTGATGTTCTGTCGTACTCCTACAACAAAGTATTGGGAGCCGAGGTCAACGAGAAGCATCATGGTTTTCATTGCTGCGATGGTGTTAAAGTGAGTACATGAAATCCCTGGGGACATGGGAACGGGATCACACTGTTCGTTTATCCGGGGAGTGTAGAAGGAGTAGTTGCTATTCTGGCACGAAAAGGTAGTTGCGTTACGGACATAGCCAGCCTTTGGCACAAATCCGCGACAGTGGGGTCCTGCAGGTAGAGAGAAAGGTACAGACAGATGGAGGGGGGGGGGGGGTAGTATAGGGAAGGAGGGAAAGGAAAGGGATGGTGGAAGCAAAGAAAAAAAAAGGGGGGGAGACGAACCGAATGAGAAATTATATAGGGATAACGGTGCGTGCACATTGAAAGGTCTTTCGTCTATTTGTGTTTGTATAATTAGGCATTGCATTACCAACTTTTTTGTCTCATTTCAAAGCAAAAAAAAAAAAAATGTGACCCGCTACAATAAAGGGATCCGAAATTTGGGGGAGGTTGACGTTCTGAAAATGGCATTACATTATTTCTATACTCTTCAGCTTCTTTTGCAAACAGGACACGACTCATGAAATCACTCGATTGCGGAGATATTGATGATTTTAAGAGAGCATGTCGAGTGGTCTACAAAATCGGCATTTCAAGAAAACCGCCTTAAAAGTTTTCCATCGGACGCAATCGCGATCAATGGGAGATAAGACAGTTTTCACCTGTTGATGATAGAAGGTCTGCTCCTAGTAAGAAACCGAGGCGATGTTCATTCAAGCTTAGCTCCAGTGGTCTGCGCACGACCTACTGTATTAGTAACCAAGATGCCCTGCACTCACCAAAATTATCACTTCCTTGTTGCTATGGGCGGAGTCTATCTGCGGCGCGAAATCCAAATCTTCAGAATGTTCATGCTCCGTAAACTCGGAAAATCATGGCCCCCAAAACGCTAATTTCGTGCCTTTTCTTTGATCATTTACCTTCTAAATTTCGGCAGATGATAGATGAAGCATTAGACTAGAAAATTATGTGAAAAACAGAAAGTCCATGGTTTCGTCGCTCAGCCGTCAGCGACTTTTCGATCCTTTTGACATGGGCTCACAAATATTGAAAAAAAAATGCATTTTTTTTAAATAACTCGGGCTATTATGCAGTCAATAATGGTTTTCGCAAGAAGTGTATCACGCGGTGTAAGACACCAATAATTTCCTCCCGGTTATTATCTGAGGGTCGGAGGAACCGCGGGTGGGGGGGGGGGGGGAGGGGGGATCGGGCCCCTCACAAAACTCGGAAGTGCCCAACACTTTTGAAAACGTGGCTCCATAACAACAGCTCATTCTAGCAATGGGACCTATTCTAACGACAATCATACAGTCGGAAAGATGTCAAAGTTCATTTGTTTTGTTGTCTAAAATGTATCATTCAATTTTACGTGAGACAGTGAGATACATACTGGATTCTGTCTTCTTCTTTTTTTCTTTGGCCAAAGAGCAATCACAAATGAGATGTACGATTGCCATTACTTTCGGTAATGTTTTCTTTTCTTTTCTTTTTCCAAATTGCGTTCCCATTTCTGCTATCTCCTATACCCTATTCAGAACTCGGAAAGACAGCAGAAATAACCACATCGGCGTCATTTCATTTGCACCAACTTATGTCAGTGCACATGCTACGTTTGAGGAGAAAACAGATTGAATTGACAAAATTGATGAATTTGCAAGAAAATAGGTTTCCTTCCCCCTCCCCCCCCCAAAAAAAAAAAAAAAAATCGCAATTTCTAGAGAAGTAGGAGTGATAACTTCCGTAATTGAATGCCAATTCAAGAGACAGTTTTGAAGTTATTAAAGGGATAGTGTGGTTTTGGTTGATATGGAGGATCCAGATTTCAACGGAGCATGGGGAAGTAGCCCCGGATGAAACCACTTTAAGTTTGGCTAATACGCGGGCAATATAATGCATGAAAATTTATCCATTTTGAAGTCACGATGTATATCATTTTGAAAAAAAAAACAAATAAACGTCCCTAAATGGGATTATGTGCTTTTTAGGTATTGTGATACAGTCAAAATAACGAATCTGGCATTTATTCGGATACCAAGGATACGTACGTTACTCATAATAATTTTGCCTTTGCATCAGGTTTACATTTTGGAGAAAAAATCTTTTCAGTATGAAAAGAAGACAAGTAGACGTGTGGACAGTCGCTTTACGGTTGACCGTTTTTAATTGCAACTCTTTTGATACGTGGATGACAAACGGCATATTTCCTTGGAAGACACGTTGACAGGCTAAATCTCACGCTAACAACCTATCGAGCGATAAGCAATCTCGTGTGCTATAGGCCCTATACCTATGTGGAAAACTTTTTTTTTAATCATGAATTCAGACCCCAAAGACTGATAATGTAGCCCCGACCCTATCTCGAGTGAGTCAGCTGGAAGAGTCGGGTTCGATCAAGAGGACAGGGCGAAGAACAAGCAGCCATTCGTCAAACCAAGCCCTAAGCCCAAATCGGATTCACCCACGTAGGCAGGGGCGGATCCAGGAATTCTGGAAAGGGGGGGGGGGGCGTGACTAATACAATGTATTTCTGGTGGCACTTCCGGGTTTCATTTCCTTTTTTCCTTTTTATTTCTTTTATTTTTCACGAAAAAATAAAGGGGGGGGGGGCGTGCGCCGGTTTCGCTTCCCTCTGGATCCGCCACTGCGTAGGCGTGCTTGTATGAATTCAATCTTGCTGCTGCTGCCTCCTACACCGCATATATAATCCACAATTTACGGCGAGACAATCGCAGTACCGTGTACTCAATTCACGATTTCCCCTTGCTAGGCAACGAGATACCTGACAAGGTCGATCCTACTTTTTCGTGAGGCTTAACGGACTACCTGATAAAGAGCCATTCAGGCAATTAAAAAAAAAATCAAAAAAAAAATTCTTTGAAACTTTCATGCCATGTAAAGGATTAAAAGACTTGCCCTTTGAATGATTTTACGATCCTTTCACTTTCAAATTCCAGTTCCAGTTCAATTTCAAGTCAAATCTATTTCGTTGTGTCTTTGTAGTATCCTCCCAATTTTGTTAACGTCACATGTATAATTTTAGCACTATTGTCTATATGTTCTGCCCTGAATTTCTTATCACGAGTTGTGGGTGATAACTAGGCGTAAATTCCTCATAAATGTATTTGGACTTAGCGCGCAGTGGATTGTAGTCACCGAGGGTACTTCCATATTTTGCTAATAACTGTATAGCATACGTCTTCAGCTTGCCTTTTTGCTGTTAATAGCAAGTATACTTGCTCTTAAAGCACAATTATAGTAATTGCAGCTGATATCGGATTATGGTTATCCCTTTATAATATCCCCCATCTTGAAGACCTCTTTCCTCCCAATGAAGGGAGGACATTTTAGATTTAATTAAACTAAATTGAATTGAATTAAATGGAATGGAATGGAATGGATTGGAATTGCATTGACATAATCTTGACATGACTATAGAACCTATAGGGTCTACATAAGGCTATAAACTTTGATACCTTGCTCACTCACCTGTTATGAGCCTAATGTAAGTGAATAAACACGTGGGCCTCATTTCTTTAAATTCTAATTGTAAGGTGAAATCACGTAGGATGAACGCTGTTGATGTGATGAAAACCATGCCAAGTGTTCCGGGAAGTAAGATAAACTTCTGTCAGAGAAAAGTCGAGAAGCAATTGTAAGCACATATGCTGACATGAAAAATGAAATTACCTTGGTACTTCAACACTGTGCAAGTGACACACACACACACACACACACATGAAAAAGCAAAAACAAAACAACTATTACAAAACTTATAACAAACATTAAATTCTTTTCAGTTTTGGCCAACAACTAAGATAAAGGGCATGGGCAACAAACGATTAAAAAGGAGAAAAACATGTTTAAGTCAACAAAGGTGGGAATCTTGGTACATTCATGACACTTGCCATTTCATCAAGAGCTGGTATCTAGCGACCATTTTATGGAATAGAACCTAGATACCTGCTCACAACTTTTTATGTTATCTTTACTTTAAGATCATAAATATAGCATATGAGTGTACATAATATTATATGTGTATAGATATATACCCATACTAATGAGTTTATACATTTATTTCCTCTTCGGTAATGTTTGTCACTATTGTTTGTGTTCTATTAAACTCTGTTGTTTATTCTGTTATCACCCTCCCAATTTCATAAAACTTTATCAAGCAAGCGAGAAGCACTAGTTGGCCTTTGTACATAATGCTACTCATTATCACTCAGTTGCAATTACAGTGTTATTCAATCTCTTGATTCGTGTATTTATAATATATATATGCTTACGTTGATAAGAATAAATAAGAAAGTACCTGGACATCTAGTTTACCTTTTCGACAGATCTGTGGGGCGCCTTGAATCCCTTCAGGGATCGAGCGTCATTAAACCGCAGTGTGAACGGAGTCTCTTTGCAGTCCAGAGGGCTTTGTAGAAACACGCCGTAAACAGCCTCTGCTCGTCTCATGTAAACCTTTTCACCACAATGAAATCAAGTAACTGGGCAAGCGCCGATTTACTCATTTTTCTTTGCTTTACAATAACAAAAACAGACATATGCCAAGCCATCAACAGTGTTTGAAAGCTACGAATTTACATATTTGTATATCAAAAATTATTCAATATAATGACAATCATGGTTGAGGTGATTTCATTCAGATCATTATCATGCATGAGGCAAATTCAAAATAAACATTCTCTGGTCGATTATGGCTCTTTTCGGGTATTTTCATTAGTCTTCGGCAAATGGCAGTTATGGAATCGTCCATGCTGACGCTTTATTGATGTTAAGCTATCAAATAGTATTTAATAGATTCCCGAACATGCGCATAATGCAGTGCACTTTCACAGGGTGGTACATTCCTTCTTGCAGCTGCAGTGGATCGGTTCGTGGCAAGACTTTGATACCTTTGCATGCCAGTCTTGCCCGGGTATGGGCAATTACCCCCTGGGCAATAACCAATGGTCATGGTTCCCATCATGTGACTTATATGAAATGTATAACCTCAAGAAGAGACTGCACTTAATATTCACTACTGCTAGCTGCACTTGCTGCTTTGACAAAGTCTTGGTCTATGGCCGACTGAAGAGGGGCATCGTGTTGTCCTTCATCGTGTCTGTAAATAGCGTTGTGCCTAGTTTCAGCCCTTTTTTTAAACAAGCGTTGTGTACTGCACATCTCCTAGAGGTTCAATCTTTGTAGGTTTAAGAGACTGTTTTTTCAATGATGAATCTTTTATAAAGGACCAGCAGATATTTGAGTGTCCTCTGGGAAGGGTTCTTCATCACTCGAAACATCCTTATTGATGGTCGGGCATCCAGTATAATGTTTGCCTATTAGTACACTCCAAGTTTTTGGTCATGATAAAGATGATCAGTATCGCCAACCACTTTCGTGTCCTCTTATCGCCTGCTGTTCAATCTCTATAGTGATCCTGGCTACTATTCTAGCCCTACTCTCTAAAAAAAAATCGAGTGAAAATATTCACTCTTAAAGGAGTGAATACAAAAAAGAGTGAATTTAGAGTGAAATTGGAGTGAATTCTGAGTGAAAATGTTCATTTTCACTCGTTTTAGAGTGACGTCAGGCATCACTCCAAAATCTTTGAGTGATCCCTGAGGTCACTCAAAAATGAGTGAAAATGAACATTTTCACTCAGAATTCACTCCAATTTCACTCTAAATTCACTCTTTTTTGTATTCACTCCTTTAAGAGTGAATATTTTCACTCGATTTTTTTTTAGAGAGTATCATTATCCAGCGTCTGAGTGATCTAGGGTTTCCTGTCAGTCCAATATTCTTTTATCATTATCATTGTTTCGTTTAGGACATTAGGGAGCTTTAGATTTTGACGCGCGAACATTCTGAGACGACGCTTGCGCTGGACGTTCTCCTCTCCCCTGCGTCCTGTAGAAAAATAGCTTTAGATTACGCTGGGACGCAACGTACAAAAAAATAAAATGGCGCCCCCATATGATCGGTGCATGAAGTAGCTCTCTACGTTGCAAACTGTGCGGACGTAAAAAAAGCCCAGTAAGCGTAGTGAAAAACTATTAAGGCGACGCAAGCTAAAAATAGATCGACTTGACGTGCGCTTCTGCGCATGCTCAGAACATGTTTTTTCCCCTCTGAACGTCCACGCGTCAAAAATCTAAAGCTCCCTATTGGTCAACTGCCAGACTTGAATTCTGCCAGGACATCTGATTGCTTGTCAGTAAGGTTCACAGAAAGCCACAGGTAAACGTGACCTGTGAGTGTAATCTTAGGCGAACATGCAAGGCATGTTTTGTGTCAGGGATTGTGTAGAACTCAACATTTCTTTTGTAGAGTGATCGGTTATTATACCATTAAGATAACATTCAGTAATGTACCCTAGCGTAGTCACAGATTTGATAAAAGTCCAAAGCTATCTATCAATTTAAATTCAATATTTCTTTATATTGCATATGTATTTGCAAGTACCATTCCCTATAAGTTGTATACCCCTTGCAATCTTACATCATAAAAATTCAGAAATGATGATTATCTTTCCCTGTAATGATTCTTCGAGTGTTTTCTATCAAATATTTGATATGAATATCATTAATTTGAAGTTCACGTGTAGGTATACTATATGTGACGTCACATATTTCAAGTCACGTCACGTCACGTCAAGTCAAGTCATCAGAAGTTAAATTATCAAGCCTGCTAGAAGCTGTATTGTTTTCATCTGCCATATTATGTATACGGCATATTGCTTTGATGTGTGCGTGATGGTGTGCAAGCAATATAATGCACCATCAGGGATGCATGTATTAGTATACCAAGGGCCTAAGTTGTAGCACTGTCCTAATGCACGCAATGTTGCCATGGTTGATACATAATCAGCGGAAACAGAGTTGACCATTATCATGTAAGTTTTTGCTCTCTGTATATTTCGTAACTTCGTTGATCGTCAAATTGTTATTAGGATCGCGAAAGGCTTTAGGCACACGAGACAGGTTGGTCGTTTCAATCTATTTACAATCCATCAGTAGAGTCTATGCCATCTTGGGAGGTATAGTTCTGGATCTGTTTACAACCAATGAGTATAAATATTTCTTTTTCTGGAGTGAACGAGTCAATGTTATAGAATTGTCAATTGCGTGATTATGTTCTCGCCATGCTGTTATGCGCGTGTCGCCGCCTTCTTTTCCTTACTCCGAACTCAAATGCTTTATGCAAATTTGAACGGTCTAAATGAATGGCAGAAGTACTATTGTGTCACCGATCTGCAAAATTGAATTAAAAAAACACAGAAATTGAATAAATTCTTCATGGTACCAATTTTACGCAGCTCCCAATGACCCAATTTTAAAATTCGACAACAAAATAATGTAAGGATATTACAGCATAAACGTGCTTATTATCAATTTCTTATGTTGCTGTTAATTTCACCAGTACTTCATCATCGAGATTATCATACTAGATCATTTGTTCTTCTTACCTTAAATAACGGACGCGAATAAGTCTTAATCAGAAGATAAGCTCTAACGTTGTACCTCGAATAACAGGACGCCTCGTAGCAGGACACCGTTTTTGAAAACCTCTGATCTATTATTTTGTAGCCCGTCATATTACTGTCAAAGATGTCTTTTCCCAGTATCTTCCAGGTTGCTTCGCCTGCAATGAATACTTGATATCGAAGAGAAAGATAGACTGTGTTTACTGACCTGAAGAAAACGTTTGACCATTAGGATTAACACGGTTGATTCTAATACGGGTATTGTAGTATTTTATATTCATTATCATTGTTATCTCCACCAAGGAAGGAGGTTATGTTGTTTTCATCGGCGTTAGTTTGTTTGTTTGTCTGTCTGTTATGCAGAAATCAGGGGCCGCGGAACCAGTGGGGGGGGGGGGGCTGCAGCCTCCCACATATTTGGATCGTGAAAAAAAAAGAGAAAAAAACAAAGAAAGGAGAAAAATCGGGGAAAAAATTCACACTACCCGAATTTCTCACATAAAGTGTTCTTCAGATCGCGTTATCTTGATTTTAAAAACGCAAAAGCTCCGTCGAGCGGAAGGGGGTATCCCCCTCCCACACCCTCCCCTCATACCTCATTAGACTCTGTACATACACACAGATGATACACACGCGGAATAAGAGCTAAATGCCGTGATTTTGCTATTAACACTTTCCTGAAGAAAAGTCCAAATTATTTCCATTAATATATTTTTTTTGGGGGGGGGGTGGGGGAGCTGGAAAAAATTCCAAGTATTGCACCAAAAGTTTGCACCAGATCGCTGAATTTCAGGTCTGAAAATGTAAAATCACCTTCGTGTGGGAGGAGAAATATCCCTTTTGCGGTACACCCTCGTGTGCATGACCTTTATGCAACTCCTCCCCCCCCCCCCCCCCCCACTGCGCAGCCCCCCCCCACACACACACACGCTGATAAACGTTCCGCGGCCCCTGAAATTACTTTAACAGTTGAGAACAGATTTAAATTGAACTTACATACAGGAAGTGTTAATAACGTTTTAAGGCATCAAATTTTGACAAGGTTTATGACAATCTTTAAAAATGTGAGTCGGTTTAACCAAATTACTATTGTGGTCCATTATAGAAAATCCTTATCTATGACTTTTATGGGCTTTGAGCAGGGCGGTACATTTGAGTTTCACTGCTTCCAGAGTATTAACGATCTTACCAATGCTTACGGCACAGACATCATCTTTCAGTGTCTGGCTTTATGTCGACACACCGCAGTACACGTTTCAAGTAAGAATTTGATATCGTTTGTGTATTAATAATGTTATCGTCACTTCACATCTCTGCGACGATATATCTTAAGAAAGTAAAACTCAATTATTTGAAAAGTGTATTCATGCTTGGATGTCAAAAATAATTTGACTCTAAATGCTGAAAAGACTGAATTTATTGATGGGCTCAATGACACATAGTGGCCTCAATGCGTGAATCCTAACTGATCAAGTCTTACTGTATAGCAGCTCGCATTGCTTTAATATTGTAGACCGATTAATTAAATGGCATAGAAATATAAAATACTATATCCTTAAGAAGGTTAGTAAGATAATGTCTCTGTGTCAATGAAAAAATGCACATTTTGTTAAAATGCTCTGGTCTACAAACAAACCCACACTTTTGCGCGCGCGCACACACAGACACACATACATGCAGGAGGAACAAAACTCACAGTCATGGGAACGGCACACGACTCCTGCCAACAAGTAGTTTCTAGCGCTGCTTAAGTCACGTCCTGCAGTAGAATTCGAATTGTCGACATAACTGTCGCACGCTGCCAGACTGGTCTCGTTGCCCACGCAGCGGAAGTGCATGATGGAGGGTGCACTTGATTGACTATAGATGCGCCCATCTAGACTATAGACGTCATGGGCGCCTGGAAACCCGAGCTGTCTGCAAAGCACGGACGCCTGGTAGATATTCCACCACTGGCCACTCAGTGGAAGCCAAGAAATGCCTTGACGAACGACTAGTACCGTACCATCGCTGTTGCTATGGAGACCGTGCAATTTTGCACCCTGCTCTCCTTCCTCGGGTTCAACATGATCTTTGGTGTTGATACCTTAAAGGGTGTGTACAGTTCTGGTCGAGGTGAAGATTTTGCTTTTAACATTTTGTGAGATATTCAGAAACTACTCTGTGAGATGTCAAAGAGCATGCGGTTCTAAGGGGTATCAAAAGTTTATTCGATGAAATTCGGTTTTGAAATGGCTGAGATATCCAAAAACAAGGTGAAACAAAGATATACTAATAAAGTTGGGGCATGTCGCCTTTTATTATTAGTACTTTTTTGGATATCTCAGCCATTTGAAAACCAATTTTCATCAAATAAACGTTGAATCCTTCTTAAAATTACATGCTCTTTCATATTTCATAAGAGGCTTTTCATTATCTCACTTAGGAATGTTCAAAACATGAATCCCTACCTCAACCAGTACTGTACAGTCCCTTTAAGCAATATTCCCGCCAGACACAAAAAGAACATTTGAATTACGTAAACTGTGTATCAATATACACATATGAAATAGGGCCTGTATAGTTTGTATATCATGTAATCTATGCAGTTGGGAGACACTGCATATCCAAAATTTAAACACAGAATGTCAATTCATGTTTATTATTTCTTCCTATCTTTCCAACAGTGCATAAAGACGAGATTAGAATTAAAAACAAATAATAGAAGCAATCATTCAACCACAGTTGATAATATTTCCATCTTGTGGATGAATTGGAACTTTCGAGACCTGAAAAGACTTCACACTTCAGTAGATGCAGACAAATAGAAATTGTAATTTAGTGCCAAAAAAAAAAAATAGGAGTAATGGTTTTTTATCGTATTAGCTTGCGCTTCACCAATGCGCTTCGAACAAGTGGATCATTTATTATGTATGCATGTAGGTTCCCTTAAAAATTGTATTTGCTTTGAAAGGCATAAAAATATGAAATGGAGCGAATTGTCTGCTACTCGCTCAACAGTAGACAGTTTGGCACTACCGGCGTAGCTTATACACGAAAGTGAGTGCAACTGAGAGATCAATGAATAATTAAATGATGCTCACAAGAGTGTCCCCGGATTGTTTCAACACAAGTTGAACCTTCAGGGCAGGGTGCCGACAGGCAATCTGTATACACGTGGAAAAATATAGTAAATATAAGAGGGAAGGCACGCGATATGAAGAAGTTAACCAAGCGTAGCTCCATTATTTCACAGCATACCTGCTTACTTTACAATTTGAATTCAATCATATCGTTCAATGAAAACAGGTCAATTTGGGTTTATTTTTGCACACTTCTATGTGGCTGAAATAATGCCGCACGCACTGACGTCGGGCACAAAATCACACATATCAAACAATATACACTTGACGAAGTATTGAACTTGGAATTCGATGTGATAAGATCAATTAAATGTAAAAAAAAAATAATTATCGCATTAGCAATACTACCAACAACAACGGTGACTGATAGAACTTTCAAAACAAGTACGCATACACCCATGGATGCTCCTACCTTGTTGGACACACCGTCTCTTCAAGACAAAAAATTTCCGATTGCCATCGAAATAGAATCGTTGGCGGTCAAGCACGTGCTTCGGGATTCCTAACTGCTCAACATCACCTTCGTCGCAGATCGGAGAATTGTGGTAAGTTGCGGAAGAGTGAGCCACATTTACCACCGGCCCTTGACATGGCAGAACGGTTAAGAAGGTTATCAGCAAAGGAATAACGAAAAGTAACAAAAGCGAGAATATCCAATCAGGACGAGCATGGAAAATAAGCGAAGCAAAACTATCACGGTGCATAAGAAAAAATTAACCCATCCACTTAAAGAAAATGACCTGAACGCTCACTGCACTGATCACATGTTAAGCTACACTTCTGCTGAATATACATTCTAAATATGTGGTTACAAGGTATGTCTTGGTTTGTGGTGTGTGTGTATGTGTGCATTAGATTGTGACAAAGAGAATCTGATCGATAAAAACCACAACAACAAGAACAACAATTTTCCGCTGTCACATTAGAATACATCTAGTTGGGTGTACTTTTCCTGAAAGTGCAATTTGATACTTAACTATGATTTGCCAAGAGACTTTCTGTGTATTCTACTTTTAAGAGAGAGAGAGAGAGAGAGAGAGAGAGAGAGAAAAGGGGTCATTTTAGTAATTTCGTCGTCTAGCAGTCTAGTGCCAGGTCAAATTTTACATCGGTCACAATGAAAATAAGACAGCAACTTTACCGTATCATGACTTCAATCAACCAGTGAAAGAATCATCATACGTTTTCCCTTCATGTCAAAAGAAAGATTTGTGTGGGTTTTTTTTTTCACAGCATACACATTGTGAATGAAACTGTTACCGTCTTGACGATTTCATTTTCTCTTTATTTCTAAATAGACTATGCCCATGGAACAGACTCTTTTCACTCTTAAAAAAAGATATCTACATTATTTTTCTGCAACGTCGTCGTCCATCCTTGGCAGTGTGTTGGAAATGGATCGAAAAATGACCATCCGTATCGAAGTCTTTTTTTTTTTTTTACATAGTAAGGGAAAAAGCATCTGTATGTCTTTTACAGTCAAAACGTTAAAAAAAAGTCATGAGATTTATTCGTCTTTTCACTGTCTTATCAAATAAAGCTTCATGAGCTCTGTTTCAAGAAAATAAAAATTGACTGTAAGCTGCGATATTAATGGAACACAATCATTAAGTAATGTTTGGGGAAAATCGAACAATCGATCCAAAGTTACGAATTCTTGCAGTTTCGGCGCCGCCCTTGCTTGAGAAGACTGCTAAATTTTATGGCGTCATTTTGTTGACAGCAATATCAAGAAAATAATCTAAGGAGAATTCCGCTAAATTTCATATTTCATGAGAATTTTACATTCCATCTACTTATTATCGACATAATTAGAGATGGTACTAGTAATATGTTGCTTTCTGAAAGAGTCAAGTTGTTTGTCATTATTGTTCAAAGTGAAAATATTATTTTTTCTTTAAAGTTTCTTTATATTGTCCATAATGACGTCATGAAGTTAATAGGTTTACATATCCACTGATAACGGCACCAAAACTTTACAGATTCATAACTCTTTAATCGCTTCCCGGATTATCCCAATATTTTCACAGATAATTATGTTCCAGTAGTATTTCTGGTATCATTCAATCCACATTTATACAGCAGTTTCGTAAAAAGGTGACCAAAGTTCAAAAGTCAGCTATGTCAAATTCATATGGTTTATTCTTGTGAAATGCTTACAATAATTAATCCGAACTAACTCATCAGCTTTAATTAGACACCTTGCTTGAGTCATCAATGTTACGGATCACAGAATCTTATACCCCTTTCAGTAACTCACAATTTTTTAGCCAGCCCCTGGCCCGAGCTAATTTGGCCCGCGCCAAGCAGTAAAAATTGCGTTCAGTAACATGGAGCAGGGCCGCGCTACTTTTACGATGGCCCATTCACGAACTCGGCCATGTAAGGGATAACTACCATGGTAACTGAACGTGCGCTCCGGCGGAGGGCACGGCTAGGTAATTGTGACCTTTGACCGTGCAATAAATTTTGGCCGAAGCCTGGCGCTGCTGTCGTTCTTAAACTCTTCGATCGGCACCTGCTTCAGCAGCGCCAAAATAGCCCACTCCTGGCGCGGGCAACTGGCCTTTTTCGAAGGTGAAGGGTACAAAACCTACCTTTTCCAAATTTTGGTTTGTACATGTATCCTTACAAATTGCATGAGAGTCATCAACTGCTTGAGAGTGATTTCTACAAGGAGTCCTGGGCAGGATTGACGGCGATGCAAATTTCCTGAGAAACCATGTTACTGGTGACGAAGCCGCATTTTCATAGACTTTGTAGACGGGAAAGTGAACACCCACTATGTCGTGAAGTACGCGGCTGCAGGCAATCAGCCAGTGTTCAATTGCAATGTAAAACACGAGCAGACAAAATGGAGTGTGTGGGCTGGCCTGTGTGGTAGTTGCGAAGTTTCAACAGAAAAAAATGAATGGTGGATTGTACTAAGACTTGATCAATGAGGACATTCTGCCCTAGCTGTAAGAAAACTTTGATAGACAGGATCGAGGAGTGTTCCGACACCTTTGGTGGTTACAGGATGGTGCTCCAGCTCACCATCTTCGAGTTGTCCGTGAGAGGCTGATAGAGGTATTTGTCCAACGCATAATAGCCCTCAATCATGAGGTGAAATGGCCTCCACGATCTCCTGACTTCACACCCTGTGACTTTTTCTTCTGGGGATACCTAAAATGCAGGGTATACACATCCCCACCACGTGATCTGGATGACACACATATTATTGTACGTATTTGGCATGAGATCGATGTTCTTCGTCATGATCCAAAACATATGGTTAGAAGAGCAGTGCGAGACATGCAGCGTCGTTCATAGCTTTTTGTCGACAGGGGAGGTGGACACGTCGAAGGTGTTATTGATGCATAAAAGGTAAGGGCTGAATGATGTAAAATGAATAAATAAATAAAATCAAATGTGCTTACCAGAGATTCTGAATTACAGTCACTTGCAAAATGTTAACAGAGAGGATAGCATTTCATTAAAAATTGGTGTGAGAAACAAACAAACGATGAAACCAAAAACTTACAGAAAAGTTGGTTTCGATTCGTACACACCAAAAAACTTGGAAAAAGTAGGTTTTGTACTCTTCACCTCCGAAGGATCCTAACTCTGTGATCCGTGACAATGGTGGCGCAGGCAAGGTGTCAAATTAAAGCTGATGGGCCCCTTTGAATTTTGGTAAACTTTTCAGAAAAATAAACCATGTATTCTTGACATAGCTGACCTTTAAACTTCGGTTACCTTTTCTTTTTTAGGAATACCCTGTATAATGGCTTTACGGATGCAGTTTCAAAACTTAAAGTGCCATCGAGTATTCATCGAATCATACTCACCTAACAATGTCAGCAATGCGAACCAATGAACCAAAGTTATCCTGATGAAAGGGTAAAAAAGTGATTAGTATTTTATTTGTTTTTCATCTAACATCAAGTTTTCTTTTTTTTTATATCGCTTTCTTCACTTTGCTAATGACTAGAAGGGAGCTACACGCAGATTCTCAGAACGCGTCACTAAGGAGGAAATTTCTTTTCATAATAGATCTTGGTCAGAGACTCTTAAGGCAAAGGAGATGAGAGAAATACTGGAATGGGAAGTTGTTGTTTTTTTTCTCTCTCTCCCTTTCCTCCTTTTTATACACTCATAACAACTGCAGTCTACGGCCAATGGCTGTGCTGGCGGAAAAATGGTTGCACTGTACATCTCCCAGAAATTTAGGTCTAATCACACAAAAACGTACACATCCCTCCATAAGGCGATTATATCCCAGAGATTTCACTTTCATATTATCGAAGAACGTATTGGGTAACCATGGTGACGATTTGCAAACTTCATCAGAGCTGAAACCCAAGAGGATCAGCAAAATTTGTAAGTCTTGTAATTGTCAAAAAGAAAATCATGCTATGTTTTTGACGAATCGATCTATAACCACTTTTTAATGTCAATCTGCGTGACAAAGGTAATTAGCTGTGTAATGTCTTCATATCATTATTCTCTAATCTATCGGTGCATTTTTTTTTTGGGGGGGGGGGGAGGATTGTTTCGATCAATAAATAATTCATACACACACTGTCACTTTTATTGTACATAAGAGAGACTACACAATCCTGTCACTTCGGCACCTCCATTGGCACATGGCATGATCGGCATCCCGGTATACTTTCCAAAGATCTGCGAATGGGGTTGCTGCAACAGTATAGACCTACCTATAGGTCCTAAATCTCTTTACGGCGTGAGGCTTGAAACGCTTTAGGACTCTAGCTCCGTAAAATCTTGCAAATTAACCATGGCAGTATCAAAATAACTTGAATGTAATGATGGTAACGTCTTTGTGCTTACCCGGAGATGGTCTTCATGTTAAAGTTATCTAAAGCAATCTTCAGCCCTTCCTCGAATTTCCAAGCATGTCTCTTCCGCTGGGTCAACAACAGCTGCGTGTTCAGTCTGCAATTGTTCCCCTGCAGTGTTCGAATCTCTTTACTATCGTCACAGAAATGGCTTTACAGCCCGTGTCTCAGTCACAACAGTCTGGCAAATTATGAAATCACTTAACGAAACCTGTCTAGACTATCATAGCTGCCGTTGAAGCAGGGTAACACACGCACGCACGTATAAAAATCAGAAATAAAAACAAAATAATAATCTCTTCCCAAGCAATCTCTAGCAATCTTCAGCCCTTCCTCAAATTTCCTAGCATGTCTCTTCCTCTAAGTCAACAGGAGTCTCTATCAAAATACAATCACCCAGCGCTCAACAAAACCTGCCTAGATTATCATAGCTACCGTTGAAACACACACGCACACACGCATAAAAATAAGAAATAATAACAAAAACAATAATTAATTGCCAACAAATGTCACGTACTGCTCTGGTAGCCAGTGCGACACAAAACTCATTACTGAATGCAAAATCTGCACCGATTAGTAGCAGGTTGTACGATCTATCCCTGGATAAAAGATAAATAATAAATAGAGTTTATCAGTCGGTGTAACGATATAGCTTTTTAGGCAAGCCTATAAAATAAAGTAAGAAAATAGACCCTTGGAGTTATACCTTCTATGGCAACAGATGTGCAGGGAGCAACGAAAATGGTTAAAGAACGCAATTAAAGGGGTCATTTCAAGGGAACGCGAGGGCGGCGTATACACCAAAGTAAAGACCCATTATGGTGAGTCCTTGAACCGTTTATTGATAACCAATAGTAAATCGGGGCATGATGATAGTTTGGATAAATACCACACAACTAATCAGAAGCTGCCAGAGATTCATGACAAGGAAGTTTTGGAGAAGGTAGAGCGCCGCTCTCGTGTTAGATGGCCAATGAATGTCTGATGTGCGTGAATGGACTTATTTTGACAATGATGCTGCTGATGCTCTGAAGTAAATCTCAACTGAAATGTTCTCAGGATGATCTTGACAATCATCTTTGAGCGAGGGGTTCGAGGCGTAGCCATGGAGTACGCCCCCCCTCCCCCGACTTCCCTGATGACCGGTTCAGCGAGACACCACCTTCATTTGAGGAAGTCAGTAAGAGACATTGTACGGATTGCGACGAACGCCTCGTCCCCTGGTCAGAATGGACTGCCGTACAAGATGTACAAACAATTCCCTCGACTGCTTCGTCTAATTTGGAGTTGGATACAGGGTATGTGGAGGACAAAACGGATTCCAATACTATGGAGAGTGGCAGGGGGCGTCTAATTCCCACGTCTTTATCTGCGAAAGAGAAAGTGATCACAGGTTTCGTGCAATCTCTCTACTAAACATTGAAGCCAAGATGTTTTTCGCTGTCTATGCAAAACGCTTGGAGAAGGTACATGTGAGCGAATGACAATTTGGACACATTCAGGGGTTTGGAAGCATATCATCTCTACTTTATGGGAAGTGATAAAGGACGCTAAGAGGAACCAGAAAAGCCATGTAAATATCTGGTTGGACCTCGCCAACGCATATGGTTCAGTGCCCCACGGAGCGATTGTTTTCGCCTTGAAGTGGTATCACCAACCCGATGAGATAGTGACTCTGATTGATAACTACAACCAGGGCCTCTATCAAAGGGCTTTTTACACTTGTAAATTTTTTTGCTTAGCCCCGGACCAACGGTGGGGCTAAGGGGGGGGGGGGGGGCTTAGCCACACCGTTGGTACGGGACTATCCTTAGCCCACTTTCTGTTTACACTCGTTTTTGCCAAAGTGGGCTAGCCCCACCGATAGTACGGTACTATCTGGCCCTGCAAAATAGCAGGGGTCAGAACCGCAATTGCGGTGCCAAGGAAGCGAGTGTAAGCAGAACGAAAAAATAATCCTGGGCTAAGCGACGGAGACGAAGTCCGACCCTCACTGACCAATCAGAAACGAGGAAATCAAGTGCTGCCGGTGCGTGCGTGTACGTGTACAGTACACAGCGTAATTATGAATATTCATGTGGTTTGGAAAGTCCGGGGCTAAGAAATACGAGTGTAAAAAGGTCAGTTTTCTCCTTAGCCCCGGACAAGAGATAGTACGGGACTAATTGGCGAGTGTAAAAAGCTGAAAAAATTGGTACGGGACTAACGATAGTCCTGGGTCAGAGAAAGTCCGGGGTTAAGAAACACAAGTGTAAAAAGCCCTTTAGTGTTGTAGGTTGGAATTCAGACTGGCAGAAATTCTCCGTAGGAATTTTCATGGGTTGTACCTTGTCACCAATTATCTTCGTCACCATCAACTTACTCAACTCCTAAAGGAGTAAATGGACGACGTCACGATAGTCAACACTTCAGTACGAAGCGCAGAGGGAGTGTTGATCAAGGTAAGTGACTTCAAACAGTGGAGTAGGATGAGGATAAAACCTGCCAAGTTGAGATCACTGGTCCTGGAGAGGAGAAATATGGATGGTCAATCTATCCCGTACAAAACAAGCCTGTGAAATTTCTTGGGAGGATGATTGATAATTCACTCGGCGACAATGCGGCATGTCTGGACGCCTCACAGATTTTGTTTAAGTGGTTAGAGAAAGTAGATGAGTCCGCTGTGACAGGAGTGATGAAGTACTGGATCTTCAATTTCATCATTCTACCCCGTTTACAATGAAAACTTAAGATTTACTACTTTCCCATCTCATCCGTGGAAATAATGAGAGTCAGGGTGACGAAACAGCTTCACAGATGGCTGGGTTTAAGTAAGAACATTACCGACATTGCTCTGTACTGCCATCAGTCGGTATTTCGTCTTCCAGTCGAGAGCGTCGTTTCTACTTTCACGAAGACATGTGTGAACACCCAACTACAACTGCGACACAGCAAGGACGATGTTAGGGTAGTATTCGTCGCACTTCTAGATGCAGTCCGACTGGCATTGTGTCTCCCAGTTCAGTGTCATGGCGATGCGCATTCATCGTATGTGCGTGTGTGTGTGTATGTGTGTGTGTGTGTGTGTGTGTGTGTGTGTGTGTGTGTGTGTGAGGGCATGGGGATGGGAGGGTGGGTGGTATTTATAGTTGAATACATAAACAGACACACAGACAAACAGACACAAATATATTCATATCATGCCGGTAAACAGTATGTAGGGTTCGGTCCCAAAACGAGTTAACTCCATTTTCTTCAAGTTGAAATATTTTCCATGAAAGCTCCCGAAAGATAAAGAAAATAGTAAGAAACTGATATATTTAATCCAAACTTGAAGCACATTCCTCATTATGTTACAAAATAATGGTTGTATCACGAGAAAGCTTTTATCTTACTCTACTTTGATGGTGACTTCAATCTGTGTTAATACAAATGTGACCAAACTCTCAATGTATGTACACAGACACAGACACACACAGACACACCCTCACACAAACACACACACACACACACACACACACACATACACAGAGAAATGAAGAAATAAACTGGTAATGCATTTTTGCCAATAAAGAATGAGTTTATTCGACTCAAATTTTCAGCGGCTCTGCCTTCTTTAAGACTCATGAAGAAGGCTGAGGCCGCTGAAAATTTGAGTCGAATAAACTTATTCTTTATTGTTAAAAATGCATTACCAGTTTTTTTTGTGTATATATACATATGTATACAGTGTATATATATATATATATATATATATATGTATATATATATATATATATATTGAAACAAAAAATGGGAAAACTGACCAGAAACAAATGATAAATAGTGAAAAATTTGAGCAAAAAAAAATGGGTTTTCATCGGGATTCGAACCCGATACCTCCGGATTACCAGACCGGTGCTCTACCGACTGAGCTATTGAAAGCCCTGGTCAGAAGTTATAGTGTGTGTATGTGTGCCCACACACACACACACACACACACACACACACGCACACATTAACCTGACATAAACCCAAAGGATGTAAATAAACTTTGGAATAAATTTGTTTCTGGTCAGTTTTCCCTTTCTTTGTTTCAATAGTGGGACCCTCCACTTCCATCCTCATCCTTGGTTGACTTGTATTATACGCTTTAATATGTTATTATCAACAAAGATGTAATCGCATCTACTTCTCATTTTCATATTTATGTACCTTGTCAAATTATGTTCTGCAAGTATTACAAATATTTCTTTGTTTATTTGATGGAAGTAAAAATAAAGTTGAATTAAATTGAATTGAATTGAATTGAATATATATTACAAAAAATAAAAAGCTGCATCGCTTCGGTGATCCATTGACTCACATTTTCGGCGTCCTACGCCTTCTTCACCAGTCTTTATGGAAAAAAGTCATACTTTATCGGCCAAAAATGCATTACCAGTTTGTTTCTTTATTTCTTCGATCCCATCGCTGGCGCTGTTACAGTATGGTAACGGTGGTGCTGGCGTACTTCCGTATCCATGTAGACATCTATCTCAAAATTCACCGTACCAAATTGATCATATCAAGCAGAGTCTGAATTTCAGTTACATACAAACAATCAGACGTTTTGAAGCCGTAGTGCTAGATCTACAATCCATTTAGTTTTTGATAGTGGATTTCACCCCAATTTGCTGATCTTTCTATACTTTTCGCAGCTGTGAGCAAGATTGTTGCAATTTTTCTTTGATGTAATTTATCTCGTCACAATTGGAATTTGATTGGAGAATGTAAGGATTGAAATGCTATCAGAAAGAAATTTTGAGACGTGCTCGGTTTGTTCGGTTATTCCTGACTCTGCTAAAAATTTATATATATTTAGGCCTAGTTTTTTCTTTCTGCCAGGGTGTACACGGACTAGTATTCATGAGCGCCCTGTACTTCCTCCTCCTCATCATTATTATTTAACAATTATACCTAATTTAATAACAAAAATTCTCAGTAAAAACATGATTTATTTACCTCGTAACTTGCGCCGAATAAGACTTCAATACAGTGCACTCTAGTAATCTAGACCAGATGTGAAGTTCGCTCAATTCAATGGTCAATGGTAGACTACAACACAAAATGTATTCCGACGAATCCTGATTGCCAAGACTCGAATGGCGTTTTAAAAATGCGATTCTCAAAGAAAACTGCATCATAATACGGAAGAAACTGTAGTTCAGATTGATGAAGATAATAATGCACACAATATCTACCGGGAAAATTGACACTTTCCCTCCGAAATAAGAATGAAATTTAACCGAAATTTGGTGAGAAAAAGACAGTATCACGATCGTGTTCACAACGGAATTATCTTTCGAATGAGGTGTAAATATGCCAAACATAAGATTTTCTTCCGTATTAAGCTTTAAAAAGAACAGTGAGGGGTCTGTTCAACATGGTTTTTTTTTTTTGTTCTCTCAGAAAATGTTAACTTATTGTTCGCTTTGTCAAGTCTACCAGTTGCATCAAAATGCATACTCGGTTAAACACTCAGAAACTACTGTATATAATTTTTTGTATTGAATTGAAGACGGATATGATACATCTTTCCTTTCTTCTGCTAGTCTTAAACGCAAAAATCAATGAACAGGGAACACATGCAAGTGTTCTGTGTAATGCATTTATTGTCAGATATCTAGTGCCACCATATTGTAACGGCGACTTGTATTTGTCGAAGATGGGCTGAATATATTTCCTATTCTGTGAAAGTCCCAAAATAAAGTCCCGCTATATGTTGAAGTTTATTGTCAATGGATGCCGAAATTCAGGGAGAAATTACAGTCATCAGGCAGAAATCACGGTTAAAGAAGTTTATTATGGTGAATCACTCGAACACATTTACAGGGATGGATTTTGAGGATGTCTCGCCCGGCATGAGAGGTGCGATGCGGTGAAGGACTTATCTAACTAATACAATAAGCTATCAAGACTGGAGACTGTGTCTAGACTGGTTGACTCTTTATCTCTTTCGTTGGTTACTCTCTCGCTGTTCAAACACAGGTTTCACTCTTCTGTTGACAAATGTTTCACTCCATCTCCTCTCGATAACTTCTTTGAAGCAAGTGAGCAAAATAAGCATAAAGTCTGTCTTATTGTATATACCTCTTTCAAACAAGCTCCTCTTGTTCGAGAGAGATAGAGAGGACCAGTCATGAAGGTCACGAGAAAGATGTTTATCGCGCTGCGGAGTATATAGGAGAAGGACGTCTTTGAGCACATAGATAAAGAGCTCAAAGTCATAGGGAAGGAGAGGATACAAGGACAGGGGAAGGTCAACATTAGAAGCAAGCAGAAAGGGCTGCAGGACAGTGAGAGTTAAGGGCAAAGGGAGCAAGATGAAAAGGCTGAAGGACAGTGAGAGGTAAGGGCGAAGGGTAAGAGCAAGGACAAAGATGAACTTAGGAGAGCAAGGCAGGAGTTCTGAAAGACCAAGCAAAGTCAAATTGAGAAGGGACGGAGCGAAAGTACTGAAGTGAGAACAAGGTAAAAGCGAGGGAAGCACCGAAAGGACATGTGAAAGTCAGAAGAACAAGTGAGCACAAGGTCAAAATGGTAAGAGTATAGAACAGACTTGTGAAGGTCAGACGAACAAAGAGAAAATGAACAAAGAGAGAACTCCGCTGAATGCAAAGCAATTTGAGATTGGACTAACTAAACTAGTAATTTGCAATAGCGTTAGCGAGACATCCTTTACATAGACTAGTACAATAGCCATGAAAGCAATGAAAAACATGTAATGTTATAATACATAAGGTTACATCGAATATCTTAACGAAAATGCATGACAATATCATGAATACTAGACACCGCCACTCATAAGGATGATGAACATTTATAGTTTATGATGCATTCTACATATACCAAGGTGGCGAACACTGATGAGATTCTTAACCCAATGATTTAAGGATATAAAGGCATTATTTACCATTTGAAGATGAAACAAAAACCCAGCTATAGTGCTTCGAAATAGTCCTAAAATGTGAGTTAAGGATAGAAACTACCCATGCAAAAATGTTCAATCAAAACATGTCTAATCAAAACATTAGATTTTATTAAATATACAAATATATAAAAGAATTTTCTAAAGTAAACTGTTTACAACTATGATTTATTGAGAAAGATAGTGATATCTCCTTATATCTCAGGCTTTATTGCATTTTTTAATGGTAGGATGTTATGTGATACAACTGACCTAAACATATCCAGCAAAATAATATGTAATAACTCGAACTTTATTTTATCACTGTTCGAAATGGTAAACAATACCTTTAATCGTATGAAAATGTAATCCCGCTAGCCCACACACACACACACACACACACACACACACATGCACAAACAAAGGATTGGGAAACTTCAATAAGATGCCAATAAATGATCTATTGATACATAACAATTTTCTGTCGACAGTCATCATTCATATTTTATCACGACAGCCTGCGCTTGATATGCCAGCTATTCCGACTTTCGAGGCACTTCCTTGATAATCCCCCTTTCGTCTCCCCATTGACAGCAAATAGGCCTTTAGGGCTACATTTACAGTCTTGAATCGTTGCTTTCCTGTTTGTTTTGTATTTGATTATATATGTGGGTTTTCTTTTTGTCCCATCAGTCCTGTTTGAAGTTAGTTTTGTAAAGAAAGTTGACGTTTTTGGCTTGAAAATCAAATTCTTAAGTTTCTTATATCATAGGCAATGCGTTGAGTCTGGGTTTGCTTAGAATTTGTTGATTACTATTAAAAACAAGTAATTTTCATCTTGTAGGAAAGAAACATATACTCAAGTGTAATTTGAAATTTTCTCATAACATGTCGTATGGAAGAATAAAACCATAAATGAATGAATTGGATAAAATTTACTGAAATCAGTGAGTGTAGACGTAATGATCAAGAATGAAGGGTATAGATGAATATTGATAATACTCTTGGTCAATCACATTCCGCTTCAAGACACCCGGCTTGCTGTCAGCTGACCGCCGTGGTTTGGTCACCTGTTCACTAATAATAACAATACTGCCGCACTATTCTGAAATGATATGGAAAGAAAAACAAAAGCAGGATCTTTCGAGGAATACCTTAAATCAACCGAGACATTCACCATGAAATTTGTGTACCCTCAACTTTTCGGAAACCACGTACTTGACATGCTTAGAGGATTCCTGTCGTATAAACAGGATGTAAACAAAAAAAAAAGGTATAATATGTTACAATTTCATGTTTATCTTTTACTAAGGAAATACGTATCCCCCCATCCGTTTGTTTGGCTGCTATAAAGCACGATGAAAATCTTTACAGTATGCATTTCACCCACTGCTGTTATTGCATCATTATACCTCCACCAAGGGAGGTTATATTTTCATTACCGTTTCTTTGTTTCTTTGTTTGTTTGTCCGTGTGCAAAATAACTCAAAAAATTTTGAACGGATTCGCCTAAAAACTTGCAAGAAATATTTTTGTGAGAACGACAAAAGAAATGGATGATTTCATTTTGATAGTGATAGGGAAACTTCTATGGATTTTATGAAAGATTTTCGATATTTTGGCTGGTAGGGTCAACGAACTTGGGAGTTCTAGCTGAGCATTTTTCATCAAAGACGCTTTGGTTTTCATACATGCACTAAAATGCGCATGGCATAGTTTCTGCTAGGGCGAGGCCACAGAACTATATACATTAGTGAGGTTCACACCTAGGTCCCTTTACCTTAAGGTTTTCTAAACCTCGAGGTTTTGTAAACTACGAGGCACTAAACTCCAAGTTAGCGTAGATGTAGACGCATGTAGTTTAGAAAACCACGACAAAACCTTAAGGCGAAGACACCACGACAACACCACAAGATTTCTTAGGGTGTTGTCGTGGTTTAAGCGCTTAAACTATGACAGATGTGAACGGAGTTTTGTTAACCATGACGCTCAGTTTTTTCCACAATAGTGCGCAACCCTATGTGCAAACTAGGCGCCCTTTATTTTCTATCGTAGTTATCTTTACTTCGAGGTTTTGCTAACTGCATGTAGGTATGAACGGCATCGAAGTTTTGTCGTGGTTAGGGGAACGCATTTTTGCGCTCGTAGTTAGTATAACTACAAGTTTTTGGATAGGTGTAGACATGGCTATTTCTGTGGGCGAGGCGCGCCGCGCAGCTGAAATTTGATGACGTAACAAAAGGCTTCTATATTTGGAACTCGGGCGATTTTCAGCACGCACACGTATGAATTGGATTCACTTACTCAGTATCTTTCGGGAAGAGAAGATCTTCTTCTTCTTCTTCTTCTGATTAAGTCTGCCTCCTTCAATAGACTGAAGATTCTTGCAGACTGGTGCTATTTACATTATCATACAATTTATTTACAGATATTTACAAGCACATAGAAAATATGACGAAAATAACTAGCCACTGTGATCAACCGTTAGACGGTTTCGAAATGATCCCACAGATGGCGCTGAAACAATTTCTGACGACAGGGAATTCCAGTTCCTTACTGTTCTCGAATATGGTACCTGATAGGAGTGTGGTTGCGAGGCTCTCGTCAACTGAGTAGCCTGTTTGATAATATAGTCCTGTGCTGAAAGAAGTGCAAGATTATTGTGTATTTTGTACATCATAATTAGCCTGTCATTTTCTCTGCGCTGTTCCAGAGTGGTCCAATTAAGTTCTTGTAGCATTTTGGTGACACTCGAGGTGTTATGATAGCGATTTAAAGTGAATCGCGCAGCTCTTCTCTGGACCATTTCCACTTGATGGATTAGGTTCTTGGTAGATGGATCCCAAACTGTGGAAGCATACTCAACAATTGGTCGAACCAACGTTTTGTAAGCTGTGACTTTAACATCAGAAGATTTTATGCGAAGATTGCGTCTTAGAAATGCAAGCACGTTATTTGCTTTATTGACAGTATTGTTGATGTGTTGGGTCCACTTCAAATCAGAAGTGATGGTTACACCCAAGTACTTCACGGATTCAACAGATTCAAGAGGGGCGTTATTTAGGTGATACACGTGTTGCACCTTTCTTCTTTTCCTGGATATTGTCAAAACCTTACACTTATCCGTGTTCAAATCCATCATCCATTTTTTTCGCCCAGTCACCAATTTTGTTTAAGTCCTCTTGAAGATTTTGCGTATGATGTTGATTGTCGATGGTCATGTAGGAAATTACATCATCGGCAAAAAGGCGAACCTTTGACGCGAGACCATCAGGCAAGTCATTGATGTAAAGCAGAAAGAGGCAAGGCCCAAGAACCGACCCTTGAGGCACCCAAGATCCCACCGCTATTGGAGAAGATTTAAAACCATCCAAAACGACCCTCTGACTTCTTCCATTGAGAAAACTTTGAATCCATTTCAGATTTTTCCCCCCTGATACCGTAGTAGTCCAGTTTACGTAAAAGCCGCTCATGTCCAACCTTGTCAAAAGCTTTTGAGAAATCCATGATTAGGACATCTGTTTGACACCCTGCATCCAAGTTCCTATGTAAATCGCTTGTGAAACCAAGTAATTGTTGTTCACATGACATGTTCTTACGGAAGCCATATTGCAGGGGAAAAATGATGTTATTTTCGTCCCCGTGCTTCATAATTTTGCTGGCTAAAACGTGTTCCATTAGTTTGCAGCAAATACATGTCAGCGAAATGGGGCGATAGTTTACAGGAGTAGATCGACTACCTTTCTTGTAGACTGGTACAACATTTGCTTCACGCCAATCATTTGGTATTTCACTTAATTCATATGACAACCGGAATATATTGCAAAGAATTGGAGCCAGAATTTTTGCCAGCTGCTTCAAGACTCGTGGAGTTATACCATCCGGTCCAGGGGCCTTGTATATCTTCAAACCACAAAGCAACTTTTCTACACCCTTTGATGTAAACAAAATATCCTCCATTTCTTCAAAGTCTGAGGATTCCGGTAGTAAGTCATTCGGTATAGGAGTTTCCTTGGTGAAAACACTTTTGAACTGTTGGTTCAATGCTTCAGCCCATGCAATCGGATCAGTTATCGTAATACCATCACTTTTCAGTTCTCTTATTCCTGTATTAACAGTCCTGTTGTGTTTGATGAAGCCCCAAAATCTCTTCATACTCTCAAATTCTGTGGTATCTTCATCGATAGAGAAGAGAGATTCCACATAATTCCAATAAGCCCTCCTTAGCTCCTGTTGCAGTGATTTCTTAATAGCTTTCAACTCTTCCTCCAATTGAAAAGGGACTACCCCGTGGTTTCTCAATTTCATGTTCCGACTTTTTTTGTTCAACCTATCTCTCCTTTTGATCAACCTTTTAATCGTGTTTGTAATCCAAGGTATTTCATTCTTTTTGGATGTCATCTTATGTGGAACAAACTCTGTCATTCCCTTCTCTATTCCATTCTTGAACATAACCCAAGCCTCATTCACTGAGCAAAAGTCAAGCTTATCTTCAATTTCCTTGCCTACACCTTGCATGAAATCAGCAAATTTCTCCCAATCCGCTTTGCTGTAGATGTTGATTTTCCTTCTTACTAGCTTCTGGCGAGTTGGACAACCAGCAGTCGTGAGAAGTGGGCAATCATGATCTAAAATGCCTGGTACAACTGAGACATCGGTGACTAACGTTGGATTATTTACTAGGAATAGATCAAGGACGTTTTCTTTCCTGGTTGTTTCCTTAACTACCTGCGTTAACCCATGGTCATCAAGCATAGAACCAAAAGCATGATGAAGCGCTGGGTGATGACATGCTTTCACCTGTCTGGTTTCCCAATCCCATCCAGGTAGGTTAAAATCACCTCCTAGGACTACCATATGATCGCGATTCAATTTACACAGGGATCGTTGAAGCTCTGCAAGACTCTCTTCGTCATTTTCATGAGGCCTGTAGTACGTAGAAATATGAGGAGTCTTAGATCCCACCATATTTAATTTACACCAGAGAATTTCACAATCTGTTTCAAGTTCGATTACTCTTGTAGCTAGAAGTTCTCTCTTCGTAGCAATAAACACTCTACCATGAGGGTCATTAGGTCTATCTCTTCTTTCAATATGATACTGATCAGTTGGGAATACCTCATTATTATTGACTGATGACGACAGCCATGATTCAGTACCAATGACAACTTCTGGATCATGTATTTGCGTCAGAAGATGGAAAGACTGTTTTTTGGCGCGAATACTTTGGCAGTTGACATTGAGAATCTTAATGGAAAGGAAGTTAGACTTCCTAGGTCTTACAACTTTTCTACTGGGTGAAGACATATGAAGTGGTGAACCAATATCACTCTGCAGTGGCGGATCCAGAGGGGGGCGCAACCGGCGCACGCCCCCCCCCCCCTTTATTTCTCGTCAAAAACAAAAGAAATAAAAAGAAAAAAATGAGATGAAACCCGGAAGTACCACCAGAAATATCAGTCACGCCCCCCCCCCCCCCTTTACAGAATTCCTGGATCCGCCCCTGCTCTGTGTGAATGACGTATTACTAACGTCATCTGCATTTTCTTCCTCCTCTTCTGAGCCCGAGTCGAGAGCATCAAAAGTGTTATCGTTAGACGAAAACCCCAAAATATCGCTACCAATCCCTGTCGTCATACTAATTCCAATGTTATGCATTCCGCACTTATTGCAAATCCATATAACGGAGCTATTCCCTAAATCTATATATTCATGGTAGTTTAGATTAATGCAATGCGGATGGAACCATAACTGGCAATTTCCCTCACACTGGATACCTCCTGTTTTCCCTGTAACTCCTTTTCCACACACGCCACATATATCTTTAACTTTCCCCATAACTGCTAGTCTAGATATGAATAGGCCTATACTATAGAATTCTACATGAAGAGAATATTATGGAAAGATCTTACTTGATGCATCCTGGCTTGACATGTGATGCAATGTTGATATGAATCTACAAACCACAAATCCCTCGATCTCGTAATACAACCGATGAAATCCAATCGTTGTTTCCTTCGATCCTTTAACTCTGATGACGTCACAATTGAGGATCGCGTTGATATCCACAACTCCAATGATGTCACAATGAGCCTGCGTCACTGGTAAAGTGCGTAATTGTAAAAATGCGCGTAAAGTTGGATGCGTTTCCCGGGAGTCAGAGAGCGCACACGCCTGTTACCAAGACTTCTGTGGATAACAACGCTGTGATGACTTGAAAACCTGTCAAAAATTCCAAACTCAAATAGAGCAGGGAAAACTTGAAAAAACGATGATAAAACGGCAAATGATGATCCGAAACAAAAATTGTCAAGCCCAGAAGATTCCTTGCACAAAACCCTTGAAGATGGTGTGTTTTGATAATCAGAAGCGTCCAGGAAAGTATGTGAAAGTTCTTTCCATAAGATCATTGATGGAAAGTAGCTGCTTGGCGGAGGTCTGCGCTCTTCTCCAGTTTGATCTTGTTATTCTCATTCATTGTGCCCTCCTTTTTTATTGCTGCTCTTTATCAACTTAATAGTAATAGCCTGGAACACAAAACTTTTTCGTTAATTTAAAGAAAAAAATCTTTTCAACGCAATTTACACTCACGCCTCTATTAAACTTGTCATTTTAGAAAATTATGATACATTATACACAACCATTTTCCTCTACCATGTCTGCAACAGATTAGCAGGATTTTCGTTCGTTTTTCTCCCTCTAACTTTCTTTCAGTTTGTTGAGACTTATTTCGGATATCCATGATTCTTTAAAGGATGGCATAGTATTGGTTGAGGTGAGAATTCAACTTTTAACTATTTGCGAGATACATAGAAACAACTTCATGAAATGTTGAAAAGCATATAATTCTTACAGGAATTGAAAGTTAATTTGATTAAAATCAGTTAGAAATGGCTGGGACATCCAAAAAAAAAAAAAACAGAGTAAAGCAAGGAAGAGATCTTAACAAAAGGTGGGTGCCATCTATTATTAGTACTTCTCATTGCTTTCTTTTAAAATATCTCAGCCATTTTAAAGATAATTTTCAATGAATAAACTTTGAATTCCTTGGAGAAGTATTATGATGCTCTTTCATATTTCACAAGACGTTTTACATTATCTTTAAAAAAGTCATCAAAAAATATTGGAAAACTTCAAGACCCATCTCAACCGAACTGCACCATCCCTTTAAGAAAGCTACACAAATATATACAATATGGAAATACAATTGACGTGCTACACGTTGTAGGATTATGTTCGGTGTGGAAAATTTCTAAATGCTCTGCAGTGGACCAAAGTATTCGGATATATTGTCTTAATTGTTTTAATATTGTGCTATAGGGGGGGGGGGGGAGTTATTCATACATTTTCTTCTTTACCTATTTTCAAAATTTAGCGTCTTAAGAAAAGCAAACATCGGGCTCTTAGCATTTTTAATGAACACATTATGTGGGTTTTTTCGGGATAAGTGCCTTTTCCCCTGTTAAATAAAACAAATTCTATTGTTACTTCTGCACAGCGCACCTGAGTGACCCTAATCTTTAAATCCTTCCTTACTTCCTTTTCCATGAAACGGCTTCTTATAACGCTCTTTCTCTCTCTCTCTCTCTTATTTTAAGCACTTTTTGAGTGCGTAAAATGGTCCAATCTTAAGAAGTAATAAAATATTAAAGCTTAGCACTTATTGTTTTAAAATATGCAAAAATGAAGACCTCCAGTGGATTTTTTGTTGGTTTTTTTACCTTGGCAGTAACAAATATAAGAAGGGGTTTTGTTTTCACTGAATGAAATAACGGGAATTTGTGCTTCCCATATAGCCGCATATCCTTGCTAGGACCTACTGTTAGGAACTCTTGATGCATTTTGTTTGTCTTGTTTGCTATATTTCTTGCACAGTATTGTGCTATTCCAGTCCTTCGTCCTTTCCGTGCAATGGGCCTCCTCCGTATAATTCCATGCGCATGCTAATGTGGCCATACCAGGTCAAAGGCAAAATGCGCACGTACTGACAGACGACGGGTACGGGAAGCTGGTTCGTCACAGTGGTGTTGCGATCCGAGTTTCCTGTGAAGATCTTAATTTCAAAGTAAACAAGGGAAGAAAAACCGAATATTGAGAAGAGGAAAAGGTTACCAAACTGTGCACATTTCCAAATCCCATATCAAAGAATATTGTGAAGTAGTTTCTAATGTTTGAGATATGAAACAAACACTGATTGAATTTTCTTTGACAAAATTTCACCAGGGTTTCACAGCCTTAAAATTCTTTTTAAGCGAAAACAGAAAACTGTTTGCTCTCTCTATACCTTTGATTGCATGTAGCTTATGAGCCATATCAGTTCTTACTATGATGCAAAGACCTTGTTTTTTTCTAATGTCTGAATTATTTGTCTTTTTTTACATAATGTATAAGAAATGCATTTAAAGTTATTAGAATGTAACTAAGTGACTCTCCGTGTATAAAGGTTCTCGATACAGTGATGGGAGAAAAAAGAACGATAAAGCCTGAACAAGTTTCCTATGGTGTCGCAAGTTTCTTTCAACTTTGCCTTTTACAAGTTTCAGTCATATTATGTTCTTTTTAAGCTTTATTCCTATATAGGGCTTTTCTTTTAAGTACGTTTAATCTTTTCTTATAACGAACACACTTTCCGTTGGCTTGTTATAACAAATTCTTTAGAGTTATGCAGTTTCTTTCATGCCTTCTGAATCAGGTATAAGTCAAGTGATATGTCATTGTGCTACGATATGAAATTACATGAGATTTTCTTTATTTTTCTATTTTCTCTAGAGCGGGGCGTTCCACAGATTCGCGAATTCGCGTCGCCTCCTTTTCAGCGACGACGCCACACCTAATTTGATATAACTTCAGTTAGTGCAAAAATAGCAGAATGCAGATCAAATAGTGGAAGATGGAAATGTAGACAAGCCATCCGATTACAGACCACTTTCGTTATGGGACCGGCAGTTTTCTTTCATTATTGAAATTATGTTTTAACACACAAGTTAGGTTTGACGACAGCACACTGTACTTAAATCTATTTGCAGATTACAGGGATAAAACACTTCCTAACATCGTGATAAAAACTTATTAAGATGAAGATCTATTAAGATAATTCCACAATTTTTTTTTATTTTGCGATGAAGAGTAAACACGCAATCGATATTTGACTCTGATAATTTTATGGTAATTTCAAAACCTCTTTATAGGTTGTGCGGTCTTCTTTTATGCCTTAAAAAACCGATGCAGAACAAAACAAAGCATATACATGAAGGAAAATTGTTTCATTTCTGTAATATCACGCTCGGAGCTTTCTTTTCCAACGACGACGGAAAATGACTTTGGAACCAGAAGTCCGATTTTCTATTTACTATAGTCTTAGCGATGTGTTCCTGTAACATTTCTGCACTCACCGAACCTGAAAAACCTAAAAATGACAATTTGTGCTTCCAGTATTCAGTTATCAAAAAAAAAAGAATGAAAAAAAAAAAGGATTGGAATATTAATCCTCACCCTGTCTGTTCCGGGAATGGTAGAGTTGTCTTGAACAACATCAAAGGTTGTTCCATCCAAGCTGCAGGCCACCCTGTAGTTTCGTACCCACTGATCGCAGCAGTCCCGGCGTCCCTGAGTTGCCACGGCAACGACGCGGTAAGGAGTCAAGAAATTCACCTGTGAGGAGGAAGGGGAGGTTGGAATAGGTACCAGGGGATACGTAATAATCCGTACAGTGTGAGTGTTGAACTCCTCCGGTCATGTATGACGCAGATAGATTTTCATGAACTCAACACCGGTATTGAAAATCTGCTTTTCTAGAACCAGAAGTGATAAACCTAAGTTAATGATACTGCGAGCTAGTATATTGATGACTGTAGTTTCGAGTTTGTTCATTGCAGACCCAAGGGTGCCCCCCCCCCCCAAGCCTCGTGAGGGATTTAAACGCTTAAATTGTACATTTCACCTTCGTCTTGAAAACAACATGATGGATTTTCACCAAACTTGGCTGGTCATAGCATTCCCGTATAGGGAGATAGGATCTCAATTTGTTTGGATTGGCACCATGCTCCATCCGCTTTGGTGCCCCAGAGGAACCCAACCTCCCATATCAAGAAATATTCAAAAATATTTTTCCCTAGAATGAGTCTGCGACACTCAGGTGAGCGCATGGACCCCCGGGTCTCTTCAGTACATTATGACCCCAAAAAATTACAATCGGATTTTCGCATCGATAACTTCCAATACGATTAAACTGTCTTTCGGGGTCTTGAGTAATGATATCTTAGCTATATTTCGCAGAAAATCCTATTCAATTTGGTTATAAATACTCACAGAGAAATGTAGATTGTTGTAAAGCATGTCATGGGTCTGTTTCTTCCAAGTTTAGCGCTTGGATGCTCTTGAAAATGTGTGAACACTGTGAACAGAACTTGGAGGGAAGGGATTCCTGACATGCTCTACAAAAATCCTTTTTTCTCTTTGACCACTGAGGCAAGTCGGATGGGGTTTTCTGTAAAATGTGGATAATAAGTTAGAGTTTCATACCCTGTTGGATTGACTCACTATTTTTAAAGTTGTTGCGGAGGGTCCCGTTGTAATTCTATTTGGGGGGGGGGCATTAAACGGTATTAAGCACCCCCCAAAAAAAATATGAGGAGGGGTGATTCAGCTTGAAAAGAATACATAAAGCGTTTTAAAAAGTTGTATCGACAGTGATCCTGCCACTTGCCCAGACTTTCTGACTGAATTATTTGCTGCAAGATATCGGCAATTCGTTAAAAAGAAATCATACTGTTCATAATCACAATGCCATAGATACAAAATTCATGATTAATTACCTGTATCCATTGGCTACCATCGTTATGACGAGCCGACCACGCTCCTCTCAGATCACCCACACGGGCCAGGTTGAGTCGGCATCTTTTCGCCCCGTGATTTGCGTCAAATTCACTTGATGCGGACAATTGAGAATCGGAGACAGTATAACTCTCCAGACCTAAAGGACCGGTGCCCGTTAAAGCATCTTAAAAAAAAGATACAATCGAGCCAAAAGAGTTAATCACTATCAACTCTTGCGTATGTTTGTCGCCATGAAGAGTGTCAAACTGAATGTGTTCCTTGAAGGTTTAATACATTTAATAAAAACAAATTGTGACTAACATATTTCCATTGAAATTCTGCGCAACACGCGTTTCTCCATTTTCTACGAAACTGCATCTCCTAACTCGCTCTTATTTCAATCACCTTTTGTTAGCACTTTAAAGTGAAAACATAGTTCTGGAAGTGGCTTGAGAACCCGTCTTGACCCATATCATATGCTTGCAATATATCGAAAGATTCTACCAAGAAACTTGCTTAAACTTTTTATGGGTTTTGAGCAGGGTGTGCACATTAGAGTTTTACTGCCTACAGTATAAATGATCTTAACGCACAGATATCCTTTACCAGTGTCCAGCTTTATGCCGACACACCGTAGTACACGTTTGAAATATGAATGTAACTTCATTTGTATATTAGACAAGCTATTGTCGGAGTAATATACCTCTCTGCGACGGTAACATAATAATATATTCTTACCAAGTACAAGTGAAACTGAATTCTTATTTGAAACGTGTGAAAATAAATACCATGAATATTTATGTGGATGTGACAATAATAATTTGAAAGATTGAATTTATCCATGGGTTCATGACACCTGTCGACAAAACGCAATGGCATGAATGTATGAATCATCGCTTCCAAATTGACCGAGTCGATATAGTACGCAGCTTTAATTACATCGGTGTTGATCGATTGCTAAAATGGCATAGAAATATCGAATATACCGGTATGTTTACGAAGATAAGTAAACTAGTACTAACTCTATGTTAATGAAAGAATTATATTGTTAATAATGCGATGGTCTTACCGTATTTTGATTAAGTAGATGTGGTATTTCATTCATCTTATATAGTAAATCTCACCGTGATTGTATACATGGATTTTTTTTTCCAGTGTCATACTTTAGAGGATGTGCCTGCATCTTCTATGGTGTAATTGTTTTTTTTTAATGTCTGCGTTTCTCTCGAAAACAAAACAAAAGTGAAACATAAGGATATCAAAAGAGATTCCAAATGCAACAAACATATACACACCAACAAACGCGTGCGCGCTCGCGCACACACACACACACACACATATAAAAACACCCAAGGGGATCAAATCTCACTGTCGTGGGAACGGCACGCCACTCCTGCCAGCAAGTAGTTTCTATCGCTTCCGAAATCATTTCCTGCCGTCGAAATGGAACTGTCGACGTAGCTCTCGCACTCTGCTAAACTGGTTTCGTCTCCCTTGCAGCGGAACTGTATGATTTGGGGCGCACTTGGATTACTGTAGATTCGCCCATCTAGGCTATAGGCGTCAAGAACGCCCGGAAATCCGAGCTGTCTGCAAAGCACGGACGCCTGGTATATGTCCCACCACTTGCCACTCAATGGAAGCCAAGAAATGCCTTGACGAACGACTACCATACCATCGCTGTTGCTATGGAGACCCTCCAACTTTGTATTCTGCTCTCTTTCTTCGGGTTCATTATGATCCTTGGTGTTGATACCTTTGGCAATATCAACAAGAACTTTTGAATTATGTAAATTATATATGAATACACATACACACACACACACACAAATATATATATATATATATATATATATATATATATATATATATATATATATACATGTATATGACCTTAGTATCTTAGATTATGTTTATCACGTAATTTAATTAGTCCCCAGTAGCATACCAAGATTAAGTTCGATATAAACCATTTATTAACAAGTTTAAGTTAACAAGGTTAAAGTCTAATATATTACAGAAATTTGGTATACAGAGTCAGCGAAACACTTCAATATTCTAAAATGGGTTACAAGTCTAAAGGTCAGTGATAACTTCAACGACTTTGAATCTTTCGATAACTCTGCAACTGATAATAACAATAGTGAAAGCATAGCCTAAGATGAACGGAGACCTTTTAGTCCATCCTATCACATTTTATAAAGAACTAAGAAGAAATAACGAAAAAAGTTACAAAAAGCTATAAACAGCACCAAACAATGGATATCGTCCCCAATGTAGTTAAACTTTAGTGTGATGGAAGATACACTGTGGACAAGGAAGGAGAACCATACACCTGTTCAAGATTGTGTGTACCATACATCTTGTGTTATTTTATATGTATTTTTCTTTTTGTATCCGTGAAATTCATTTGCATTTGAGCCGTATATAATTTTTCTCCCACTTTCTTTTTTTTTTTTTGCATTTTACTATTATTTGTTTACGTACGTGTACCCAGCACATGGATACCAACTCTGCTAATTAGGGTTTTCCCACCCCATGAAATGGTAATAAAGTCAATTCAATTCAGCTTATTCAATTCAATTCGCAGGAAAATATTCAGGCGAAATTTTTCCTGTGCGCATAATTTGTTTCTACCACACCAGGCCTTGGAAGACACAGCTTTATTTTATCAAAAATTAAAACAGAGGAAGTCAATAGTTGTTAATTGCTTCTTCCTCTATTTGCTCCAGTGTATAAAGGTGAGATTAGAATAAAAGAAATAACAGGATCCTCGCAAATGCATCCGAGACAGATATGCTATTGTATAGAACAATTATTCAACCTAACTTCATTACTATTTTATCTTGTGGGTGAATTGGACTTGAAAAGACACCAGACTGTACAGAATAGAGCCTGTATTTTGTTGGGGGAGAATGATTGGTTTAACAAAGTGGCACAGCAAATCAGTTGTGCCGTTTACATGATCGTTGAAAAGAAAAAAAAAAAACAACGTTGTAGTTTGAATAGATAAAGCCATTCAGAGCCAATTTTCTGAAAGTGTGTTAGGAGAGCATTATTACAGTGTTCACTACAATGATAACATTGTATCGTTGCCCACACGAATAACAAATTCTTAAAAGCATGCATAGTCTGTTCGTCACTGCATTTAAGCTATATATTATTAATTTTAATTATCTACCCAAGAGCATTCAAATCATTAACAACTTGAGCTCTATCACAAGAGAAAAGAGGGAAGTAAGTTTTAAGATATTGCAGCATTTTTTCTTCTCGCTCATCTGTAACCATTCATTATATCATGCTTTCGGCTGCCCATGTTTGTTCATCCTCCTAATTGTATTTTTGTCGTGATTGACATGTTTTCTTTGTCATTCATATTGCCATTTTACATATCTTTGTTTTTATGATTCATTTTTCGTGTTTGTATGTCATTTATGTTGGATTTCTTATATTTTTTTCACTCATGCATAAGTGCGGATGTGTGTAATATGATATTAATATTATTGAAAATTGGTGTAACACGTTTGAAAGCTTATGAATCTGCAATTTTTTTCAGGTCTTGTATAACATAGGAATTTCAGTTAGAATGATCATATTCATATTCATTAAAGAGTCTATCGTTTTACTTGACTGAAATATGATTTGCTAAGGTATATCTTATTAGCTCATAACTATGCTTACATTTTATCTGTTCCATTTTATTATGGTACTTATTCTTCCCAAACCCCAAAACTTTTCTAACTGCCAAAGAAAGCAATTTGAATTTGTACGAAATTAAAATATGGTAGTGCATCAATGACTTCTAAAGTCTGCCAATCATTACACACCCTTATATTTCAAGATGTAAATAAAATACAAATATGTTTGTTTATGCAATACAATCATACTTAAACTTTTCATATGTTTTCTGTGAATTCCGATGTACATATTATTATAGAAAGTCGTCAACATTATTTGACTGTTGGCGATTTTTTTTTAGCTAAAAATTCAAGCATCTGTTACGTCATACTGGTTCTTTTTTATAGTATCATTTTATATATATTTGATTGAATCTAATATAATATATTATATATATATATATATATATATATATATATATACAGTCTAATGTTTTGCAAAGTCAGTATTGATTTTGTGTGTCTTTTATGAATAAAAGGGTTGTCATTTTTATTTGTCTCATGCATGCTATTTAAAGGATTTGTTGTCTAATGTCAAATGTTTGGTATCTACCATATTCTTATTTGAATTGTAACGATTATTTTGAGATAAAAATTATGTGCAACACAACAAGTCTATTTTGGCTTTATTTCTACGAACAATCATAAAAAAATATCACAAATATGATCAGTAGACAGGAGTTACTGTCTTGGTAGCATGGTTGCAAAGACAACAATACTTACTTAAGAATTCATTTGTAATGATATCGTTTTCTTTACATATTTCTATCATCAACAAAGCTACGATATGTGTTGTATAGGCCTAAAAAGTCTGAAATCAGTTCCATTTTCAAAATTATTTTCTATACAACATATGCTTCATTTTACTAATAATCTTATATTGCTTGATGTCGTAAGCAGCAACTGAATGAAAAATATTTTTTCTCTATTTACAACATCTAAATTGACACAATTTTTAAACAAAAAGACTGCACTCCCACTCAGCACTCGGCGGGAGCGGGGTGGAGCAATATTTTTTTGGTGAACACACAATCTGTATGTCAACATCTTTAACCCTATAAAGCCCAAGGGGGGGGGGGGCACATTGTGCCCCCCCCCCCTACCAGATTTTCCTTTACCACTCCTTCGCCCTTAATCCGATTTCAACCAAATTCAACCTAAAATCTTATTGCGAACATTTTGATATATAATTTAGTTATATTTGATGTTGCTGGTTGCCATGGCAACCACAAACTGACAACCATGTCAGTCAGATTTTGCATCTTTTTTCTGTTCCCATTTTATTTAACAGAATTACAGTGTATGAAATGGGTGTTTCTTGGCTGAAATTTGCTGAAGGAGCAAAATTTTAAGTAATTATGGTCCTGGAAAGTTTTTCTTATTATTTCCTTTGTTTTTATGTTACAAAGGCATAAAACAATAGATATAATAGAGATAATTGAAAACAATAATATTTTCTAAAGATTGCCCTTCTATTTTGTGTTATTTTGATTCCTTCACCCAAGTTATGTCTCTAATATCATTAGTTTATCATATTATCAATTTGCAATCTCAAAGTTCCACTATTATGCAAATATGAAATGTCATAACACTATACATGTACCAATCCCAAACATTTTATCTCAGGTCTCATTATTTATTTCTTTATGTTGATATGAATAGCGCCCCCACGTGGTGACCTTGAGAAATTTCAATCATAGCAAATAATAAGATTCCACTTGCTTATCATTTGTGGCAAATATGAAAATGATTGCTCTATAATAAGACATATATAATGGGGATAAAGAAATTATACAGAAAAATCGTGTTTTAAGCATATTTCCTATGTATTTCTTTATATTTTGGTAAATAGCGCCCTCCATGGGTGACCTTGAGAAAATTCAAATGTACGGTCATGTAGAGTATGAGTTAATCTACCAATGTACCAAATATGACGATGATACATCAAATAATAAAAAAGTTATATGGGGGGGGGGCACAATGTGCCCCCCCCCCCCCCCTTGGGCCTGCCAGGGGTCAAAATAGCTTGGGCTTAGTAGGGTTAATAGACGAGGTCCCTGTGATGTCATCAAATAATTCTGAGGGGTAAAAGCTGAGGGGCAAAGCTACTGCTGAGGGACACACTCGTAAGCGTTACGTTTCACGTTCCATCGAACACGATTTATCAGGCCAGCCAGGCAGGCGGGTATCTATACGGTATACGGTACGAGTACCGCTAACTAGAGTATAGTGGATGGTCGCTAAAGTTATAGAGATAAACATCTGTAGATCTAGGCCTAGACAAGATCTAGGCCTACATTGTCTAGATCGAGAATACGATCATAAGGGCAAAATGTCGAGAAAGAGAGTAGCACGCAATGACAGCACTGTTTTTCACAAGACAAGTAAAGCGAGGCTGTCCCTAAACTCTAGATTAATATCCATCTTCATTTTCGATGTGGGATCTTCGCAAGGTAGAAGAGTCTGTCTACAGTCAAGCCATAGAAGCCTCTAGACCTAGGCCCAATCGCATACAGACCTAGTTCGTAGTTCTTCTCTGACCTAAAATTTTTACAACGGTTTAGAAATTCTAGAAAACCCAATTTAAAATGAAACACAAACACAGTCATTGTGCTTACCCTCAGCCTAGACTTGTTCCAAATAAAGATGGTCTTCGTATAGTAGTACTATATATTAAAGTCTGGTTCGGGCGGCCGGGACGGCTCGGGTCAGTGCACTGACCCAGTACTTATGATTTTGCCCGTAAGACGCGCGCAGGTGGGCGTGCTCAATGAAGCCAACGCGTCATTATGAGGTCACGGAACCTCGTCTATA